>NC_091979.1:162082991-162399082 GCF_044704955.1 Pristiophorus japonicus | reverse complement strand
GAGGAGAGAGAGAGAGAGAGGAGAGAGAGAGGAGAGAGAGAGAGAGGAGAGAGTGAGGAGAGAGAGAGAGGAGAGAGGAGAGAGAGGATACAGAGGAGCAAGAGGAAAGCAAGAGCATACAAAGAGAGGAGAGAGAGAGGAGAGAGAGAGAGAGAGAGGAGTGAGAGAGGAGAGAGAGAGAGGAGAGAGAGGAGAGAGAGGGAGAGAGAGGAGAGAGAGGAGAGAGATTGAGAGAGCGAGAGGAGAGATAGAGGAGAGAGAGAGAGAGAGAGAGAGAGAGAGAGAGGAGAGAGAGGAGAGAGAGAGAGAGAGAGAGAGAGAGAGAGAGAGGAGAGAGAGGGGAGAGAGAGAGGAGAGAGAGGAGAGAGAGAGCGAGAGAGAGGAGAGAGAGGAGAGAGAGAGAGAGAGAGAGGAGAGAGAGAGGAGAGAGAGGAGCGATAGAGAGAGAGAGAGAGAGAGAGAGGAGAGAGAGGAGCGATAGCGAGAGAGAGAGGAGAGAGAGAGAGAGAGGAGAGAGAGAGGAGAGAGAGGAAAGGGAGAGCATACAAAGAGAGGAGAGAGAGAGAGGAGAGGAGAGGAGAGGAGAGAGAGGAGAGAGTGAGGAGAGAGAGAGAGAGGAGAGAGAGAAGAGAGAGAGAGGAGAGAGAGAGAGGAGAGAGAGAGGAGAGAGAGGAGTGAGAGGAGAGCGACGAGAGAGGAGAGAGAGAGAGAGGAGAGAGAGAGAGAGGAGTGAGAGGGAGGAGCGAGTTGGACTTTAGATAGCAGAGGTGGCACTGGAGAGGGACCATTCTGAGTTGCAGAGGGGGCAGTGCGACATATTTATACTCAGACTCGAGGAGCCATTCCTCTCATCATAGAGGATGAGTGGGTAGAAAGCATCAATGAAGACTGGCAGAACCAGGCCCAGATCTCCACGGTTCAATGGAGGAGCTAGTGACAGAGGTGGAGCACAGGTACAGCAAACTCACTCGGGGGGCATCCAAGCCTCCACCAGCCCAATACCGATGTCTTTGGATGGACATAGGTCAGATGGTCAGTGCAACGGGAAACGTGGAGCAGGATGGGGACCAATGCCGCAAATGGTGGAACGATTTGGTGGCGGCAGCTAAAGTGAGTACAAGTTTATTCACCCCCTCCTGTCCAAGGCTAAAAAGGTTGTGCGTGCAATGTGTGTGTGTGTGTGTGGGTGTGTGTGTGTGGGGGGGTGGGTGGGGGGTGGGCATGAACAAAGGTGGTAAAGGCTGCACTGTTTCTTTGTGCAGAGAAAACAAGCAGCCAAACAGGCAAGCCTGAGTGCGACCAGAGGGGCCCACAAGATGTGATGGAATTGACCGGGCTGGAGGAGCGTGTGTTGGTATTGGTGGGACATCGCCACATTCCAAGCACAAACGTTTCTGCAGATCCGGTGCTACCGCAGGGTAAGGCTACACTCATCTCTGTTGTTAGTGACGGCCATGGCGTGAAAGTACTTGCAATGTTAATGCACTCACGGTTGAACGCAGACTTTGTCGCCCATTTTGGTGTGGACATGTAGGGAAGGGACTCCTTGCTGGTATAATGTGAGATGGAATGGTTCACAACTCACTTTCAACCCCACCCCTCCCCCACCCCTCACTACAGACTGAAATGTTGTCCTCTAGTTGCAGATGCTGACTCGGACACCACGGATCTGGACAGACCATCGACCTCTGGCCTTCACAGAGGCCGCCACACCCCAGCATCACCCACCCCGACATTCTCCAGACCCGAGGACATCGGATTCTTCCTGCACCCCCAGCCCACATCACCCATGTCCACCGCTCCTACCTCTGCCACCCAGGGCCAGGAAGAAGATGAGAGAGAGGAGGGAGAAGGGCCCATATTTGTGCCCCTTCACCTGAAGGATCCGGAAGCACCTGACATCAGCCCCCTCCCAAGTCAGCCAAGTGTCCGCAGAATCTTGGCATCGGGCTCAGATTTCCTGGGGTTTCCAACAGACTCTACTCAAGCAAGGTCAAGCAAGCACAGAGTCCGTGGTGCAAAGGGAAGCAAGGCCCCAGCACCCAGCAGCATCAAACAACCACCTGCGGATGCAGGACAGCTCACTCTATTGAGCCAGATAATCCAACTCTCAACCACCAGCATGGAGCTAGGTCACGAGATGCAGCAGACCAAGGCTGGGATAGCTGCCAGCATGGCCACAATCACTCAGCAGCACGATGAAAGGATGGAGCGCCTCCTCACAGTGTTCGAGCGCACATCAGAAAGTGTCGAGGCCATAAGGCAGGAGATGGCTTCTGCACGCGTGGTGCAAGCCCTCGACTCCACACCCTCAAGACACACAGATACAGAGGAGCAGGAGATCCCTGCGCCTTTGGTCACGCACCCTACGTTCTCACCGAGACGCACACGTCTGCACACATCCCACTGCCCTCCAACACAACCTCCTGAGCCAGAGGCAGTGAGGGGCAGGGGACGGCTACTCTGTCGTGTAGGCGTGGGGAGGAAGAGGAAAGCAAGCATGGCTGCAAGGGCGGGGGGTGGGGGGAGAGAGGTGGTGTTGCTTCCTTGTGTAAATGTCTGTATATGTGATAATATTATGTAACACTTGTCATTGTGCACTTGTAAATATACTCACATTGTTGACCCTCTGTTTGTGCGTGTGTCATTTTAACATCGTGTGTGGTGCATTGCGCCAACCACACATCTGTCCCTCAGGTCACTGCTTCATCCGGAATATCTTCCAGTCCACATCCGACTGCAGTGTGTAATGGGTCCTGTCATCAGGCCATCGCAAGACAACAATGAATGCAGGAAGGCTGCCATTCAATTACTCTAGTTTACCAAGTTTCAGGGCAGACCTTAAGGCTTGCACTTCAACCCTCTTTTTGCGAGGCCAAAGATGGAGGAGTGCCACCCCTGAGATGACATGGTCATCAGTTACATTGCAGTATATTGTGTGAGACAATGAATGAACCAGCTTGGATGTACAACATGTGAGATGCTGAACACTTGTAGTCACTCATAATAATTTTCCCTTTGCCATTGGCCTTCTCAATGAAGGACTTTCAACACGGTGCAAAAAAAAAGCCTCCATTAGCTTACACACATTTCAGTCGGTTTTATCACAACAATTTAAACATCACCATCAGCAAGGAAGTAATGCAACATTGACCTAACTTCTTTCCAGCAGTCCCACTGATATGGTACAGAATCCGACTGGCTACCGTGATGTGATGGGCACCAGCACTCCCACCCAGCCGATGTGCCAGAGCTGCCCGATTCCACTGCACTGTTGCCTCCCTCCCTCCCGATGTGTGATTACTGGCCCACTGCCGCCCAGCTCAGACCTGCTTTTCCAGAGCAGTCCTTCTGGCGGGCCACGAAAAGTGATTAAAATGGAGATTCACAGACATCCGGCATGGGCGGGTGGGATGTTGCAACGCGGGAGGAACCCTTACACACCAGGATCCCACCGGGTGGAACCTCGACAGGAAATGGGCGGTTCCAGAGGAATCACCCAGAAAACAGCCATTTCCGGAGGAACCTCAGCGGCAGCGGGCAAGACATCGATGAAAATTGGCCCCAAGGGCTGTTCACTTACAATGGATAGGTTGTGCAGCATGCAGCATACCGCGGCAAATCTTGAGACCCGCTCAGCCGAGTACTGCAAGGCTCCTCCAAAGCAATCCGGGCAGCGGAATCGTTGCTTCAGGATGCCAATGGTCTGCTCGATTAGATTTCTGATGGCAGCATGGCTCTCGTTGCATGCCTGCTGCACACGTTTGCATGGGTGTGGACTGCAGTCATGAGACATGTCATCAGCGTATATGCTTATGGAGGGAGTCACGCACACAGGGAGGTTCTCTTCCCCACGAATAGGTGGAAGAGACTTCCCCAGGAGACCAACGCAGCCTGGTTGCACATTGTACAGGAGGGCACAAGCAGGGATGTTGTCAGGAGGACCAGGCTGCACTGGCGCAAACCTTTCAATGATCTCAGTAGATCACAAAACGTTACTGCAAAACCATACTCAACCTCATCTTGCTGTGCCTCTCATCACATCCCCATCACTCTGCCTTTCTTACTCTGCTCCTGCACATCCTTAACTCATACCAACTTACCTTGCACCTCCACCCATCCCTCTCTATTTATATTATCACAGCCTCATATCACTAGCCACCCCTCACACTCACTCTCATCCTAGTCCAATCATACCAACCAACAACACACAACGGTAGATACTTGGATGTTTTATGCAATGTTCATGTAAAGTTTCTGTTAATGTGGTGTCAAACATTTGAAACCATTATTTTCAACACTTTGCATTCTTGGGATGATCTGTGGGCACCTATGGAAGTGGCTTAGTGAGTTGCAATGAATGGTAAGACATACCCTCGCAATGGTCATGAATGTGAAAGGAATGGCTTGGGCATTGTAAGGATACTTTATGGTGTTGATGTGGGGTGGTGCCTCATCATGTGGCAGCCAGGTGTGCAGCGTTAAGTGATGTAAATCTGGCCATGGTGAGGTGGTCTATGGCGTCCTTGGTTGCAATGTGGTTGGGTGCTGATGCCCTGTATCTTGAGTAGCATCAGCTGATTCTGGAGAAGGTTGGTGTTGGTGTTCTTGTTGGTGCTGCTTTTGTGCCTGGTGCTGCTGGCGTTGGGGATGATAATGCTGGGATTCTGAGGACCAAGATGAGATAGATTCAAGGACACCGATGCTGATGTAATAGATGGCAGGTCAACTCGAGATGAAAGAAGCAATCTGTCAATGGTGAGAGAGGTTGGTCCAATGAGGTGGCATTGGATAAAGTTTTCTCCAGACACTTGCAACCTGTATAAAGCTCAATCTGTCTTCCAAATGCAGTAAGCAACAGCTTCTGAACTTGGAAAATGAACAGCTATGCGATGGGAGCTTTTCCAGCACATTTGCAGTTGTCAAGTAATGGTCATACAACTCCCGATCTGCTTACCTGACGTGATCCCCGAGCAGTAAGGACCCCGTGGGTGACCTTGTAATTTCAAACAGTAATACACAGGTCTGTTCATTTTTCGAACTCACTGCTGTCATAAACCCACCCGCTGAGAATACTCAGAGGAGATAATTTCTCTGTGTAATTTTGCAAAAAATTCTGCCTTCAGCAGCCTTCTCTTACTTCATCAAAGTCACCTAAAACCTAAAGCATAGGACAATCACGGCAACAGTCCCATGACAACATAGTAACACTTAGCCCCAAAATATATACATATATATAAAAGATCTGTCGCTTTATCTAAATTTCCAGAAATCCTTCCTATCTGTATACCTAATCTTTCTTGAATTTCTCTTCCTTATCTGTACTTTTAACCTTATCTAATCTGAAATTGCTCGTAAGTCGGGTGTAATCAGGTGCATCTCATTCACTGCCACAAGATGGAGACTGATTTCATTTCTAAGTACCTTTCCAATTTAACTTTAAATGAGAGACAGAAATTATGGGGCAGAAATCCCGGCCGACCCGGGTCCGTATGGAATGTCTACGGACTCGGGAAGGTATCGGAAAAGCCACCTTTCAGCGCACAATGCGCACGCGCTGAAAACTGGCTTTTGCGGTCTGTCAAGCAGGAGCTAGTCAGATCGTCCACATCTCGGGAGTGAGGACATTAGCAAGGGCAAGATTGCGTTATTTACCCATATCTTGCCCAGCAAATATCCTCAAAACTCTTGCGCCTGATAAAAGCAGGCATATAGCCTACTGTTACAGGCATAAGTGTTTTAAAACACACAAAAACATTGTAAAATAAAAAGTTTAAAAACACATTTTATTGTTAAAAACTCTCCCCACTACGGTAAGTTTATTTTAAACCATAATTTAAGAAACATTTTTAAAAATCGGAAAAATACATATTTTAAGTATGTAAATAACTTTAATTTAAATTAATAAAAATATGTTGTGCATTTTTTCTATCTTTTATTACTGGTTACATGTGTTTTGGGGGCTGTTTCTCATTCATAATAATGGGAACTCCAACTTACGGATGTTATATATGTGAACTTGTATTTACTCTGTACAGCCACCAGAGGGCTCATCCCCTGGAGTCCCAAGGGATCCCATAATCCCTTGGGAGCACATGTGTTTAAAGGGGCCTCACAGGTTGGAGAGGCACTCTGGAGACCTGCAATAAAAGACTAAGGTCACACTTTACTTTGAGCTCACAGTGTTAAGTCTGACTCTTTCTCCATGCATAACAACTGGTGACGAGATACAGGTAGCAACCCCAAAGATGCAGAGAACAGTGGGAATCCTGGAGAAATTCTCAGAGGGAGATGATTGGGAAACTTTTAAGGAGCGACTCGACCAATAGTTCATGGCCAACGAGATAGATGGGGAAGAGAATGCTGCCAAACAAAGAGCGATCCTCCTCACCATCTGTGGGCACCAAAGTATGGCCTCATGAAGAATCTGCTCACTCCAGCGAAACCCACGGAGAAATCGTACACCGATTTGTGCACACTGGTCCGAGAGCATTTGAACCTGAACGAAAGCGTTCTGATGGCGAGGTAGCAGTTCTACACCTACAAAAGGTCTGAAGGCCAGGAAGTGGCGAGTTATGTCGCTGAGCTAAGACACCTTGCAGGACATTGCGAATTTGAAGGACATTTGGAGCACATACTCAGAGACTTTTTTGTGCTTGGCATTGACCACTAAACCATACTTTGCAAACTTTTGACTGTAGGGACCCCAACCTTGAGTAAGGCCATAACGATAGCCCAGGCATTCATTGCCACCAGTGACAATAGCAAGCAAATCTCTCAGCACACATGTGCTGCTACAAGTACTGTGAACAAAGTGATGTTGTTTTCGAATGGCAGGCCATACATACCTGCAGCTGCATGTCCGCAGATGTCTCAGAGTCCACCATCAAGGGTGATGAATGCAAGGCCATTAACACCTTGTTGGCACTGCAGGGGTGATCATCGTTTCCATTCATGCCGATTCAAAGGTTATGTTTGCAAGGGCTGTGGAACAATGGGAAACCTCTAATGAGTGTGCAGGCAAACTGCAAAGCCTGTTAAACCTGCAAGCCACCATGTTGCAGAGGTGGACAGATCCACAGAGGATCACGACGAACCAGAGCCTCAGACCGAGGAGGCAGAGATACATGGGGTGCATACATTCACCACGAATTATCCCCCAATAATGCTGAATGTTGAACGAAATGGACTCCCGGTGTCAATGGAGCTGGACACGGGCACAAGCCAGTCCATCATGGGCAAAAAGACTTTTGAAAGATTGTGGTGTAACAAGGCCTCAAATTAACTCCAGTTCACACGAGACTTGCACAAAAGAACTGATTCCTGTAATCGTCAGTGCTACCGTAAAGGTCTCCTACGATGGAGCAGTGCACAAGCTACCACTCTGGGTGGTACCGGGCGATGGTCCCATGCTGCTCGGCAGGAGCTGGCTGGGAAAGATATGCTGGAACTGGGACGATGTCCGAGCGCTATCGCCCGATGACAACACTTCATGTGCACAGGTCTTAAACAAATTTCCTTCACTGTTCGAACCAGGCATCGGGAAATTCCAAGGAGCAAAAGTGCAGATCCACCTAATTCCGGGGGCGTGACCTTCCATCACAAGGCGAGAGAAATACCATACATGATGAGACAAAGGGTAGAGATCGAGCTAGACCGGCTGCAGAGGGCATAATTTCACCGATCAAGTTCAACGAGTGGGCCAGTCCTATCATCCCAGTCCTCAAGGGAGACAGCACCATCAGACTCTTGAACTCCTTTGGTAACTATCAATTGTTTCTCCTTGCAGGACCAATACCCACTACCAAAGGCCGACGACCTCTTTGCAACGCTGGCGGGAGGAAAGATATTCACGAAGCTAGATCTGACTTCAGCCTACATGACGCAGGAACTGGAGGAATTATCGAAGGCCCTCATCTGTAGCAGCACGCACAAAGGTCATTTTGTTTATAACAGATGCTCGTTTGGAATCCGATCAGTGATGGCGATATTCTAGAGAAACATGGAAAGTTTACTGAAGTCGGTCCCGCACACCGTGGTCTTCCAGGACGACATCTTGGTCACAGGTCGGAACACAGTCGAGCGTCTGCAGCACTTGGAGGAGGTTCTTAGTCGACTTAACCACGTGAGGCTCAGGTTAAAACACTCAAAGTGCGTTTTCCTGGTGCCTGAAGTGGAGTTCCTGGGAAGGAGGAATGCGGTAGACGGCATCAGGCCCACCAACACGAAGACGGAGGCAATCGAGAACGCACTGAGGCCACAGAACGTGATGGAGCTGTGGTCGTGTCTGGGACTCTTGAACTACTTTAGTAACTTCTTACCGGGTCTTAGCACACTGTTAGAACCATTGCATGTCTTACTACAAAAAGGGGATGAATGGGTTTGGGGCAAAAGCCAAGAAAATGCTTTTGTAAAAGTGAGAAAATTGTTATGCTCAAACAAATTGTTTGTGTTGTATGATCCATGTAAGCGTTTGGTACGAGCATGTGATGCGTCGTCATATGACGTCGGGTGTGTATTGCAACAAGCTAATGATTTCGGGAAATTGCAACCGGTTGCTTATGCATCCAGGAGTCTGTCTAAGGCTGAGAGAGCCTACAGCATGATTGAGAAAGAAGCGTTAGCGTCTGTCCATGGGGTAAAGAAAATGCATCAATACCTGTTTGGGGTAAAATTCGAATTGGAAACTGATCATAAGCCACTCATACCCCTGTTTTCCGAGAGTAAAGGGATAAATACCAACGCATTGGCTCGCATCCAGAGATGGGCGCTCACGTTGTCCGCATACAACTGAGCCATCCGCCACAGGCCAGGCACAGAAAAATGCGCCGATGCTCTCAGTAGGCTGCCATTGCCCACCACAGGGGTGGAAATGGCGCAGTCCGCAGATCTAGCCATGGTTATGGAAGCATTTGAAAGTGAACAATCACCTGTCACTGCCCGGCAGATCAAAACCTGGACAAGCCAGGACCCCTTATTATCCCTAGTCAAAAGCTTTGTGCTTCACAGGAGCTGGTCCAGTGTCCCAGTGGAAATGCAGGAAGAGATAAAGCCGTTCCAGCGGCGCAAAGATGAAATGTCTATACAAGCAGACTGCCTTCTGTGGGGCAATCAAGAGGTGGTCCCCAAGAAGGGCAGACTCACCTTCATCAATGACCTCCACATTACCCACCCAGGCATCGTAATGATGAAAGCGATAGCCAGATCCCACGTGTGGTGGCCCGGTATCGATGCCGACTTAGAGTCCTGCATTCACAGATGTAATACATGCTCGCAGTTAAGCAATGTATCCAGGGAGGCGCCGCTAAGTTTATGGTCTTGGCCCTCTAAACCGTGGTCTAGGGTACACGTCGACTATGCAGGCCCGTTCTTGGGTAAAATGTTCCTTTTGGTTGTCGACGCATACTCCAAGTGGATTGAATGTGAGATAATGTCGGCTAGCATGTCCGCTGCCACTGCTGAAAGCCTGCGGGCCATGTTTGATACTCACGGCTTAACCAATGTCCTGATGAGTGACAACGGGCCATGTTTTACCAGTGCTGAGTTCAAAGAATTCATGACCCGTTACGGGATCAAACATGTCACTTCTGCCCCGTTTAAACCAGCGTCCAATGGTCAGGCAGAGAGAGCAGTGCAAACCATTAAGGAAGGCTTGACGAGGGTAACTGAAGACCTATCCCAAATCCTGCTTAGCTACCGCACAAGACCCCACTCGCTCACTGGGATCCCACCTTCTGAACTGAACATGAAAAGAGCACTTAAGGCAAGGCTCTCGTTAGTCCACCCTCATCTACATGAACAGATAGAGAGCAGGCGGCTTCAACAAAGTGCATACCATGATAGCGCAAATGCGTCACGTGAGATTGAAACCAATGATCCTGTATTTGTATTGAATTATGGACAAGGTCCCAAATGGCTTCCTGGCACTGTCGTGGCCAAAGAGGGGAGCAGGGTGTTTCGGGTCAAACTTTCAAATGGATTCATTTACTGGAAACACTTGGACCAATTCAAACTCAAATTTACGGACTATCCTGAGCAACCCACCTTGGACCCTACCTTTTTTGATCCCCCAACATATACACCAGTGGCTACCGGCACCACGGTTGACCACGCAGCAGAACCCTTCATCCAAGGCAACCCGGCAGGACCCAACACACCAGGCAGCCCAGCGAGGCCAGCTGCACAGAAACCCAGAGAGGGCCCAACAAATTATTCAACAATACCAGCTTTCACACCGAGACGATCAACCAGGGCAAGTAGGGTCCCAGATCGACTCACATTGTAAATAGTTACACTATTGACTTTGGGCGGGAGTGTTGTTATGTATGTGAACTTGTATTTACTCTGTACAGCCACCAGAGGGCTCATCCCCTGGAGTCCAAAGGGATCCCATAATCCCTTGGGAGCACAGGTATTTAAGAAGGCTTCACAGGTTGGAGAGGCACTTTGGAGACCTGCAATAAAAGACTAAGGCACACTTTACTTTGAGCTCACAGTGTTCAGTCTCACTCTTTCTCCATACATAACAACGGAGTTCCCATTATTATGAATGAGAATACACTATACCTGATTGGCTGCCCATGTGACTCCAGCTCCAGGCCTGCACACGTCCCGACGTGCACACGTCCCGACGTGCACGCGCTGCGACGCGCAGTCAGGGGATGCCTCAGGACCGGGATCTCGCGTGGGCGCAGCAGCTTCAGGTAGGTGCGCTTCTTTTTTCTAGAATCCAGTCGAACGCCCGCGGAAAGGAGAAACCGGAATTTCTGGGCCTATATATCTCGTTGATGTACAATAGGATTAATGTTCTGGGGATGTTTCTAGTTCCAGATCCAACGGTTAAGCTAAAGCTTTAGTAATCCCCAATCTGTCTGGTCAAATACATGATCAAATGGAACTGAAGAATGATAGGATGGGAACTTGATTTTTGTTCTCCTTGAAGGAGCCTCGTCTATTGTTTCAATCTCAGCAGAAATATAACTTTGCTTTCCATTCTCTGTACTTCAGAGCATTTCTTTGTTTTAAATGTGAGCTCCCTTTAATACAGATCATACACTAACCCAATCAAATCTAGAATCAGTGACTATCTGCACCTGTTTCAAATGTTATAAGAACAAAAGAACATAAGAAATAAGAGCAGGAGTAGTCCATTTGGCCCCTCGAGCCTGCTCCACCATTTAAGAAGATCATGGCTGATCTGATCTTGGGCTCAGCTCCACGTCCTGCCCGCTCCCCATAACCCTTCACTCCCTTATCATTCAAAAATCTGTCTATCTCCACATTAAATCTATTCAATGACCCAGCCTCCACAGCTCTCTGGGGCAGAAAATTCCACAGATGTACTACCCTCTGAGAGAAGAAATTCTCCTCATCTCAGTTATAAATGAGCGAACCCTTATTCTTAAACTATGCCCCCTACTTCTAGATTCCCTGACAAATGGAAACATCCTCTCTGCATCTACCTTGTCGAGCCCCCTCGATATCTTACATGTTGCAATAAGATCGTCTCTCATTCTTCTAAACTCCAATGAGTATAGGCCCAATCTGCTCAACCTTTCTTCATAAGTCAACCCCTTCATCTCAGGAATCAACCAAATGAACCTTCTCTGAACTGCCTCCAAAGCAAGTATATCCCTCCTTAAATAAGGAGACTAAAAATGTATGCAGTACTCTAGCAGTGGTCTCACCAATACCCTGTACAATTGTAGCAAGACTTTCCTGCTTTTATACTCCATCCCCCTTTCAATAAAGGCCAAAATTCCATTTGCCTTCCTAATTACTCTGTACTGCAGCATTTTGTAATCTCTCTCTATTTAAATAATAATTTTATTTTTTTATTTTTCCTGCCAAAGTGGATAACCTCACACTTTCCCACATTATGGGCTCAAAATTCCCCAAGAGTTGCCCCATTTTTTTTGGAGTAAGTAGCTTTTTTTGGAGTAACTTAAAAATCGCAAATTTCCCCATTTAACTTGCTCCAATGTAAATCAGTTAGTTAGGGTTTTTTTTAGTTTAGTTTGTTCTCTCCAAAAGGGGGTGTGACCAGCCACTTACACCTCTTCTGGCCAAAGAAGCAAATTTGGCCAGCTGAAAGTTACTCCAAACTAACTTAGGCCAGTGTATGTGGCCACTTTTGTAAGCACAGAAAAACCTTACCTACATTTAAGAGATCAGCGCAGGGAGTCAGAGATGGAGGGGGGTGGGGTGCGGGGGGGAAGGGGCGGGGGAGGTGAGTCAGAGGATTCCAAAGCTCTAAAGACCTTCACAACATCAGCATAACATTACAACATCTTCAGCACAACAGCTGCACAACATCACCACAAATAAATGAAAGATAAATCAGCTACAGAAAATAGAGCAATCCTACCTTGCTGACTGCAGAACGCATCGGCTAGCCCTCCAGCCAGGGCTAGGGGCAGCAGACACGCATGACTGTAGGGGTGAGGAATTTTTACTTTTTACAGTTGACCCTAAATGTTGCGTGGTCCTAATGGAGGATGATTCAATTTTGATGCAAAATATCTTTTATTGTGAATTTTACAGTGCACTTCAACGATACCAACAACAGCAACACCAACAGCCACAGCATGAAAGAAAGTCTGTACCCATCCCTCACCCACATCTCGGGGAAAGCTTATTTCCTTATTGGGTCGGTGATGGTGGTGGGGGGTGTTGGGGGCCCGGCTTGGGTCTGACCGGTGGCTGGTGCATGGAGTGAAGTGGGACTGACATTTGAGTCGCTGGCTTTTGTGCCCTTATTGCAGAAGCCAGCTCCCTCATGGCATCTGCCATCATCTGCACACCTTTTGAAATGCCCGCCCTGACTTCCCGTCTTAGTGCAGAGATTTCACCCGATAGTGTGGCGACCTCACCATCACCCCACTGACAGCTGTCACGAGTGATCTTGTGAGGGCATTGGTCTCCTCACCCAATGAAAAAACCTGATTAACTTCTGCTGAGGGCTGCCTCTCAGGAGAGACTGGTCGGCTTCTCCTTCCCCTCACCGTGGGTCTGCCTAGTGGCACCCCTCCAGTGCGAGGCGCAGACTGGGACGGTGGGGGACTGGGTGTCCCAAGATGCATTTTCCGACCGCCACTGGGACCCGCAACCTCGGAAGGTGTGAACCCATGGAAGGTTGCTGAGGAGCTAATGGAGAGTTATGGCTGTGTGATGCCCTGTGATAGGTCCTGATCGATATCACAGTCAGCTTTCTCCTGAGCACACATTTCCATTGATCCCTCCTCGCCCCACCCGCCTTGGTCTGGAACGCACGCATCTGGATCCTCAGGATCTTGACGAGTGTCGTCTTCTTCTGCAAAAGACAGCACAACAGTCAAATGGTTAGCAGCACAGGAGGGGGCAGGATGGTGGCATGAGTAGTCTCACATGTAGCAGGCCAGTCAGCAGGTTGATTTGAAGGGCGACGATGCATTTTAATGACTCACCCTCAACCTCGCGTGTGGGTCAACCTTGTACAGAGCTTATTCTTATTCTGCCAGTGCGAGTCAGCAAGGCAGCAACCCTCTGTTCCAGGGGTGTTAGTTGGTGCAGATTTAGCGATCCTCATCCTGCTCTAGTTCTCACCCTCTTGTTGTGGGCCAATTTCTTCTGCAAAAATGAAAATATAAATTGTAAGACATGGTGTGCTTCTGATGGGTGGGACACATACAGATGCTAACATTTTCCACTGCAATTCAATTTAAAGATGAAGATATTACTTACATTCATTACTTGACCAATGTCTTGCCATTTCTTCTTGCACTGGCTTCCAGATCTTGCGATATTGACCCCAGCGGAGAATTCTTCGGCAACGTGGTTCCATCGTTTTCTCATTTCCTTGGGGGAGATCTTTGACGGACCACTCTTGCTGATATCCAGCTCCAGCCATTTCTCCTCAATAACTGTCACTAGTTTCTCCACTTCCTCGTGGAGGAAATTCTTGGTTCTTCTTGCATGCTCTTGCGCCATTCATCTATTGGACTAATCAAGTAGCATGCTGGCGCTGCGGAGGAAGCCATGGGGCTCACCGGTGCAGGTTTGCGGAGTATACGTGCAATACCTGCCACACGAAAGGCCAACTTCAGCGTATGTGCAAAAGAAACACGACTTACCGTGTGGCTGAGGAGACGGTAGATGATCTGCTGTCCAGCGAGGAGCATTGTGGTTTGGCTCGACGGGCATCCCAGCCCCAGGTAGAAGAAGATGATGTGTTTGGACTGTATACGTGTACCGCGATTTGGCCCCAGTGATTATGGAAGTCAAGATTAACGGAGTCCCAGTGAGTTTGGAAGTGAACACTGGGTCGGGTCAGTCGCTGATGAGTCAGGAAACTTTTGATAAACTGTGGGTCAACCCAGCTGCACGACCCAAGCTGGTCCCGGTCACGGCGAAGCTGCGTACCTACACCAAGGAACTGATACCTGTTCTTGGCAGAGCGGATGTGCAGGTATCTCACGGTGGCGAGACGCACGGTTTACCTTTGTGGATCATTGCAGGCGATGGGCCGACGCTACTCGGCAGGAGGTGGATGGGGAAGGTCCGTGGGAGCTGGGAAGACTTCATTCCTTCACAGACCGCTGTCCCCTGTGTTCACAGGCAGAGCAGGCCTTCACCTTCGGATCGGATGGCAGCGAAGGAAGCGTGTGTGGGGTTGGGCAGAGCAGCGACGGCCGTTGACTCTCTCCTGCAAAGTTTGAGAGTGAGAAAGAGGTGCTGGACCCAGCAGCAGCGCCGACCGAGCTGGAGAAGAGAGAAAGACTTCGACGGGCTGCTCCAGCAGGCACCGTCGACCCGCAGGCAGAGGCGGCCGTTCGCGGGGCTTGCACCGGGAGGAGCGGTGTATCGGCAGTTTCGGGAGCGGTACTCGCTCAGCGACGTTGTGAGGGCCGGTGCTCCAAGGAGCGGGGCTCGTCCAGGATCGGCTGCAGCAGTGAGGAGGTCGACTCCGGAGGACATGTGGGTGTGTGTGGCGGCTCCCGGGCAAAAAGGTCAGCTGCATGGGGTGCTCCGGAGGATGCGACGGTGCGGGGGCCGAGAGAGAGAGAGAGAGAGAGAGAGGGAGAGCAGGCAGCAACACAGCAAGTTCAAGATGGCGGCGAGTCTCGTGGCAGCAGAGTTCTGCAGAGAGAGGCAGGCAGGCACCAGCAGAGCACTGAAAATGGCGGCACCCAGTAGAAACCTCGTGTGAAAAACAAAATGGCGTCTTAAAAGGTAAATGTACCCGGGAGTCTTAAAGGGGCCCTACACCATTGGCGGTCCCCACAAAGAGATGTTTGTAAGGGCAAGAATGAGTCAAATGATTACTGTGATTTGTATGATGACGTGATTTATGACAAGAGTTAATATTTTGATGCTAAAATGATTACTGTGATTAAAATGATTGATATGATTGGTGAGAAGAGTTAATATCACAATGCGCAGTTAAAAGGGTTAATGGATCTGTGACTAACATGACAAATGGTTTAATGCGATTTCTGATTTTACGTGATTCATGCAAATGTTCAGCGGCTGCAGACAAGCCGCAAAGGCAACTATTTTCTGAGAACAGAGGCAACGCACTCGTTGCGATACCCTGTCTCAGCGCAGCCCATTACCTCGGGCAAAAAGGGGCAGTATGCTGCCACCATACCTCACCCAGTGGAGCTGGGATTTAATAACTGTTCAGTGTACCTGCAACCTTTTGATATAATTCTTCAACGCATCTATATGTATCATACAAATGTACTGTCTACGTGTACCTGCTTTCTACTGGAGATTATGTTTGTGTACTTGTATCACTGTGTAAGGACTGCTAATACCACATGCTTGCACCGGATCACAAACATAATCTCTACATGGGGGGGGAGAGGGAAGTGGATGGTCATGGACTCACACTCACAAATCAACCAGTACGAACAAGGCCGAGGTTACCGGCAATTTGCTTTTGGAACTGCGGGGGGGCAGTGAGATGTTATGTATTGTCCATGTACATTAAATGTATAGTTACAATGGTGCGCCACAAGGGTGGGAGACCCGAAAGTATAAAAGGCTGTCCACCACACCTGAGGATCACTCTGGAGTTACACAATAAAGGACCAAGGTCAGAGCAGTTACTACAACACCAGACTGTGTGGAGTCAGTGATTTGAGTGCTACATACATCACAGACTCAAACGCAGGTAATGTTCAAAGATCACACTTACACCTCTCTTACACCTATCCAGCACTCCTTTACATTCCCTCAGCCACACAAAAATCAATATTCAGACCTCACCTTTATATAAGCTCCATAGCCACTTATTCTGAGGATTCTCTCCCTTTAATTGGCCGATTACCAAGCTTCTTGTTACACTGCGCATGCGCGCAGACTGAACCGGCCATTGCGCATGCGCGCATGCTCAAATGGTCATGCGTGCCTCTGCCGGCACTGCACGACATGTAGGGACCAAGCCCTGCCCCCCTGCCGGCCGCGCTAATCAAGCGAGGCCGCTTCCCCCCCCCCAGTCACTGCTGCACGATAGATCCGGACAACGAGGGAGCGGCCAAATTAAGAGGTAGATTCTTTGTGTCCTCTGCACATCTTGCTTTCCCACCCATCTTTGTATCATCAGCAAACTTGGCTACATTAACTCGGTGCCTTCGTCCAAGTCATTAATATAGATTGTAAACAGTTGAGGCCCCAGCATCGATCCCTGTGGCACCCCACTAGTTAACATTTGCCAATTAGAAATGGACCTGTTGTAGGGCGCTTTCAAAGGCAACGGCACCTGCTGAATATATGTATGCATGTATGTATGTATGTGAAAATGGTAGCCAGATATAAAATGGCTGCCAGGGATTCCGCAAAGCACTAGGGGAATTCAGCTAACAGTTAGCTTGACTACATTTTTGGGTAGCTGATGACACTGCAGCTCTGTGTACAGGAACACTGGAAAGGGCGAGCTCATCAGAATGTCCCTAATCAACAAACCCCAGACAAGATGTCCTAGCAGAATACTGAACAAATAAATTCCTGTGACTGTGTAAGGATAACGAGGTTAGACGCAAGCAGAACCCGACAGTTAGCCAGGAGATGGTCTACTACAAGTAGTGCTAGGCAGAGAGCGGACCTCTGAGAGTAGATTCCTAATGGTTCTAACCCTATCCAGGAATGGCCAGTGAACAAACAAAACTCAAGTGGGGGCCAGAAGGATCCCTTACCCACCACCTGGCGGAGAAACAGAAGAAAGTAATAGAAAAGATGATTAAATCAGGTTGGAAACCCCACAACCCACCGGCTGACCAGCGGGAGTGGTGGAAGAAGGAAAAGAAAGATAAGGAAGAAAAGGCCTGGGTTCTGATTTTTAAGCCCACATAAAATTAACAGAGAAAGTAAATCAATCATGTATTAATGCATCATCATGTATTAATTGTAACTTGCGTAATTACTTAATGCCATAAAAAAAATCCTGATAGTGACTATCATAAGTGGATCCAAAAATAGAGCAGGACAAACAATTAATAAGCTTTGTTGAATGAAAAGAGACTTTTTGTGAATGTCTGTCTGTGAATGAAAGTGCTTGTGTGATTTTTGACTGCGGAATATTTGAGGTGGGAATTAATGAATTTTTCATGTGTCTGAAAGCCTATTTGAAAAAATGGTAGAGCTGCCTGTTTGTTTTAGCTCCACCCACTTTTTCAAACAAAGTGAAAGTTTTTTAAACCCTTTGTAGTGTTGTCCTATATATGGAAAGTTTTAAGAAAGTGTGAACCTAGAATTGAATTACATTTTAAGTTAGAAACGCAGGTGTGGATTTATTCCGATGATAAGTTACAGAGCAAAAGATTAGAGTTTTTGATGTTCAGCTTCTAAAACAGAAGTTAGGCACACAATTATAAAACATGTACTTTGCATTCTGTGATCTGTGAATCACTATAAGCATAAATGAGAAGTCCGATATTTAAAAAAAACAGTATTACCATATTTGACATTTTGTAACCCAACAATTAAATACAAATACTACAAAAGGGGAGCAGAAATTAAACAATATGTAAAACAATTAGGATGAAAACCCAATTTGGTGTATTGCCTGAAAAAGAAAAAGAAGGTATATGCCCTGAAGCGAGACATGGTAATAACATGGAGGAGCCGGTATTGATCGTGCGCAGCGCAAACAAGAAGGAATACAACCTAAAAAGCGGGGTGGGACCCCAGGATGTTTAGGAAAACTGGCCAGTGGGATAAAAACATGAAGACCAAGGGGGAGTCTCTGGAATATGGACCAACAGGGTCCCGCGTAATAAGCGCTAACAGGGAAAATACGAAAAAAAAGTGTTTTCGATGCAACCTGAAGTTGCTGAAAAAAAAAACATAGGATAAGCTATATTTGGTGTGAATGTTTGATGAAGCTTGACTGTTGAATCCACAAAGGACAGCTTGTCTTTATCAAAAGATAAAGACGCAACCTTCAAAGAAAACAAATTGAACGAATTTGGAAAATAGTGTTTTTGATTGTCTTATGATTTTAAATTAACAAATTTATGGAGACACAAGCCCTCTGTGTAAAATACAAAACCTAATTTGAAGAAAGGAGATCTAAATGAAAAAAGACGTAACGTACTAAATAAGTGCTGGAAAAAAAAAGTGTTTGCGATGGAAAAAGATGTAACTTACTAAATACTAGTTGATATTGGCTGTGAAAAAGATATTGGTTGAATTGGGAAAAGGAAAAAAAAATTGGAAGAGGTAAAAGACACTCTACATTGATAATGATTTTAAATTACGAGAACGTTTCACTTCAGTTTGAAAAGATTTCCAAAATGGACATTGTTTATCAAGAAAAGTCCCGAACAGTCTAAACAAGCAGGAGGGTTTTGAAAATAACGAGGAGAAAAGATCTAAGCTTTGCAAACTCAGCACAGAAAGAAAAAAAAATCTGGGAATTAGAAAATCTTACTGAATTTTAAAATTCTTTTAGAAAATGGAACTGGCATGGAAGTTTAGATTTTGTGCGGAGAGAGAAATAAACCACAAGATTTGCTCAGTGAACGGGACTGTAAAAAAACCCAAAATGTTGGCATATATATAGCTTGTGTGAAAATTGGATTTCAGTAAACAAAATAGCTATTAAAAATGTGTGGTCTCGTTTTAAATCAATTAATACAAATCTTTGGCAAGTATTTAAATTAGAAGTTTAGAAAATTTGGAGTTTAATCTAAAATGCTGTCTTTCCCGATGAGAAGATTTTTATTATGACCGCTTTACTAATGATTTCTGCTGTTTTAATGGAATACTAATTTCTAAGCAAGTTTTGAAGGCACAAAGATTTGGATGATTACGCAAAGTCACGTAATGACATCAGGCCTTCTTACAAACCTGTAAAGGAGTTAACCCTTTCCATTGGCAGCTGTTTTACCCTGGACCTTACTAATTTGAATTTCTTAATAAAATAAAGACTCACCTGACAGACAGAGGAAATGGTGGCATAGTCAGAATAAAAATAAAACAGAACTAGCCGGTCAAGAGATAAAAGCTAAGATAAACAGGCTGGAAGAGATTTTAAAAAACGGGACCAGATGGATAGTGCAGTGCGCAGTCACAGCACCATCACCTATGGTAATAGAGCCAATGTACCCCACGGTGGGTACGTGTAGTCCACAAACCCAACCTAACAGTAAACCAGACTGGGATGTTTGGAGAAATAGTGGTGGGCGTTGGTGTTGATTGGAGTTTGGATAATATTTAGATGGGTCATCGTGCAGGCTCGAGCACAGCAGGCTCAAATACAAAATCGACAGCAGCCCAGACAGGGACATGAAGTGATAGAGATGGTACGACTATAAAGTATATGGATAACCTAACCCTTACCTCCGATTCCACAGAGTGACCGTGACAAGTAGACCAGAACCTAACACCTGGTGACGACCAGCCTATCTGTTTAAAATTTGCAGATAAAACACTCACCGAGATGGGACCGCAGCGGTGACTTCGACTCTGGGGACTCATGATACTGGGAACCTGAAGGCCCACACAAGCACTGGATAATACAGACGGACTACGAGAGATACAGCACACGCAGGAAAGACACAACTACATGAACTGTGGGGTTTTGTTTAATTTGACTGACGGAATATGCATTTCAGCAGCCAAGGACTGGAGCAAGGACAGAACTTATTTTAACGCATGGCTGCAAGTACACTCAAACAAGGACAAAGTATGTGTGCAATGCGCCACGAGTACCAGGGTCAGCTGCATTGGGAGAAGGGAGGCCAGAGGGCATGATAAATGTATTTTTGGAATAATTTGTGCGGCCCTTGCCAAGCCCCGACCAACAGTTACCGACCGAAAGGGGCTGGGGGTGTTCGGGTTTTATGAGGAGGTAGGGCCGGCCGCCATATCTTTGTATGTATGCTTTTTGCCTTCCCCAATGCCACGCCCCATAATAACCTCCATACAGCCTGAGAAATTGCCAAGGGACCGGAAAATGGGATCATACTGTTCAATGAAGGTGAACTATTGTATGATAATGTTAAGCATGAAATTGTGCCTGTTCTGATCAATATTTCAGGCATACGAATGCCGGAATATTGTATGGAACAAGCAAGAAATATGTATAGTGTATTAAGTAAGATTGTAATGCAGCAGGCTGCCGATGCCATGGGTGCCAGTGGATTCCGAGGACAGGAGCAAGTTCTCCTGGATAGGACCAAGAGGGGAATAGTTAATGATGGTACTACCGGTTTTAACACCGGAATCTCCATAGTAAACTCACTGGACATAAAAGGGCTAAATGAAAAGGTGGAACAACTTAAAGGGGTGATGAAAGGACTATTAGAACAGGCAGAGCAAAATCAGGAAGATCAAGCTAACAGATACGACACAACCTTGAACAGATCCAAAGGGGGGAGTTGCCAGACTGGATAGACAGCCCACATCTGGCTCAGTTGGCCAAACTGAAGGGGACTCTGGATAATTGCACTCTGAAGGGACTAACCAGAGTATACCCAGTAATCCCAAACTGCCCAATGAGCAAAGCTGCTGGAGTGGGGATAGTCCTGATGATACCTATAGTCACACAAGACTCAGGACCATTTCCCCTTTATCAACTGGAGAATATCAGGATCATACGGGAAAACACCTCCCTCCATTACTATCTGATCGCAGCCTCTGCTATCTGCAGAGACAACACACTCTATGGGATCTCCCTGACGGGATGTAAGCAGACGGGTGACATTACGGTGTGCCCTCACCCGGTGGGACAAGGAGAACTAGACGAGTGTGGATTTAATCCAACCGATGGATGCATATTGGAAATAGGAACTGCCCCCACACATTTTGCCAGAGCAGGTTGCGGGGGCAAAGGGAAATACTGTGTCTCTACCACGGCACAGTCATATCAGTACAATGGCTTACAATGCCAGATCTTGCAACCAAACTTTTGCTTCACACCCCTACGACCCGTCACAATAGGACAAGGCCGCATTATCCAGGTCAGACGCCGAGGCACCAAAATCAGCTCCATGATCACCTGCAGGATTATGACGAGCCAGAGCAGGCCCCTATCCCACATTTAGTTGAAGTATTAATGGAACTAAGACTCAGAGTGAGCCAGTCTGCCAGACTCTACCACCAACTACAGACAAAGATTGAAATACAGGAGAAGGATACTGACCAAGAGTTACAAAACCAGAGTTGGTGCTGAAGGGTCTGGGACTGGGGGATAAACGTAAACATCCACCCCTGGATTCGAATAATATCACACATACTGGTATAGATACAGCTGGTCTTAGCACTAACATGGGGCGTCATGGCATGTCGATCCTGCAGACATTATGTGCAACAAAAGAGCATCAGAACAAGGGCTCAAGTAAATAAAGAGACTTGTCCAGCAGAGGGAAAGGGGAATCTGAACTATATCTATTTTATCTAAGCAACCGGGACTCCTGAAACCACGTGACTGGCCAGCACGTTGAGGCAGGGAGTACCGGGTGGTACATAAAAATATAAATAGAGTAACAAATTATGATGTTGGTTAAAGGGGACTAGTATTAATCCCTTACTGAAAGGGGAGATTGTTGTAGGGTGCTTTCAAAGGCAAAGGCACCTGCTGAATATATGTATGTATGTATGTATGTGTAAAATGGTAGCCAGATATAAAATAGCTGCCAGGGATTCCGCAAAGCACTAGGGGAATTCAGCTAACAGTTAGCTTGACTACATTTTTGGGTAGCTAATGACACTGCAGTTCCTTGTACAGGAACACTGGAAAGGGCGAGCACAGCAGAATGTCCCTAATCAACAAAACCCAGACAAGATGTCTCAGCAGAATACTGAACAAAGAAATTCCTGTGACTGTGTAAGGATAAGGAGGTTAGACGCAAGCAGAACCCAAGGACAGTAGAGATAAGGGGGTCTGGAGAATATCACGAGGCCATGAGTAAGCCCCAGCTAAAACATGAGATGATCATGCAGTCCCATAGTGCCTGGGGGCCAATTCCATTGGCCCAGAAGAATCGATTTGTAATCTATAGTCGTTATGATTGGATTGTGTCCAGCCGACATGGGCTGAGTAATTGTAATGAGCTATTGTAAAACATATAAATATCGATGAATCTCTTTGTTCAGTGAAGAGTAGTGCCTGGAGTAACCCAGAGGCTTTCCCCCCGCCGGCATAATAAAGACGGTTTTTGTTGTATATCTATAAAGCATGCCCTCCCATGTTCTGCCACCAGAGAGCGCATCCCCTGAAGTCCCAAGGGAACCAAGCATCCGTTGGGAGCACTGTATATAAGCCTGCCCCTAAGGCCTGTTCCTCACTCTGGAGTGTCTTAATAAAGACTGAGGTCACTGTTACTTTAACCTCCCTGTGTGCAGTCTCATCTGTGTTATATACAAATCCAATGCAAAGATGCAGCAAACTGTGGGCATCCTGGAGAAGTTCTCGGAGGGTGAGGACTGGGAAGCCTATGTTGAACGGCTAGACCAGTACTTTGTAGCCAACGAGCTGGACGGAGAAGGAAGCGCTGCAAAAAGGAGAGCAGTCCTCCTCACGGTCTGCGGGTCACCGACCTACAGCCTCATGAAGAATCTTCTGGCTCCAGTGAAACCCACAGATAAGTCGTATGAGGAGCTGTGTACACTGGTTCGGGAGTATCTTAACCCGAGGGAGAGCGTGCTGATGGCGAGGTATCGGCTCTACACATGCCAGCGATCTGAAGGTCAGGAAGTGGCGAGCTACGTTGCCGAGCTAAGGCAACTTGCAGAACAATGTGAGCTTGATGGCTGCCTGGAGCAAATACTCAGAGACATTTTTGAACTGGGCATTGGCCACGAGACCATCCTACGAAAACTTTTGACTGCAGAGACACCGACCCTCAGTAAGGCCTTTGCGATAGCACAGACGTTTATGTCCACCAGTGATAACACCAAACAAATCTCTCAGCACACAAGTGCTAGCAATGTTCATAAATTAACTGGAATTGTGTTTGCAAACAGAAATGTACAGGACAGAAACCACGAGTCTGCAACTGCCAGCAGGCCTCAGGTGACCCAAATGACTCAGAGTCCGCAACAAATGATGAAAGCAAGGCAAATCACACCTTGTTGGCATTGTGGAGGCTTCCATTCAGCCTATTCATGCCGCTTCAAAGCGTATGTTTGCGAGAGCTGTGGAACAATGGGGCACATCCAACGAGCTTGCAGACGAACTGCAAGCTCTGCAAAGCCTGCTAACCACCATGTGGCAGATGAAGATCGGTCCATGGTGGATCAAAGCAATTTTGAGCCTCAGAGATAGGAGGCAGATGCTGAAGTACACGGGGTACACACATTTTTGACGAAATGTCCACCTATAATGCTAAATGTAAAATTGAATGGTTTACCTGCAGCCATGGAACTGGACACTGGCGCTAGCCAATCCATCATGAGTAAAAAGATATTTGAGAGACTGTGGTGCAACAAGGCACTCAGGCCAGCCCTGAGCCCCATCCACACGAAACTGAGAATGTACACCAAAGAGCTCATCACTGTCCTGGGCAGCGCCATGGTCAAGGTCACCTACGAGGGCACGGTGCACGAACTGCCACTCTGGATTGTCCCGAGCAATGGCCCCAAACTGCTTGGAAGGAGCTGGCTGGGCAAAATCCGCTGGAACTCGGATGACATCCGAGCGCTATCACATTTCGATGAGGCCTCATGTACCCAAGTTCTCAACAAATTTCCGTCCCTTTTTGAGCCAAGCATTGGAAACTTTTCCGGGGCGAAGTTGCAAATCCACTTGGTCCCAGAGGCATGACCCATTCACCACAAGGTGCGAGCGGTACCTCACATGATGAGAGAGAGAGTGGAATTCGAGCTGGACTGGCTGCAATGCGAGGGCATCATCTCCCCAGTGGAATTCAGCGAGTGGGCCAGCCCGATTGTTCCAGTACTCAAAAGTAATGGCACGGTCAGGATTTGCGGCGATTATAAAGTAACTATTAATCGTTTCTCGCTACAGGACCAATACCCGCTACCTAAAGCAGACGACCTATTTGCGATGCTGGCAGGAGGCAGGACATTCACCAAGCTCAACCTGACTTCGACCTACATGATGCAGGAGCTGGAGAATTCTTTCAAGGGCCTCACCTGCATCAACACGTACAAGGGACTATTCATCTACAACAGATGCCCGTTTAGAATTCGGTCGGCTGCAGCGATCTTCCAGAAAAACATGGGGAGCCTACTCAAGTTGGTACCACGCACGGTGGTTTTTTAGGACGACATATTGGTTACGGGTCGGGACACGGTCGAGCACCTACAAAACCTGGAGGAGGTCCTCCAGTGACTGGATCACGTAGGGCTGCGGCTGAAGAGGTCGAAATGCATCTTCATGGCAACAGAAGTGGAGTTTTTGGGGAGAAAGATGTCGGCGGATGGCATTCGGCCCACAGACGCCAAGGCAGAGGCTATCAGGAACGGGCCCAGGCCACAGAACGTCACGGAGCTGCAATCGTTCCTGGGACTTCTCAACTATTTTGGTAACTTCCTACAGGGGTTAAGCATCCTCTTAGAGCCCCTACATGTGTTATTGTGTAAAGGTGAGAACTGGGTATGGGAGAAAAACCAAGTAATTGTTTTTGAGAAAGCCAGAAACATTTTATGCTCCAACAAGCTGCTTGTATTGTATAACCCCTGTAAAAGACTTGTGTTAGCATGTGATGCATCATCGTACGGAGTCGGGTGTGTATTACAACAAGCTAACGTTGCGGGGAAGTTGCAACCTGTCGCCTATGCCTCCAGAAGCTTATCTAAGACTGAGAGGGCCGACAGCACTTTTGAGAAAGAGCCATTAGCGTGTGTGTTCGGGGTAAAGAAAATGCATCAGTACCTGTTTGGCCTCAAATTTGAACTGGAAACCGATCACAAACCCCTCATATCCCTGTTCGCTGAAAACAAGGGGATAAATACTAATGCCTAAGCCCGCATACAAAGGTGGGCACTCGTGCTATCAGCGTATAACTATACCATCCGCCACAGGCCAGGCACCGAGAACTGTGCGGATGCTCTCAGTCGGCTACCATTGCCCACCACGGGGGTGGAAATGGCGCAGCCTGCAAACTTGTTGATGGTGGCGCAGCCCGCAGACTTGTTGATGGTCATGGAAGTGTTTGAAAATGATAAATCACCTGTTACGGCCCACCAGATTAGGATTTGGACCAGCCAAGATCCTCTGCTGTCCCTAGTAAAAAACTGTGTACTGCATGGGAGTTGGGCCAGCATCCGCGTTGAAATGCAAGAGCTAATCAAGCCGTTCCAGTGGCAAAAGGACGAGCTGTCCATTCAGGCAGACTGCCTGTTGTGGGGTAACAGCGTAGTGCTACCCAAAAAGGGCAGTGAGACGTTCATCTCGGAACTCCACAGCACACACCCAGATAGAGTAATGATGAAAGTGATAGCCAAATCCCACGTGTGTTGGCCCGGTATCGACTCTGACTTAGAGTCCTGTGTACGGCAATGCAGCGTGTGTGCTCAGTTGAGCAACACACCCAGAGAGGCACCACTAAGTTTGTGGTCCTGGCCCTCCAGACCTTGGTCGAGGATCCATGTCGACTGTGCGGGCCCGTTTATCGGTAAAATGTTCCTGGTGGTGGTGGATGCTTTTACAAAATGGATTGAATGTGAAATAATGTCGGGAAGCACTGCCACCGCCACCATTGAAAGCCTGAGGGCCATGTTTGCCACCCACGGCCTGCCTGACATACTGGTCAGTGACAACGGGCCATGCTTCACCAGTGCCGAATTTAAAGAATTCATGACCCGCAATGGAATCAAACATGTCACCCTGTTTAAACCAGCCTTGTTAGTGTTAGTGTTTTATCAGAAGAATCACTCAACACTCAGAGTCGGTTCCAACGCCAATGCAGCCTTTATTAATGCCAGCGGGGAGGAAGCCTCAGGACTGGATCCAGGCACTTCACTCCGCAGAATAAAGGGTTTCATGGATCTTTCTATGTTTTACAACAGTTTACTACAGTTACATACAACAGTTTACTACAGTTACATTTGACCAATAGATAGTGTTAGTCTCTAAATGTAAAGTTGCTCATGTGTTGCCAAGAGATGTGTTGCTAAGGGGTGTGTTGCTAGGAATGACTCATGTGTCTTGTAACATGGCCTGGGCCTCCCTTATCTTACTGTCCTTGGATGCTGTCTTTGGTAGCCTCCTTATTAGAGTTACATATTCGGTTCTTGTCAGCTCGGGCTGATTCATGCCCTCGTTATGTGATGTAGGCCCCCCTTATCTCTATTTCTCGGGGCTCTGCTGTGTGGAGTTATAATGGTTTGTTATAGTTATCTTGTATTCAAGGCATTCCTGGCAGTGGGCCTCACAGGGTTATTGCTCGGTCAGCCTCAGTCAATAGTTCACAGCTTGACTACCTGATTTCCCATCATGCCTGGGCAGCCATTTTATGTGTGGCCACTTTAAACTTATATGAGTTTAGATATATTCAGCAGGTGCCTAATACCTACAACAATTCCCTCCTTTCGGTAAAGGGACTAGTCCTAGTCCCCCTTTAACCGACCGCCCTACACTTGTTAGTTTTTGTGCACGGCCCGGTACTCCCTGCCTCAACGTGCTGGCCAGTCACGCGGTTTCAGGAGTCCCGGTTGCTTAGATCAAATTGACAAAGGTCAAATCCTCCTTCCCCTTTACAAGATAGGCTTGTTTAGTATTTGGGGACCGGTCATGAGTCCCTCTTCGTTGTTCATGGTGCCTGCATGCCTGGCAGGCCATTATGCCCCATGTTATCGCTAAGATCAATTGTATTCCGACCAGTACGTGTGAAATTATTCGAATCCAAGGATGGATGTTCACATTTATTCCCCAGTCCCAAACCTTTCTCCACCAACTCTGACTTTGTAAGTCTATATCGATATCTTCTTCCAGTACTTTGATTTTAGTTTGCAGTTGATGGTAGAGCTTTACGGATTGACCCACCCTGAGCCTCAACTCTCGTAATACTTTGGTTAGATGTGGGATAGGGACCTGATCTGGCTCGTCATAATCCTGCAAATGATCATGGAGCTGATCGGTTACATCAATAACTTCGGACTTCCGGCGCCTGACCTGTGTGATATGCGCTTGCCCGATCGTGACAGGTCGTAGTGGCGTAAAGCAAACGTTTGGCTGTGGTATAGGGCACTGCAGGTCATTATACTGGTATGAACGCTCTGTGGTAGAGACGCAGTATCTTCCCTTCCCTCCGTAGCCTGCTCTCGCAAAGTGCCTGTGTGCAGGCACTATTTCTAGTACGCACCCGTCGGTTCGGTTAAACCCGCACTCGCCTAGCTCACCTCGGCCTACCGGGTGAGGGCATACTGTGATCTCCCCCCCTTGCTTGCATTCCGTTTGGGAAATCCCAGTAAGTATGTCGTTTCAACGAACGGCGGAGGTGGTGGTCAGAAAAAACTCCATAGTTCATGTGATTTTCCCGTATTACTCCGATATTCTCTAGTTGGTACAGGGGGAACGGTCCTGAGTCCGGCGTGGCTATAGGGATCATCAGGACAATCCCGATCCCAGTATTCCTTCCCATCTGGCAGTCTGGAATTGCTGGATATACTCGGGTCAGTCCTTTCAGAGTACAGTTATCCAGAGTCCCCCTCCGGTTTGCCAACTGAGCCAAATGTGAACTGTCTATCCAATCGGGTACTTCCCCGCGTTGGATCTGGTCGAGATTGTGGCGGATCTGTCCCACCATCCACAGACCATAAGCGTGACAGAGTTGCCCCTGTCTTTGCTTTCCTGTATCTTCATTTTCTCTATCAATGAGGTGATTAATGGTATTGGCGTGAGCTTCCAGGACTGAGATGCCATCCAACTGGATTTCGGCACCCTCCTTTCCTAGGTTGGCTTGGTCTTCCTGGGTTTTTTTTTCCACCCTCTCTAATAACCCTTGTATATCTATCGAGTTTACTACGGAGGTCCCTGTATTGAAAAGGGTAGCAATATCATTAACTATTACCCTCTCTATCCTGGGGGCTGACCCCTGTCCTCGGAATCTACTGGCACCCATTGCATCGGCAACCTGCTGCATTACAACTTGACTTAATACATTGTGCATTTTCCTTGACTGTTCTGTACAGTATTCCGGCATCTGGATGCCTGAAATATTGATCAGGACAGGCACAATTTCATGTTTAACATTATCATACAATAATTCCCCTTCGTTGTACATTACAATCCCATTTTCTGGTCCCTTAGTAGTTATGGGACAAGGCAGTTCCTCGGGCAATGTAGTTGTTTATGTAGTGGTTCTTATGGGGCGTGGTGTCGGAGGGGGTGAGAAGCATACATACAATGATATTGCAGCCGCCCCCACCTCCTTGTAGTACCCACACAGCCCCACTCCCTTTTTGCGGATGACTGATTGCTGGGATTGTCCCGGAGGCGTGCAAATTATGCCGAAAGTACATTCATCGGGCCCTTTGACATCCCTCCGTTTAATGCAGCTGCTCCTTATACCCGTGGAGCACTGTACACATACCCGGTTCTTATTAGGATTTACTTGTAACCATGCATTAAAATAAGTCCTGTCCTTGCTCCAGTCCTTGGCTGCTGGGATGCACATTCCATCCGTTAAATTAAACAAGACTCCATAGTTCATGTAGTTGTTTATTTCCTGAGTGCGCTGCAATCCATTGGTATCATCCAGTGTTTGCGTGCGTCTTGAGGTTCCCAGTATCATGAGTCCCCAGAGTCGGAGTCACCACTGCGGTCCCATCTTGGTGAGTGTTTTATCTGAAAATTTTAAACAGATAGCCTGGTCGTCACCAGGTATTAGGTTCTGGTCTACTTGTGTCACTGTCACTCTGTGGAATCGGAGGTAAGGATTAGGTTAACCATATTCTTTATAGTCATACCATCTCTATCACTTCATGTCCCTGTCTGGGCTGCCGTCGGTTTTGCGTTTGAGCCTTCTGTGCTCGAGTCTGCACAATGACCCATCTAAATATTATCCAAACTCCAATCAACACCAATGCCACCATTATTCCTCCAAACATCGTTGTCTGCTTTACCGTTAGGTTGGGTTTGTGGACTACACCTACCCACCCGTGGGGTACATTGGCCCTATTGCCATAGGTGATGGTGCTATGGCTGCGCACTGCACTATCCGTCTAGTCCCGTTTTTTTTTAAAACACCTCTTCCAGCCTGTTTATCTTAGCTTTTAACTCTTCAATTTGTTTTGTTTGAGTATCTATTTCTTTATCAGGCAAGTATTATTACATAAGCTAGTTCTGTTTTTATTTTTGTTTCCTCTTTTAGGTGAGTCTTTTTTTCTATTAAGAAATCCAAATTAATAATGTTCAGTATAAAACGGCTGTCAATGGAAAGGGTTAACTCCTTTCCAGGTTTGTAAGAAGACCTGATGTCATTACGTGACTTCAATTAATCATCTGAAAAAAAAAGTCTTTGTGCCTTCAAAACTTGCTTAGAAATTAGGAATCCGTTAAACAGCATAAATCATTAGAGTAAACTCCAATATTTTCTTAACTTCTAATTCAAGTACTTGCCAAAGAATTTTTTTTTCAAATTGATTAAAACGAGACCACACATACATTTTGTTTACTGAAATTCAATTTTTTTTTTTTATTTCTCTCTCAGCACAAAATCTAAACATCCGTGCCAGTTCCATTTCCTATAAGAATTTAAAAATTCAGTAAGATTCTCTAATTCCCAGTTTTTTTTTCTTTCTGTGCTGAGTTCGCATAGCTTAGATTTTCTCCTCATTATCTTCAAAACCCTCCTGTTTGTTTAGACTGTTCGGGACTTTTCTTGATAAACACTGTCCATTTTGGAAATCTTTTCAAACTGCAATGAAACTTTCTCATAATTTAAAATCATTCGTTTACTTTCAAAGTGGTGTCTTTATCTTTTTCTTTTCTCCATAACTGGAATGGAGTCCAGCTTTGAGGGTTTGAGGGCTGCTTTTTGTTATCTCAAAATGCTCCAGTTTCAAAGTCGTTACTAAAGCTTGCTGTTTTTAACATTTTTCAAAAGTCCCTTTACACCTTCACAGATAGCTCGCCACTCGCCCAGGAGTTTGACCTGATCAGATTTAATTTAATAATTTTTTTTTTTGAATCCACCTCAGTATTTTCTGTGCCTTCTCTGAATATCTCAAAATCCCAATTCAAACTTTGTAATTTCAATCTTTATTTAAAACCTTTTTTTTTTTGTTTTGAGCTAGAAGCTTTCTTAAAAGGCATTCTTTATCTCATTCCGAGACTAAATTTATGTCTTTCAATCCAATGTAATCAATCATTGCATGTTTTCTTTCGACAAGTAAATTCTTTTTTTTTAACCACCGGGACCATGTATTTTTTATCTTTTGCTCAACAAACCTATCCTTTCTACATTTCCTAGCTCCGTAACTTATCATCCGAATAAATCCACACCTGCATTTCTAACTTAAAATGTCTTAAAACTTCCCACATACAGGACAACACGACAAAGGGTTAGCTAAAATAAACAGACACTTGCATTCCTCTTCCAACCAGGCTTTCAGAAACATGACAACATAAAAATTCATTCCGCAGTCACAAAATCACACAGGGACTCTCACTCAACGAGCAGACATTTACAACAGTCTCTCTTCTTTCCTATTCATTGTGTTGGCCGGCTCTATTTTTGGATCCATGACCTTTCAGGGAATTCGTAGTTTTATCTAAATAATTCCTCACATAACTTTTGTAGTGGACTACCGGTTTTCATTTTTTTTTCATTCCTTCAGCCACCCTGCTTTAATCATTTTCTCGATTAGTTTCTTTTGCTTTTCCGCCAGATGGCGGGTAAGGGACCCTTCTGATCCCCACTCGAGTTTACTACTTTATTGGCCATTCCTGGGTAGGACTAGAACCGTTAGGAATCTACTCTCAGAAGTTTGCCTTTTACCTCACACAACTTGTAGTAGACCATCTCTGGGCTGCTGTCAGGTCACAAGTCTGCTGTTACACAAACTTATACAATTCTTAAAACGCGTTTAAGCAATTCCCGCAGCGCTCTACGTATCCTTAACGACTACCTACCACCGCTCTGCCCGTTGGTCCGACCCTGTTCACAGGTTTAGTTTCCGTTGGTCGCTGGGCACTGCCTGGTCTCCGGGGTATTTCAAATCACACTACTGGGTCTGGAAGATGTCTCTCGGTATCACGATACCACGGTCTATGTGTGTTCCCTACGCCTACTTGGTTCCTGGCCGTCACGTGGGACAAAAGTCCTCTTAATTCAGGCTCAGGCTAGGCGTTTAAGATATTAGACCGTCTCCTCGTGTCGATCAACCGGCTTCCACCTTCCGCATCCTTTATAATTAAAAATAGTTTTTTTATACTCACGTGGGTTTTTCCAAAGGCGTCCAGCGACTCCGGGAAATCCTGCCGACTACGCCACTGTTAGTGTTAGTGTTTTATCAGAAGAATCACTCAACACTCAGAGTCGGTTCCAACGCCAGCGGGGAGGAAGCCTCAGGACTGGATCCAGGCACTTCACTCCGCAGAATAAAGGGTTTCATGGATCTTTATATGTTTTATAACAGTTTACTACAGTTACATACAACAGTTTACTACAGTTACATTAGACCAATAGATAGAGTTAGTCTCTAAATGTAAAGTGGCTCTTGTGTTGCCAAGAGATGTGTTGCTAATGGGTGTGTTGCTAGGAATGACTCATGTGTCTTGTAACATGGCCTGGACCTCCCTTGGATGCTGTCTTTGGTAGCCTCCTTATTAGAGTTACATATTCGGTTCTTGTCAGCTCGGGCTGATTCATGCTCTCGTTATGTGATGTAGGCCCCCCTTATCTCTATTTCTCGGGGCTCTGCTGTGTGGAGTTATAATGGTTTGTTATAGTTATCTTGTATCCAAGGCATTCCTGGCAGTGGGCCTCACAGGGTTATTGCTCGGTCAGCCTCAGTCAATAGTTCACAGCTTGACTACCCTGATTTCCCATCATGCCTGGGCAGCCATTTTATGTGTGGCCACTTTAAACTTATATGAGTTTAGATATATTCAGCAGGTGCCTAATGCCTACAACAAGCCTCCAATGGGCAGGCAGAGCAGGCAGCACAAACCATCAAACAGGGCCTTAAACGCGTCACAGAAGGCTCACTCCAAACCCGCCTGTCCCGGGTACTGCTCAGCTACCGCACGAGACTCCACTCGTGCACAGGGGTGCCCCTGGCTGAGCTACTCATGAAAAGGACACTTAAAACCAGACTCTCGCTGGTTCACCCCAACCTGCATGATCAGGTAGAGAGCAGGCGGCAGCAACAAAATGTAAACGATGGTCGCGCCACTGTGACACGTTAATTGATCTGAATGACCCTGTGTATGTGCTAAACTATGGACATGGTCCCAAGTGAATCGCGGGCACGGTGATCGCTAAAGAATGGAGTAGGGTGTTTGTAGTCAAACTAGACAATGGACAAATTTGCAGAAAGCACCTGGACCAAACGAGGCTGTGGTTCACAGACTGCCCTGAACAACCCATAGCAGACACCACCTTTTTCGAGCCCACAACACACACCCAAAGGATCAACGACACCACCCCGGACCAGGTAATTGAACCCATCATGCCCAATAGCCCAGCAAGACCAGGCTCACCCAGCAGCCCAGCGAGGGCACAGTCAACACACCAGAACAGACATTTGTACCGAGGCAGTCCACCAGGGAAAGAAAGGCTCCCGACCGCCTCACCTTGTAAATCATTTTCACTTTGGCTTTGGGGGAAGTGATGTTGTGTATTTGTAAAGCATGCACTCCTATGTTCCGCCACCAGGGAGCGCATCCCCTGAAGTCCCAAGGGATTGCAGCATCCCTTGGGAGCACTGTATATAAGCCAGCCCCTAAGGCCTGTTCCTTACTCTGGAGTTTCATAATAAAGACTGAGGTCACTGTTACTTTAACCTCCCTGTGTGCAATCTCATCTGTGTTAGGAACAATTGTTTTGATGTTGGAACCGACCCAGAGTGACGAGTGATTCTTCCAGGATTTCACTCGCGCTAACAGGACCCATTTATCCTGACTCTCTGTTTTCTGTTAGTTAGCCAATCCTTTATCCATGCTAATATATTACCCCCCAACCCCGTGAGCTCTTATCTTGTGCAGTAACATTTTATGTGGCAACTTCTAGAATGCCTTATGGAATTCCAAATACACCATATCCACTGGTTCCCCCTTATCCACCCTGCTCATTACATCCTCAAAGAATTCCAGAAAATTTGTCAAACATGATTTCCCTTTCATAAAACCATGCTGACTATGCTTGACTGCATTATAGAAACATAGAAAATAGATGCATTAGGCCATTTGGCCCTTTGAGCCTGCACCACCATTTAATAATATCATGGCTGATCATTCCCTCAGTACCCCTTTCCTGCTTTCTATCCATACCCCTTGATCCCTTTAGCCGTAAGGGTCATATCTAACTCCCTCTTGAATATATCCAACGAACTGGCATCAGCAACTCTCTGCAGAAGAGAATTCCACAGGTTAACAACTCTCTGAGTGAAGAAGTTTCTCCTCATCTCAGTCCTAAATGGCTTACCCCTTATCCTTAGACTTTGTCCCCTGGTTCTGGACTTCCCCAACATCGGGAACATTCTTCCTGCATCTAACATGTGCAGTCCCATCAGAATTTTATATGTTTCTTTGAGATCCCCTTTCATTCTTCTAAACTCCAGTGAATACAGGCCCAGACGATCCAGTCTCTCCTCATTTGTCAGTGCTGCCATCCCGGGAATCAGTCTGGTGAACCTTTGCTGCATTCCCTCAATAGCAAGAATGTCCTTCCTCAGATTAGGAGAGCAAAACTGAACACAATATTCCAGGTGAGGCCTCACCAATGTCTTGTACAACTGCAGTAAGACCTCCCTGCTCCTATACTCAAATCCTATAGCTATGAAGGCCAACATGCCATTTGCCTTCTTCACCGCCTGCTGTACCTGCATGCCAACTTTCAATGACTGATGTACCATGACACCCAGATCTCATTGCACCTCCCCTTTTCCTAATTTGCCGCCATTCAAATAATATTCTGCCCTCGTGTTTTTGCCACCGACGTGGATAACCTCACATTTATCCACATTATACTGCATCTGCCATGCATTTGCCCACTAAGCTAACCTATCCAAGTCGCCCTGCAGCTTCTTAGCATCCTCCTCGCAGCTCACATCGCCACCCAGTTTAGTGTCATCTGCAAACGTGGAGATATTACACTCAATTCCTTCATCTAAATAATTAATGTATATTGTAAATAGCTGGGGTCCAAGCACTGAGCCCTGCGGCACCCCACTAGTCACTGCCTGCCATTCTGAAAAGGATCCATTTATTCTGACTCTCTGCTTTCTGTCTGCTAACCAGTTCTCTATCCACGTCACTAAATTGCCCCACTACCTTGTGCTTTGATTTTGCACACCAATCTCTTGTGTGGGACCTTGTCAAAAGCCTTTTGAAAGTCCAAATACACCACATCCACTGGTTCTCCCCTGTCCACTCTATAAGGTACATCCTCAAAAAATTCTAGAAGATTTGTCAAGCATGATTTGCCTTTCATAAATCCATGCTGACTTGGACCGATCCTGTCACTGCTTTCCAAATGCGCTGCTATTTCATCTTTAATCATTGATTCCAACATTTTCCCCACCACTGATGTCAAGCTAACCAAATGTCCTGCTACTGGTTAGGTGAGTGGGCAAATGCATGGCAGATGAAGTATAATGTGGATAAATGTGAGGTTATCCACTTTGGTGGTAAAAACAGAGAGACAGACTATTATCTGAATGGTGACAGATTAGGAAAAGGGGAGGTGCAACGAGACCTGGGTGTCTTGGTACATCAGTCATTGAAGGTTGGCATGCAGGTACAGCAGGCGGTTAAGTAAGCAAATGGCATGTTGGCCTTCATAGCGAGGGGATTTGAGTACAGGGGCAGGGAGGTGTTACTACAGTTATACAGGGCCTTGATGAGGCCACACCTGGAGTATTGTGTACAGTTTTGGTCTCCTAACTTGAGGAAGGACATTCTTGCTATTGAGGGAGTGCAGCGAAGGTTCACCAGACTGATTCCCGGGATGGCGGGACTGACATATCAAGAAAGACTGGATCAACTGGGCTTGTATTCACTGGAGTTCAGAAGAATGAGAGGGGATCTCATAGAAACGTTTAAAATTCTGATGGGTTCAGACAGGTTAGATGCAGGAAGAATGTTCCCAATGTTGGGGAAGTCCAGAACCAGGGGTCACAGTCTAAGGATAAGGGGTAAGCCATTTAGGGATGAGATGAGAAGAAACTTCTTCACCCAGAGAGTGGTGAACCTGTGGAATTCTCTACCACAGGAAGTTGTTGAGGCCAATTCACTAAATATATTCAAAAAGGAGTTAGATGTTGATACGTCCTTACTATACAGTATAAATGCACACGAGACCCATGCTTGAGAGAAGGTCCGTCTGTGACCTGTCCTTTATTCCATGGCACTCAAGTGATGGAAGTGGGTGGAGCTTGCCCTTTTATATCTGAAGGTCCAGGTTAGGAGTGTCTCCCACAAGTTCACCACCTAGTGGTCATTGTTCTCACAGTGTACAACTTAGGTTAGATTATACATGGGTTACAATGCTGGTTGAATACATGACATCACCTCCCCATCCAAAGTCTTATTGGGATCACAGGTTGAGTCTCTCTGGTGGTTTACGCTCCCTTGTAGAGCGCCTGAGTTGGGGCACCGGTTGTTGGGCGCTGGCTTGAGTGTCTGCTGTTTGCGGTACCTCAGGCCTGTCCGGACTGCCCACAGTGACTGGGCTCTCCTCCCTTTGGTTCCTGTGTTCGGTCACCTGTGGAGGAGTGAACTCTATATCGTGTTCTTCCTCTGCTTCTTCTATGGGGTTGCTGAACCTCCTTTTTGTTTGATCCACACGTTTACGGCAGATTTGTCCATTGGTAAGTTTAACTACCAAAATCCTATTCCCCTCTTTGGCAATCACAGTGCCTGCGAGCCATTTGGGCCCTGCAGCATAGTTGAGGACAAAAACAGGGTCATTTACATCAATACATCGAGCCCTCGCATTCTTGTCATGGTAGTCATATTGTGACTGGTGCCTGCTCTCGACAATTTCTTTCATGGTAGGGTGTATAAGGGATAACCGGGTTTTGAGCGTCCTTTTCATTAGCAGCTCTGCGGGTGGAACCCCTGTGAGCGAGTGTGGTCGGGATCTGTAGGACAACAGGAGGCCTGATAAGCGGCGTTGTAGGGAACCCCCTTGGATTCTGAGCATCCCCTGTTTGATTATCTGCACTGCTCGTTCTGCCTGGCCGTTTGAGGCCGGCTTGAACGGTGCCGTTCTGACATGGTTAATTCCATTGCCTGCCATGAAGTCCTGGAATTCAGTGCTTGTGAAGCACGGGCCATTGTCGCTGACCAAGATGTCCGGTAGAACGTGGGTGGCGAACATTGCCCGTAGACTTTCTACCGTGGCAGAGGATGTGCTTGAATTTAAAATGTCACTTTCGATCCATTTGGAGTAGACGTCTACTACAACCAAAAACGTTTTTCCCATGTTAGGACCTGCGTAGTCCACATGGATGCGTGACCAAGGCTTGGCGGGCCATGGCCAGGGGCTAAGGGGGGCTTCCCTGGGCGCATTGCCCAGCTGGGCACACGTGTTGCACCTGCGAACACAAAGTTCCAGATCTGCGTCTATCCCTGGCCACCAAACGTGTGACCTGGCAATTGCCTTCATCGTGACAATGCCCGGGTGCTCATTGTGGAGTTCTCTGATGAACACCTCTCTGCCCATCTGGGGCATGACTACGCGGTTTCCCCACAGTAGGCAATCGGCCTGAATCGAGAGTTCGTCCCTGCGCCTGTGAAATAGTTTAAATTCCTCAGGGCATGCCCTGTACGTGGCTGCCCAATCCCCATTCAGGACACATTTCTTGAATAAAGTGACAATAGCGGGTCTCTATTTGTCCAGACTTTAATCTGAAGGATTGTCACGGGTGAGCCTTCGCTTCTGAAAGCTTCAACAGCCATGGCCATCTCAGCAGCATGCTCGGTAGTCCCCTCAGTGGTGGCTAGTGGGAGCCTGCTGAGTGCATCGGCGCAGTTTTTAGGTGCCCAGTCTGTGCCGAATTGTGTAGTCATAGGCGGCTAACGTGAGTGCCCACCTCTGTATGCAGGCCGATGCATTTGCATTTATGGCCTTGTTGTCGGCCAAAAGGGACGTTAGGGGTTTGTGATCTGTCTCCAGCTCAAATTTCCTGCCAAACAGGTACTGGTGCATTTTCTTTACCGCATATACACATGCGAGCGCCTCCTTTTCTACCATCCCGTAGCCCCTTTCTGCCTGGGACAGACTTCTGGAGGCATAAGCTACCGGCTGTAACTGACCCTTGGCATTGACATGCTGCAACACACACCCGACATCATAGGACGACGCATCGCACGTTAACACAAGTTTCTTACATGGGTCATATAGCGTCAACAGATTGTTGTAACATAACAAATTGCGTGCTCTATTAAATACCCTTTCCTAGCTGTCCCCCCCAGACCCATTCACGACCTTTGCATAGGAGCATGTGTAGCGGCTCTAGCAGGGTGCTCAATTTGGGAAGAAAGTTACCAAAATAATTCAGGAGCCCCAGGAATGAACGCAGCTCCATCGTGTTACGGGGTCTGGGTACTCTCTGGATCGCTTCTGTCTTGGACGTAGTAGGGCTGACCCCGTCTGCTGCTACCTTCATCCCCAGGAATTCTACCTCTGGAGCTAGGAAGACGCACTTCGCCTTTTTCAGTCGCAGCACTACCCGGTCCAGTCTGCGTAGCACCTTCTCCAGGTTGTGGAGGTGTTCTGGGTCATGTAAGCTGAGGTCAGGTCCAATTTTGAAAAAAGTTTGCCAGCGGATAGCGTCGCACAGAGGTCCTCCGCTCTCGGTAGTGGGTACTGGTCTTGGAGTGACACCAGATTGATGGTGGCCTTGTAATCGCCACATATCCTGACCGACCCATCCGCCTTGAGCACCGGCACAATCGGGCTCGCCCAGTCACTGAATTCGACTGGCGAGATGATGCCTTCCCTCAGCAGGCGGTCCAATTCGCCTTCTATCTTTTCCCGCATCACGTACGGCACCACTCTGGCCTTGTGGTGTACTGTCCTGGTGTCCGGGTTTATGTGAATCACTACCTTGGTCCCCATGAAAGTGCCAACGCCGGGTTGAAATAATTAGTCAAATTTGTCCAGGACCTGTGAGCATGATACTCGCTCCACAGAGGAAATTGCATTGACATCGCCCCATTTCCAGTTCATGACAGCAAGCCAACTCCTCCCCAGCAGTGCGGGACCGTCCCCCGGGACAACCCAGAGTGGCAACCTGTTCTCCGAATCTTTGTGGGTCACGACTACTGTGGCGCTGCCTAGCACCGGAATGATCTCCTTTGTGTATGTCCGTAGCTGTGCCTCAATCGGCGATAATTTTGGCCTCCTGGCCTTGGACGCCCACAACTTTTCGAACTGTTTGATACCCATCAGGGACTGGCTGGCCCCCGTGTCTAGCTCCATTGATACTGGGATGCCATTGAGGAGCACTTTCATCATTATCGGTGGCGTCCTGGTGTATGAACTGTATACGTGCTCCACATGAACTCGCTGAACTTCAGCTTCCAGCGATTTCCCCCAGCGTTCATTTCTGCAATTTCTGCAGGTATTTTGCTCATCTCTGCAAACTCTGGCTGAGTGTGTGCCTCCACGCCTCCAACATGAGCTGCTGTTTAAAACACAAGATCCCTTGCCAGTCGATCGTCCCTGACTGCCCCTGTCCTTGAGTGCGCCATTAATAGGTGTTGATGGCCCCATTACTGGCCGCATTGTCCCTTGCAATGGCGTGAATCGCCGTTCAGCTTGCCATTGTCTCTGTCAAACTCCCCCTCTGGGTTCGACTACATGTTGGGGCATGCCCGACTGCCCTTGTCTGCCTGGAGAACTGTGTGCTGCTTTAACAATGTTGACTCTCTGTCCCAACCATTCCTTAACACAGTACGTCTCGTCTGTTCTGCTCATGGCCATGCACGCGTGGTTTAAATCCCAGTTTCTCGTCACCCCATTGATACGTCCTTACTATACAGTATAAATGCACACGAGGCCCATGCTTGAGAGAAGGTCAGTCTGTGACCTGTCCTTTATTCCATAGCACTCAAATGATGGAAGTGGGTGGAGCTTGCCCTTTTATATCTGAAGGTCCAGGTTAGGAGTGTCTCCCACAAGTTCACCACCTGGTGGTCATTGTTCTCAGTGTACAACTTAGGTCAGATTGTACATGGGTTACAATGCTGGTTGAATACATGACAGATGTAGTCCTTACTACTAGGGGGATCAAAGGGTATGGTGTGAAGTTGCATGTTCAGCCATGAACTCATTGAATGGCGGTGCAGGCTCGAACGGCCGAATGGCCTACTCCTGCAACTATTTTCTATGTTTCTATGTTTCTACTACTTCATTAATAGATGAGGATGATGATGATGATGATGATGAATGGACTTCAGCATTTTTCCAGCAGCAGATGTTAGGCTAACTGGTCTATAGTTTCCTGCTTTCTGTCTCCCTCCTTTTTTAGATAGGGGCGTTACATTTACAGTTTTTCAATCCGCTGCAGCCTCTCCAGACTTCAGGGAATGTTGGTAGATTGCAGCTGATGCATCCACTATCTCTGCAGCCATTTCTTTTAAGACCCGAGGATGCTAGCCATCCGATCTAGGGGACTTGTCGACCTTTAGTCCCATTATTTTACCGAGTACTTTTTCTTTGGTGATAGTGATTGTTTTAAGTTCCCCACCTCCCTATAGCCCCTTGATTATCTACTATAAGGATATTTTTAATGTCTTCTACATGAAGACCGATACAAAATATTTGTTCAAAGCCTCTTCCATTTCCCTGTTCCCCATTATTAATTCCCCAGTCCCATCTTCTAAGGGACCAACATTTACTTTTGCTCCCCTCTTCCTTTTTATATACCTGTATAAGCTCTTACTATCTATTTTTATATTTTAATGGCAGCAAAGTGTGCAAAAGGCTAGTACCTCGATGTTTTTAGTAAAAATACGTATCTAAGTGTGAGTATAGAATAGTAAACTTCCCAGTGACCAAGTATCTATAACCCTAACCCTATCTTGTTAAAAACCGTATGTGGACATTAATTTAATCAAACGTTGAGCAAGAAAAAGGATAAAAATATGGCACACAAAAGGGAACTTCACACAGACTTACCATGAAAACCCAAGAGCAAGAGGACAGACTGAAGACGATGTCACCTGTGTCCGAGAGACTCCAGAAACCAAGGTTTGGGAGCAGCTCGTCAAAGTATCACCTGCTGTTAAGTATATCACCCTGTGAATTTACTAAACTCCTAATCTATTATTTGAACATCAATGGTTGCTGTCTACTTTATGTTTTGTCCAAGAACTCTGAAAATTCTTACAAGTAGCACCTAAGATAGCGCCTAATCAGCAGCTGCACTTGGGGAGGGTTAAACCTTTTGTGGGGAATGCCTGCGGATTGCATGCTGATAGTTATTGATGTTAATGGTCTGCTAGAAAAATTACAAAATGGTTAGTGAAAGTTTTGTTAATGTGTACAAGAGTAAAATAGACAAAGCCGCTTGTGCAGAAGAGGCACAAGTACTACTGACAGAATGTTTGACCAGAGGAGATCAGGTTCCCTTTGAAGAAGTGATAGAGTTTATTCAGGAACACGTGAATCAGAAAAAGCTTAAAACAGATAAGGCGATCAGATTGCGCGCCTATGCAGCATTCTTTTGTGCTCAGAGAGATGATGAGTATTACAAAAAACAAAGCAAGGAGGTAGAAGAGTTAAAGGAGCAGCACAAAGAGTTGGCAAAGAAGCTTGGCCACGAGGTGGAAGAGTTAAAGAGACAGAAAAGTCAGGAAGTGGAAGACTTGAAAAAGTGAACTGCCAACTTGGAGAGCCAGACTTCTCAAGCTGCAGAAGTTCTGCAACAACAAAGTTTATTCGCAATACAGGCTGGAAGTGCTTTGCATGAACTAGAAGGAACCAAACAGGCATTACAATCTTGTGAGATAGAGAAGGAAAACCGCACAGGTAACCGACAGGATGCCAGAGGCGCCCTGAGAGAAATCGACCAGCACCTTCACAGAGAGACTGACCACGCTCATTGTAGATTGAAAATACATGAGCTAAAGGGACAGCTGGGTAAACAACAGGCTGTTGTAGCTGCAGTTACTGACAGGACATACGATTCGGCGATAGGAGCAGCAGGCTGAGGAGAGATGATAGTCTGTGGCGCACTGGGAGAAAAGGCATATCAGTATGGCCGTCATGACGGTTGGGGAAACCCTGGAGGGTCGCTCGACAATGACAACATTAAAGATTCGGCCCCTGTGAATGCCATCGTCAATACCCAGTCCTATAATGCACAGGGAGATACAACTTCTAGAGACATGCACACCGTTCCCCTCAATGATGCCAAGTTGCAAGCTTGCGTTAATGAGTTGGGTCCCATAATATTGTCCGAGTGCCCTAGCGACGTGATAGTTTGATGGAATGCTTGAAGGAGGGGACACAATGAATTGGAAAATGCTGATTTGAACCGAGTACTCCTCGCAGCCACCAAGATAAGACAGATCCTCCCCTTTTCGGTTTATAATACGGGCACTAATGCAACTACAATTATGGAATCCATTCAAGAACAACTAGGCATTAACAGCATGGATATAGCTAGGAAATTCCATCAAACGGAACAGGGACCAGTAGAGTCGCCTATGAGTTGTTGAAAGGAGAGGAGGACCAGATTTCCTACTTGTGGGGGTCAGATCACACAGCTGCGGTTGAGAAATTAAAAAAGGCTGTCATGCAAATGACAGACCCAACACAACCCTTTCACCTCGAGGTTGCCTCCACCAATCACAGCCTGACTGCGGTCCTAAGTCAAGAACGACTGGACAGACTACAACCGATCGCATATACCTCGCGAATTTTACAAGGGACGAAGATGACATACTTAGAATGTGAGCGCAATCTACTGACAATGTTCTGGGCCACTCAACAATTTACCTACAGTATAGGCTTACAACAGATCATTCTGCATTCCGCTCACAGCCCACTGAATCTCCTTATCAAGCTGGGTGATCCTCTGATCTCGTCCCAATGTATCAGCAAATGGACCCTTGAACTGCTACAACATGACATTGATATAACCCTGAAACAGACTACTCTCATATCGCTGATGCTTACATACGAGGGATACCCCCACGTGTCCGCTGTCCTTAATAGACTTTGAGTCCCATCCTGCTCTGCAATCATTAATAGAGGGAGCAGCCGATGTGTACATGGACGGTTCCTCTTCCATGTAAAGGGCTCACCCCTTCCGGATGTGCTGTCGTCTTACCTGAAAAATTGCTCCGATTTAGAAGTAACAAACACTCAAGTCAGTGCGCGGAGATTTTGGCCCTGCTCATCGCTGTTGAAGAAATTTCTGGTCACCTGGTGAACAATTGGTCCAACAGTGTCTAAGCCATCACTGCCATGTTGTCCCTTCCCCTCTACCAGAAGAATTCCTATTGCTCATCATACAGGAAAGCCTTGACTCCTATGGCAGGCCCTGAAAGCACAACAAAGGCCCTGTTACATTGGCACGGTTAGAGCCCATAAGAGAGATCAGTCTGCTCACACCCTGGGAAACAATGCAGCAGATGTAGCTGCCAAGGAAGCGGCTCTAACCAGCGAGCCCTCTCTGTGCAACTAGAGAAAATGATCACAGTTGCCGCTGTAGGCTCAGCCCTCAATTGGGCCTCCCTCCAGACAGGTTATCACCTCTACCAGGTGGTCATGAACAAGATAGACCCTTACCTGCACCCACTATATGAACCTCCAAGACGCTCCTTAACCAGAATAGTGCACAACCACTAGTTGTATATCAAGATTCCCCAGATAAGTGCCCGGTAGTGTATATTCCCCCACACCTGACAGACAAATTCTTGTTCTTGTTTTACTCTCATCCTGTAGAAACATAGAAACAAAGAAATTAGGTGCAGGAGCAGGCCATTCGGCCCTTTGAGCCTGCACTGCCATTCAATAAGATCATGGCTGATCATTCAACCTCAGTACCCCTTTCCTGCTTTCTCTCGATACCCCTTGATCCCTTTGGCCATAAGGGCCATAGCTAACTCCCTTTTGAATATATCTAACGAACTGGCCTCAACAACTTTCTGCGGCAGAGAATTCCACAGGTTAACCACTCTCTGAGTGAAGAAGTTTCTCCTCATCTCGGTTCTAAATGGCTTACCTCTTATTGTTATACTGTGACCCCCTAGTTCTGGAACTCCCCAGCAACGGGAACATTCTTCCTGCCATTATTCAGTAGAAGTTGCTCTCGCAAAGATTGCCTCCATGGCCTGGTGGCCTAATATGAAGGAAACTGTAAATTTATACTGTTATGTATGCAACACCATGTAAACAGCATTCTACCACCACCAGAGGGCGCATCTGTTGGAGTCTCAAAGGATCCCAGCATCCCTTGGGAGCACTGTATATAAGCAGGCCTCCCATGCTGTGTGAGCACTCTAGAGTCAGAATAAAGAGACTAAAGTCACACTTGCTCAAGTCTACAGTCACATTGCTTTATTTGAGACATAACAACTGGCGATGAATAATAGGTAACGAACCATCACGTGAAAATGCAGAGAACTGTCAGTATCCTCGAGAAATTCACAGAAGGTAATGATTGGGAAACCTTCGTGGAGTAACTCGACCAATACTTTGTGTCCAACGAGTTGGAATGAAATGTGAACGCTGCCAAACGAAGGGCGATCCTCCTCACCGTCTGCGGGACAACAACCTATGGCCTCATGACGAATCTTCTTGCTTCGGTGAAACCAACAACCAAGTCGTATGAAGAACTGTGTACGCTGATCCGGGAGCACCTAACTCCGAAGGAGAACGTTCTGATGGCAAGGTATCGATTCTACACATGTCAGTGGTCTGAAGGCCAGGAATTGGCGAGCTACGTCGCCGAACTAAGGCGCCTTGCAGGACATTGCGAATTCGATAGATTCCTGGAGCAAATGCTAAGAGACTTTTTTGTGCTTGGCATTGGCCATGAGGTTATCCTTCGCAAACTATTGACTGTTGAAACACCGAACCTGAGCAAAGCCATAATGACAGCCCAGGCATTTATGTCCACCAGCGATAACACCAAACTAATTTCACTGCATAAAGATGCATCGGCAAGTACTGTACACAAAGTAACGTCGTTTTCAGGCAGGAATGCATATAGCAGAACGTACACTCCTGTAGCTGCATGATCTCAAATAACTCAGAGTCCGCCATCAAGCGTGAATGTGAGGCAATTAACACCTTGTTGGCGCTGCGGAGGTGATCATTGAGCCCATCAATGCCGCTTCAAACACTATGCGTGCAAAGGCTGTGGAACAACGGGACACCTCCAGTTAATGTGCAGACGAACTGCAAACGGGCGAAGGTGCAGATCCACTTGGTTCCCGGTACTCGACCCATCCACCACAATGCACGGGCGGTGCCATACATGATGCGAGAGAAAGTGGAGATTGAGCTGGACAGGCTGCAACGAGAGGGCATCATCGCATCAGTTGAGTTCAACAAATGGGCCAGTCCGATTGTTCCGGTTCTCAAGGGAGATGGCACGGTCAGAATCTCTGGAGACTATAAAGTGATGATTAATCGTTTTTCGCTGCAGGACCAGTACCCACTACCCAAGGCAGACGACCTATTTGCGATGCTGGCAGGAGGGAAGACGTTCAGCAAGTTGGACCTGACCTCGGCCTACAGGACGCAGGAGCTGGCGGAATCTTTGAAAGGCCTCACCTGCATCAACACGCACAAAGGTCTGTTCATCTACAATAGATGCCCATTTGGGATTCAATCGGCCACGTCTATTTTTCAAAGGAACATGGAGAGTCTGCTAAAGTCGGTTCTGCTCACCGTGGTTTTCCAGGACGAAATATTGACTACAGGTCGGACACCATCGAACAATTGCAGAACCTGGAAGAGGTTCTAAGTCAGCTAGATCATGTGGGACTCAGGTTGAAATGCTCGAAGTGTGTTTTCTTGACACCAGAGATGGAGTTCTTAGGGAGAAGAATCATGGCAGACGGCATCAGACCCACCGACGCCAAGACGGAGGCCATCAAGAAAGCGCCGAGACCACAGAACGTGATGGAGCTGCGGTTGTTCCTGGGACTCCTCAATTATTTTGGTAATTTCCAACCTGGGTTAAGCACCTTGCTAGAACCTCTACACATGTTGCTACGCAAGGGAGATGACTGGGTATGGGGGAAATCACAAGAGACTGCTTTTGAGAAAGCCAGAAATCTGTTATGTTCCAATAAATTGCTTGTTCTGTATGACACATGTAAACGTTTAGTGCTAGCTTGCAATGCGTCTTCATACAGGGTCAGGTGTGTGTTACAAGCAAACGAATCGGGAACATTGCAACCGGTCGCCTATGCATCCAGGAGTTTGTCCAAGGCCGAAAGAGCCTACAGCATGATTGAAAAAGAAGCTCTGGCATGCATTTACGGGGTGAAAAAAATGCACCAGCATCTGTTTGGGCTTAAGTTCGAGTTAGAAACTGACCATAAGCCACTCATATTGCTATTCTCAGAGAGCAAAGGTATTAATACCAATGCCTCTACTCACATCCAAAGATGGGCGCTTATGCTGTCTGCATATAACTATGTAATTCGCCACAGGCCAGGCACAGAGAACTGCGCTGATGCTCTCAGTCGGCTACCATTGCCCACCACCGGGTTGGAAATGGCACAGTCTGCAGACTTGCTCTTGGTGATGGATGCATTTGAAAACGAAAAGTCACCCGTTACGGCCTGCCAGATCAGATCTGGACCAGCCAGGATCCTTTACTGACCCTTGTAAAAAACTGCGTCCTCCATGGGAGCTGGTCCAGCATCCCAGCGGAGATGCATGAAGAGATCAAGCCGTTCCAGCGGCGCAAAGAGGAAATGTCCATACAGGCGGACTGTCTTTTGTGGGGTAATCGTGTGATGTTGCCTAAGAAAGGAAGGGAAATGTTCATACGCGACCTACACAGTACCCACCCAGGCATAGTAATGATGAAAGTTATAGCCAGATCCCATGTGTGGTGGCCCGGCATCGATTCAGATTTGGAGTCCTGCATGCACCAATGCAACACTTGCTCTCAACTGAGCAATGCACCCAGGGAGGCACCGCTAAGCTTGTGGTCATTGCCCTCCAAACCTTGGTCTAGGATCCACGTTGACTTCGCTGGCCCGTTTATAGGCAAAATGTTCTTGATTGTTGAGGATGCTTATTCAAAATGGACTGAGTGTGTAATAATGTCTGTAAGCATGTCCACTGCCACCATCGAAAACCTACGAGCCATGTTTGCCATGCATGGCCTGCCTGATGTCCTTGTCAATGACAATGGGCCGTGCTTCACCAGCGCTGAATTCAAGGAATTCGTGACCCGCAATGGGATCAAGCACGTCACATCTGCCCCGTTCAAGCCCGCATCTAACGGCCAGGTTGAACAGGCAGTCCAAACCATCAAGCAAAGCTTGAAACGCATATCGGAAGGCTCCCTGCAGACCCGAGTCCTGCTCAGCTACCGCACTAGACCCCACTCGCTCACCGGGGTTTCCCCTGCCGAACTGCTCTTGAAAAGGGCACTCAAAACAAGGCTCTCTCGAGTCCACCCTGATCTCCATGATTATGTCAAGGGCAGGTGGCATCAACAAAGCATGTACCATGATCGCATAAATTTGTCACACGATATTGAAGTCAATGACCCTGTATTTGTACTCAACTATGGACATGGTCCCAAGTGGCTTGCTGGCACTGTCGTAGCCAAAGAAGGGAGTAGGGTGTTTGAGGTCAAACTTGCAAATGGACTAACTTGCAGAAAGCATTAGGACCAAACCAAACTGCGACTCACAGATAGCCACGAGCAACCTGAAGAGGACACCACCAACTTCGACCCTCCGATACACACACAAGTGGCAACCGACATCACGGTTGACTACAAAACTGAACTCATCATCCCCAGCAGCCCAGCAAGGCCGGCTGCGCCGCAGCCCAGCGAAGGTCCAACCAACTCACCTGCACTTGTGTTTGTACCGAGACGATCGACTAGGGAGCGGAAAGCCCCAGATTGTCTCACCCTGTAAATAAGTGTACTATTGACTTTGCGGGGGGAGTGATGTTTTGTATACAACATCTTGTAACCAGCATTCTACCGCCACCAGAAGGTGCATCTGTTGGAATCCCAAGAGATCCCAACATCCCTTGGGAGCACTGTGTATAAGCAGGCCTCCCATGCTGTGCCAGCACTCTAGAGTCAGAATAAAGAAACTAAGGTCACACTTACTCAAGTCCACAGTACTCAGTCACATTGCTTTATTTGAGACATAACATATACGTCTCCTGGTTTGCAACAGAACCCTTCCCCCTGTACTAACCGTGCCCTCCTTCGAAGTCAGCCAGGTCTCGAAGGGTCCTGGACTAATGTTCAGATTGATTTTATTGGTCCCCTTCCACTAACTCAGGACAATTATAAATACGCCCTCGTTGTTGTCGACCATTTCACTAAATGGATCGAGGCCTTCCTGTCCCGATCCAACACCGCGCTCATTGCAGCCAAATTGTTATTGAGTGAGGTGTTCTGTAGGTGGGGACTGCCCCTTGAAGTTGATAGTGATCAGGGCACCCACGTCACTGGTGAAGTTTTTTCTAAACTACAGGGAATTATGAGAATCAGGCATAAGCTACATATAGTACATCATCCCCAATCATCTGGGATAGTAGAAAGAAGCAATTGCACATTGAAAACCATGTTGTGTAAACTGTGTACAGAACACCCCACTCAATGGGTTAATATGATGCCCATATTTTTAATGGCAATCCTGTCCATGCCACATAGGACTACAGGGATATCACCTTATCAGGCAATGACTGGACGATTGATGAGAACACCAGGGGCTGGATTTTCGGGTCCTTTGTGCTCCGGGTCTTGTCCCGGAACGGCGTGAAATTGGCAGGCAAGGTCTCTGCGTCCCGTTGGGAGCTTCGGGTCGGGTTTTGCGGCGGTGCTTAGAAGCACCACCAGGAAGAGCTGTGCCGGATGTGCAACACCTCTCGTTGCCACACCGGCACGAGTTTTGACTCGCACCCGACCCGTACACCCCAAAGTGCACCCCGCGATGACCGCCAGGGAAACCAGAGCGGTCCCGCCATGCAGGCGGCGGCGAGGTAGGTAAAGTGCAGAAAAGGTAAGTGTGACTGCTTAATCTTTTAATTTTTTAGTGATTTGTGGTGGAATGGTAATATTTTGGGAATGTTTTTGTGTATTTTTTAAGATTTGTTTTCTCCCCCGCCAAGGCTTTTCTCGGAGCCCTCGCGGCCCGGCACTTTAGTTGGCGAGGTTCCCATTTTTGCGCTGCGAAAGTAGTACAATGCCTTCCTTCGTGCTGTGCACTCTGGCGCAAAAATTTCTTATGAGAGCGCAACGTATTCCTGGCCAGTAACTTACCCGCCCTGCCTCCATTTGCGCCCCGAAAACGGCAAAACTGAAATTTCAGCCCATGGTCACTTAACATTGACTAGCATCACCCCGCTCACGCAACAACCATGTAACCCCTCGTGGCTGGAGTGCACAGTTGAATGCATTGATGAAGTTAACTGTTACGTGGCAAAAAATTAAGGTATTCTAAAAAACAAATCAAGAAATACTTCGATAAGAAGATCAGACCCTTCGAGAATCCGATAGGGGACTCAGTCATTGTATTAAACTACGGGAAAAGGAAAATTAATTTGACCCAAGTGGAAGGGACCTTACCCGATAGTGGATAAATTGAACCCGGCCATGTACCTGATTCAGTACCCCAAGGGCAGTGTGGGAAAGAGGGAGGTAACTAAATGGTACCATATTAATCAGCTAAAGACTGTGAAAGGATAAATACTGCACTTTTTGTTTCTCCAGATGATGAAAAAGACTGGACTCGGATGCCAAGTGAGATTTCTGATGCTTGCTGGTATCGACTGAACCTCGAACGTCATCATTCTCAGAAATGGATTTAAAGTATCGACCAATGATACATTCCTACCAGAATAGGGCATGGCACCAGGGAACGGATGTGAAATGACTGTGTGCTTATTGTAAACATGAAACATTGGGTGATGAAGCTTCCTGTATACAAGCCCAAAAGGTCAAAAGAGTTAAAATAGAGTGTCAATGTACTAAAAACAATGTTAGGTTGGGGAAAGGAAGCTACACAGATCCAGGTTTGGATTTAGAGAAATGGTTATAATTACGTCAAATAGTTTGAGGACAATGCTTGGATTCGCTGAATTGGCCCAAAATAAGTAAAAGACACAGGAATACTTTAATGCAGAACCAGGTGGAACCTGACAAGGATAAATAGAGCAGATTGAGATGAGGAAAAGGCAAAAAAGGATAAGGTTGTAAGAAAAGGATAGACGCAGAATTGAGAAATGCCCACGGTTAGGAAAAGGACCCTCAAATGGGCTAGTTGTTAGTTAGTTATTAACAGCTGTACAATGACATTCGAAATGAAATTGTTCCAGTAGTTTCTAACTTCACAGATACCCCTTCCTGAAAAACTTATGCCCAGAAGGATACGGGGGATACTATGACCATTTAGTGGGAAAAATGGAGTATCTGCAAGAGGCCAGATTTGGAGGAGCGCAGAGATCTCGGGGGGTTGCAGGGTTGGAGGAGATTACAGAGATAGGGAGGGGTGAAGCAATTTACAAGAAAGCTGAGAATTTTAAATCGAGGCATTACCAGACCGGGAACCAATGCAAGTCAACGAGCATGGGGGTGATGGGTGCCAGTCAGGATATGAGCAGCAGAGTTTTAGATGAATTGAAGTTTATGGTGGGAGACCGGCCAGGAGAATATTGGAATTGTCAAGTAGCATGAAAAATCAGAGGCAGTGGAGGGGTTGAGTGAGGTGATGGTGAATTACTATATAAAGTCTGCTGATTATGCAGCCCTAAAACATCAAAATAGTTGTGTAAATCTAAACCTTTGGAAAAGTGACAAGTATTCACCTGCATTATATTTGTATGCAAAATAACTAATAAACAAAAACAATAATGCACGGGTTCTTTCAGAAGACTCAGCAGAGTTCACAGATCAATGTTTTGTGTGTATTCTACTCTGAGAATAGCTATGGCCTCTCATCCTTTGTTCCTTTTTCCTACAGGACAATCAAAATGACATGAAAGCAAAATGAAAGACCCAATAGCAACTGCCCTGAATAAGGGTGTTTTCCTGAAATATCTGCGGCACATTTTAATTCTTTTTTTGTTTTGCTGATGTGTGCTTGGGATTCATTGGAATAACAAAGGTAGTCTCTGCAATGACCTCTCAGTCAAATATATAAATACCGAGCCGCCCAGATCAATGGTATGTCCACGAACCTGCTTATCCAACTGTGATCTCAAAATGGGAAAAGTAAGATGACCTCTCATATTTTTCACATATTATTAATAATTCATTGGAAAATACAAAAATGTCATTACATTTTCTTTCCCCACAGATCATCTTTTACGAGGACAGGAACTTCCAGGGTCGGCACTACGAGTGCAGTACTGACTGTGCTGACCTATCCCCTTACTTCAGCCGCTGTAACTCCATCCGTGTGGAGAGTGACTGGTGGGTGGGGTATGAGAGACCCAATTACATGGGATACCAGTATTTTCTGAGCAGGGGAGAATATCCTGACTACCAGCGCTGGATGGGATTCAATGACAGCATCAGGTCATGTCGTACCTACCCGCAAGTAAGTGATAAATAAATGGTCCTTTTAGGCATAAATGTACTTGTCCACTGATATATATATTTGCAATGGCCTGCTTATCTATTGTTTATTTAATAGATCAAAATTTGCAATAGTTTTCCATTCCCACTCTCCTTTAATGGATTTCCTTAATCATTAATGCAAATTTAAATTTGTAACCTAAGTTGTAACCTGCAATTGTTGGCCTACAATGTAACATTCGTGAATTTCTTTGGGGTTCTCCTGATTGGCCGCTGTAACTTTGGCGGTAAATCAGCGGAAACGCCGGATACACCGGGGGGATTTCTGCCAATCTTCCACCAAAGTTATGCCTGCCAAACGGGACAATCGAGAGCAAACTCCCAGTGAAATAAGTATTAGTAAAAGAAAGAATGAAAGAGTGCCTAATGACTCATAATGTAGCAAGTACTAGAAAGGTGAGAGAATCTGACTTGAATTAGTCCAGCCCACAGACATATTCACAGACACAACTGAAGTTACTTCTTGAGTGACTCACCATGAAGCACGGCATAGTAAGAAGTCCCCAGACTTTCCTTCATTCCTCTCCCAGGTGATGTATCCAAGACTGGTCAAACTCTTGGGGAAACCTAGGTGCAAATAACAGATGAAAATTGATCCATAATTGAGAGTTGGGTTTTGAAGTTGGAAGTGCAGCTACAAAACCAAACTATGATAGCACTCCTCTACTTTCCTTCCATGCCTAGTGGCACATGAGGTAACCCATGTCTTCCACTACTTTTGCAGAACAGGCTCTGAATTGTTTCTGTAATGAAAACACCTTGTTATGTAGGCATATCATTAGCCTGGCCAAGGAGAACTGGCCAAATGCTTTGCGGTTTGACACTCCACTCCGATCAGATGTAAGTAACCCACTGGATGTTAAATCAATATTTAGATACTGGAATTCCCATCTCCATTCACCAGGGCTGTCTGGAATGGGGCACAAACTCACCCAAAACCTGCCGGTTCATAGATCTTAACAGTAATAACTTTTTTTTAATGTTTGATAATATTGGTAAGATGGTAAAATTGTGATTGCTGGAAATCTAAAATCCAAACAGAAAATGCCAGAAATACACAATAGATCTGTCAACATCAGTAAACAGAAAACACAGGCTAATGTTTTGGGTGGAGAATTTTCATCCAAACTGCCGATGAGTTCCCTGATAATATTCCAAGCATAACACAGCCTCTTTGCAATAATTTTATTAAGTGTTGCATCGCTACTTCATACCTACATCAAAAATGTTTCATTTATTTCTATTCCAGTACCGAGGTGGAAACTACCGAATGAAGATTTACGAGAGGCCTGACTTTGGAGGACAGATGATGGAATTCATGGATGACTGTCCATCTGTCTACGATCGTTTCCGTTACCGTGACATTCACTCCTGCAATGTGATGGACGGTTACTGGAACTTCTATGAACAACCCAACTACAGAGGTCGCCAGTACTTCATGAGACCCGGTGAATACAGGAGATTCAGTGACTGGGGCGGCTACAACTCAACTGTCGGATCTTTCAGACGCATGAGGGATTTCTAAGTCCTTGTTGAAAACTAGATTTTGTCATGCTGTAATATTTCTAAACATAATAAAATATGCTATCATCATAACTGATTTTTTAAAATTTTGTTTTGTGCCTCTTCCACTACAGACATTTTATGGCCTTGCGATAATTATAGAAAAATAAAAGAAAGACTTACATTTATATAGCGCCTTTCATGACCACCGGATGTCTCAAAATGCTTTACAACGAATGAAGTACTTTTGGAGAGTAGTCATTGTTGTAATATGGGAAAATAAATGTTGACCATAACATTGAAAATAAGAAAATACATAGCACTAGATGTTAATTCTCTTTATTTAAACTATTAATTCAGAAAGCTATTCAGATGGATGATCCCTCACCATGTTTTATGTGAAGTACCATGGCTTTTAATGAAAACAACACGCAAAGAAATTATAAGATCAAATATTAAGAAAATACCATCCAGCTATTAAAGCCCATTCCTTTCCGTAGATTTTCAGCTTCCATTGCAATAGACTTTGTTGCATAGAAACATAGAAAATAGGTGCAGGAGTAGGCCATTCAGCTCTTCGAGCGTGCACCACCATTCAATAAGATCATGGCTGTTCAACCTATTCATTTCCTATAGGAAGCAATTAACTCTAAAACATGTCATTGAGTTCCAAATGCAATCAAGAGACAACCCAGGGGCCTATATTTGGACTAATTGGGCCTTTTGGTGATAATGGAACATTAAGGCCTAGAAATTGGATATAGCCACAAAATGGGCAGTGTTAAGACCAAATGGTGTTAAGTTGTGCCACCTGAAAATGATCTAGGTAGCACGCAAAATTCGTGCTCACTCTTCATTACGTGACTCTAGTCATGATTTCCGCACTAAAACTGATACTCATTGACTTAACGCTCAACAGTTGCACCAATATTAGGGCCAGTATAATTCACAGTTATATGTGCCACAGGCGTTTTCCACTACTTAAAGAGGAGGTACATTGATGTTACAGCACCTCGTTGTCAGGGCAGTTGGGATGCAGCTGCCCCAACAATCAGAAGGAGAAGTTCAAGGACAAGCAAGAGTTGTGTACACATATAAATTGCAGATTGTCACACCAGTGAGAGAGCCCAAGAGGTTCTCCGATGAAGGTCAAGAAGCACTTGTAGTGGCTGTGCAGAGGAGACGCGGTGTCCTCTATCCCCAAAGTGGCAGGAAGCCCTCAACCAATATGTCCCGTATCATGTGGCATGGGGTAGTGGACCATGTGACGGCCAGCACTGTGATGCCACGGTACACCATCCAGTGCAGGAAGAAGTTTATCGACCTCAAGGTGGTTAAGGTGAGTGAAGGCTTCAGAAAATGCCATACCTCAGCATCTGCACTAAAAGACCTCATACACTGCTCAATGCCCCACACCCCCAGCATTCACCTACCAACAATCTCAACCTTTCACCACACACACCTCACAATCAAAGCTTCACTTCACCCTCACAACCTTACTACTACGGCAACATTCATACCCAGATCTCACACCTTGCACACTCTGACAGTTATTCAACTATTGGAATCCAATGCTGTAGATTGGGCATCAAGTGAGCGTTGCACACTCACTGATGTCACGATCTGATTAATTTTAATTCCTCCAGTGATCGCTTTTATTGGCAGCACTGCTGGCCCTCATAAAATGGCCGCCACCATGGGACCGGCAGGAGAGTGCCGTCTGCCGTTTTTTCGCCTTATCATGGCAGTAACAGATGGCATTAAACACCCAAATTTTTAGCCTAACTGTGTTCAGTTAATCCTTAACTCAGGAAATATTGTTGTAGGATTCCCTCGTGTCAGGGATGTTCAACCATACGTTATCTTGTCAATGATTCGGCTTGGCAATCGCAATATTGTATAACAAGGCTTCATTGTAACTCTTAGCAGAATCCATCATACACACAGTATTCAACCAACAACTAATAGCTTCAAGGTAGGTATTACCTGAGCCTCTGGACAACAGTACAGCGTGGACAGTTTTGTTCAAAACTCTGCTGTGTTTTCTTCTGTTCATGTTCTTACACTTACCATTGTGATTATTTGCACGGGGTCTTCTGCATCTTTTTGTGCATGTGCACCATATGGGGACAGAGGCTAAAGACCGTCTTGTCCCCACCAGAACCATGCATGCACACCTGATGATGCAGCTGTGCATGCGCACCAGAGGTTCCAAACGCGCATGTGCCTAGCTGCAGGGCTGTGGCCTGTGGCCTCAACTCCGCTTTGCTCGGTTCCTTGTGGAGAAGGTCAGAGGATCGGGGGTTGGGGGTGTGGGGGATGTGTGGAGAAGAGAGAGGAACTTGGGGAGAGGTCAGGTGCTCGGGGGGCGGGTGGGGGGACAAGGTCAGGATCTCGGCGGGGGGGGGATAAATTCAATATCTCGGGGGGATGTCAGGATTTCGGATAGAGAAGGCCAGGAGCTTGGGGCCCCTCCTTCGTGTGAACTCACTGGTTTATCAGTAGGTTACACACACACACACACACAGCAGGTGAGCGGCCCCTCCCCAGGTTGAACTCGCTGGTGTATCAGAAGGTTGGACACACACACGCACCCCCACATACACACACATCACCCACACATGCACATCACCCACACACACACACACCTCATACGCACACACACACCAAACATGCATCCCACAAATATGCGCACCCCACACTCTTCGTTCCCAATTAAATCATTTTTGTCACCTCCAGATGGAAAAGCACCCATAAAACTCCAAAGAAGTAACTAATCCAGATTATAAAGTATTTTATTTTACCAGCCAAGGAAAACTATAATTACAATTGTAGAACACTAGATAACAGGATCTTCACAAAGCTGACTACACTTCCACTTTCTGTCGGCTGCATGACAAGAATGGATCAAATTACACATTGCAGACAAACTGATGGGTGTGTCTTGTCCTCCAAGGAGACCAATCAGAAATCTGGTCCAACCCACTGGTGTTGTAAATAAACATTTCCTACATTTATGCCCTTTATCTTAGAGTTCTGTGGTGCATGAATATTCTTGCAACAGCCGAAACTCACTGGCTCCATCAGGCTAGTTTCAGCTTGCCATGCTCTTACACAGACTATGGCCAGAATCTTACCAGCCCCACGAGTGTGAGTTTGGAAGCAAGTGTGCTGTTAAAATGGCCATGATTGGTGGCAGGACGGAAGTCTGTTCTGGACCCACCTCCTTGTGAATTTCCAAAGTGCCGGCTCTGCCAGTGGGTTGCAGACCTGGCACTAAGCGACGTGTCAGGCAATTGTGAAAGTTAAGAGACTGCTTAAAGCTATTTAAGCAGCATTTTACCAGGTCCAAAGGATTATTCCAAGTTTTTTACGAGGTTCATGTCCCTCAGGTATCACATCGGGTAAGTGTGTTGGGCTCTCAACAACTCTGGATTGGTTTGACTAGATGACAGCTATAGAAGTGGTATTAAAGCCACCATTTCACAGCTATTCAATTTCCAATCTTAAAAACTGAAGCTCAGGATTTGGAATACACTTTTCAGCTTTATGGCGGTTTGAAGTGTTTGCAGTGAACTCTCTATCCAGTGTCAACTCCTTGGAGCAACCTAACTCACCGTTGGCAGATCACTTCATCATCTCAACTTCAGCTGCCATCTATTCCATCAGCATTGATGCCCTTGAAAAAACTCATCTTCGTCCTCGGAATCCCACTACGATCAGCCCCAACAGCAACATCACCAACAACACCAACCTGCTCCACAATCACCTGATGCTGCTCAGGGCAAAGGGCATCAGCATCCAACCACATTGCTGGCCGGGACGCCAGGTATAGCCTCACCATGGCCAAATTTACTTCACTTGATGCTGTACACCCTGGCTGCCATATGATGCAACAGGTTGACACCACCCCACACCAGCTCTATAAAGCATCCCTACAATGCCCAAGCCATTCCTTTCACACTCATCACCATTGCGTGGGGTACCATTACACACTTACATTACACCATTCACTACAACTCACTAAGCCACTTCTAAAGGTGCACACAAATCTGTCCAAGAAGGCAAAGTGTTCAAAATAAATATTTCAATAATTGACAAGATATGAACATAAACTTGACTTGAACATTGGCTAAAAGACCCAAGAGCCTACTCTTGTGTGGTTGGTATGATTGGACAAGGATAAGGGTGATTGTGAGGGATGGCTAGTGGAATGGGAATGTGATGATGTAGATAGAGAAAGAGGGATGGGTGGAAGTGCAAGGTAAGTTGGTGTGAGTAAGGATGTACAGGGGTAGGATAGGGAAGGCAGAGTGATGGGGATGTGATGATGTAGATAGAGACAGCTGGATAGAGGTGCAAGGTAAGTTGGTGTGAGTAAGGATGTGCAGGAGTGAAGGAGTAAGGTAGGGAAGATAGAATGAAGGGGATGTGATGAGTGGCACACAGGATTAGGTTGAGCGTGGTTTTGCAGTAACGTTTTGTGAACTACTGAGATCATTGAAAGGTTTGCACCATTACAGCCTAGTCCTCCTGCCAACATCCCTGCTTGTGCCGCCCTGTACATTGTGTAACCACGCTGCGTTGGTCTCGTGGGGAGGTCTCTTCCACCCATGGGAAGGGAAGAGAACCTCTCTGTGTGCTGTGGCTCCCTCCGTAAGCATATGGAGGGAGTCATGAGAGAACCTGGGTGCGGCTCTGCACCTTTGTGCCGTATTTGTCAGTGTTTGCAGCACCTCAATGCTGCAGAACACTAACAACAGAACTGTCAAAATGAATGTTAGCATGGTCCCTTTAATGAAACTGGCTGATGATGCGTCATCAGATGATGTCATCAGATGATATCATCAGGCCCTCTTCATTTTAATTGGCTGCGAACCTCACAGGACGGGCTTAAGAAGCCCAATCATGGTAAAATGCCATGACAGGAGCTGACGACTGCTGGATGGACCACCGCCTAATCCGCTCTGTCATCAACATCAACATAGCCCCAAAGCGATGACGGCAGCAGAAGCAGTGTCGCAAAAAAGTCAATGCCGGGGCACTCAAAGACCCAGCTAAGAGAACCCTATACAGCCAGCACCTCACTGCTAACCTGGCATCCCTTGATGACCCCGAGACGCAGAATGCCCTCCAGGCCTCCATAACCAGTGCCTACGAAGAGACGCTCGGTCACTCAACCAGCAAACACCAAGATTGGATGATGAGAATGACCAGGAGATCCAAGAGCTAATAAATCGCAAGCGCAGGGAATTTCTGAGTCTAAAACCACCCAACTCGGGAGCAGCAAAACAGCTTAAAGCCGAGTTCCAACAAAAACCTGCGACCTAAAGAATAGATGGTGGGTGGAGAAAGCACAGGAGATTCATCAGCTGGCTGACAGCCATGATGAGTGAGGATTCCTACGGCCCAAACACCCAAGGCCCAACCCCACTGCTGGCTATGAACGGGGAGGTACTCATCAAGGACACCGAGGCAGTGAGGACCCGTTGGAAGGAGCACTTCGAAGATTTCCTTAACCGAGACTCGAATGACAACCTTCCATAAAATGCTCTTCAGCAGTTTCTCCATAATTCAGGTTGGGCTAACAAATCATAATTCCTGGAATCTTTTGAATATCAGAATAACTATCCTCCAATCTTCGACTATGAAGGAATAGGGGGTTAGAAGCCACTACATGTCAGCTATTCAGCATTTTATCCCACCTGAAGTCAGTGTAGAGGATAGGTCATCCTATCACTTGTCAACAGTGTGACTATTTATAGCCCAGAAGGCTCGCCAATGCTGGAAGAGAAGTAGTACATTGTTTTTTATTTGTGTTAAGTCCTCCCAGCAGGCAATAGTGACAACTGGAGCCAGGACATTAGGACAGATAGAGTGATGTAAGCAGCAGGGTAGGCCTTAAGCAGGCCTGAAGACTCTAAAGTACAAGTGCACATGTACGTGAATCTAAGCTAAGAGAAACTGGAAGAGAGTTTACGTAGTGCAGGTTAAAGAGTTTGGGCAGGAGTTTCCGCTAAGTTGCGCTGGTTTTTTCAGTACAATTCGCCCAAATTCTGCCAAACCAGCGCAAAAGACCATGGAATTTTAAAATGCAAATTACATTCAGCGCAAAATGAGGTTCCGTGATCTTTTGAGCTAGTTTTAAAAACATCACTAGAAGCCAGCCCCGCCCACAAAACTGGCCACACCCCCTAGATCAAAATAATCACCTTTGGGAGTTTCCGCATGCCAGCTTTCATAAGAAATAGGAGCAGGAGTAGGCCATTTAGCCCCTCGAGCCTGCTCCACCATTCAATAAGATCATAGCTGATCTAAAAGGCGTCATTTAAGAGCCTTCGAGGAGGCTCTTAAAATTAAGTTGTATAGCTTAGGTGCAAGGACGCGAACAGACTTGAAATATTACTTTTTTTAATTTACTAAGAAACTGTCCACTCTACACCAATGTAACTGGTAAAAGGTGCTGTATAGTTTGTAAAAAAAATTATTTTCAGTTATTTAAAATCAGGTTACTCACAGATGGTGGACTGGATGCTCTGACCAAAATGCGATGAATCCATTTTTAGCTGTATTAATCAAACTGCACCAAGCTACCACCCTTAAATATAATAAGGAATATTTTATAATGTAATATATTTTTTTTAATTACATTCTAGAATGCTGCCCAATTGCACTGGTACATGGCAGATTTTACGTTCGGCGATATGTTTCAGCGGAGGTTTGAGGGGAAAAAACATAGGATCAAAGGCCTGGATCTTGCCGGCGCTCAGAGGGTGGGTTCAAAGGCAGGTCCACTGTCAAAATATGAATGATTGACAGCGGATCGACAGCCCACTGTAAATCCGCCTCCACGTCGGTTTTCCAAGTGCCGGGTCTGCCTGCGCTTTACAACTCTTTTGGAGTAAACAATATTAAACATTAAATCGTGCCCCCCAATCTAGGGGACACTCCAAACATTTCCCAAGACCCTTTTTTGTTTTTTTTGTATTTTTGTAGTTTTTTTTTTGTGGTTTTTTTTTTGGCTCTAAAACCATAATTTACAAGTGCCCCCTATAAAAGGGGAGGGGGACACTAAAAGCCCGGCAATTAAAACAAATGAAACTTTAGAACATATAAAATCAAATTAAAATTTGGTTGCCGGGGGTGACAATGCACTCCAGTCCCTCCGGCACCCACCTCTCGCGGAAGGCCGTGAGCGTACCGGTGGACACCGCGTGCTCCATCTCAAAGGACACCCTGGCCCGGATGTAGGCGTGGAAAAGAGGTAGGCAGTCAGGCTGAATGACCCCCTCGACCGCCCGCTGCCTGGACTGGCTGATGGCACCCTTGGCCGTGCCCAGGAGCAGTCCTACGAGGAGGCCCTCGGACCTACCCGCTCCCCTCCACACAGGGTGCCCAAAGATCAGGAGTGTGGGACTGAAGGGCAACCAGAAATTGAGGAGCAGCCCCTTTAAATAATGGAACAGGGGCTGCAACCTCGTACATTCAATAAAATCGTGGAATACGGACTCTTCCAGACCGCAGAAATTGCAGGCAGCCTGGGAGCCCGTGAACCGACGTAAAAATTTATTGCACGGGACTGCTCCATGCACCACCCTCCAGGCCAAGTCCCCGATAAATAGTGGGAGGACTCCCGCGTAGGGTGCACTCCATCGGGGACCCCCGCCTCCTCCGGATGGCAAGATGGTACGCCATGGCGTGTCCGGACGGCAGACGAGGATGGCAAGGTTGAGTGCCTGCGCATTACAACTCTTTTGGAGTAAACAAATAAACATTAAATCGTGCTCCCCGATCTGGGGGACACTCCAAACAATTCCCAAGGCCCTCTTTTTTTATTTTTTTAAATTTTTGTGGGGGGTTTTTTTGTGTTTTTTTTTAGGGCATTAAAGTTCCATATTTTACAAGTGCCCCCTGTAAAAGGTGAGGGGGACAGTAAAAACCCTGGCAATTAAAACAAATTAAACTTTAAAACATAAAATCAAATTAAAATTTGGTTGCCGGGGGCGATGATGCACTCCAGTCCCTCCGGTGCCCACCTCTCGCGGAAGGTCGCGAGCGTACCGATGGACACTTCGTGCTCCATCTCTAGGGACACCCTGGCCCGGATGTAAGCACGGAAGAAAGGCAGGCAGTCAGGCTGAACGGCCCCCTCGACCGCCCACTGCCTGGACCAGCTGATAGCCTCCTTGGCCGTGCCCAGGAGCAGTCCTACGAGGAGGCCCTCGGACCTACCCGCTCCCCTCCGCACAGGGTGCCCAAAGATCAGGAGTGTGGGATTGAAGTGCAGCCAGAAATTGAGGAGCAGCCCCTTTAAATAATGGAACAGGGGCTGCAACCTTGCACATTCTATAAAAACGTGGAACACGGACTCATCCAGACCGCAGAAATTGCAAGAAGCCTGGGAGCCCGTGAACCAGCTTAAAAATTTATTGCACGGGACTGCTCCATGCACCACCCTCCAGGCCAAGTCCCCGATAAATAGTGGGAGGACTCCCGCGTATAGTGCACTCCATCGGGGACCCCCGCCTCCTCCGGACAGCAAGATGGTGCGCCATGGCGTGTCCGGATGGCAGACGAGGATGGCAAGGTTGAGTGCCTGCGCTTTACAGACTTGACACTAAGCGACAGGTGAGCCAATTGAAATAATTAGCATCTTGTTAAAGGGTGCTTAAAAAGCATTTTACCATCTACTTAATATTTTTCCAGCTTTTTCACCAAGTTCCCGGCGCTCAGGGATCACATCAGGTAATTAGGTCGGATTTTCAATGACTTTCCATTCTTCTGAAAAGGTGACAGCCGCAAAACTCTGAACAAATATTTTGTATCAGTCTTCACGGTAGAGGACACTAATAATATTCCAGCAGTGGATAGTCAAGGGGCTATAGGGGGAAGGAACTTAACACAATCACAATTACTAAGGTACTCAGTAAGATAATGAGACTAAAGGCAGATAAATCCCTTGGAGCTGATGGCTTGCATCCTCTAGGTCTTAAGAGCAGTAGCGGCAGAGATAGTGGATGCATTGGTTGTAATTTACCAAAATTCCCTGGATTCTAGGGAGGTCTCAGCAGATTGGAAAACTGCAATAAACTGTAACGTCCCTATTTAAAAACGGAGGCAGACAAAAAGCAGGAAACTATAGACCAGTGATTGGGAAAATGTTGGAAAGATCATTGCCCTAACTCCATATGGAGAGGCATCACATGCTAGCTTGATCTCCTTAGATTCTAACATGGTCATAGTGAACTAACATGGTGCTCTCTACCAATTTGCTTTTACACTCCTTGAATGCTGTATCACATTCTTCTGACCACTTCCAATGGACCTGTTTATTCAATAGTTCATTCAGTGGATGTAATGCTGTAGCTAAATTTGGTAGGAACTTCCGATAATAGATCAAAAGAGCCAAAAATGCTCAATGTTCAGTGACATTCTTGGGAGTGGATGTATTTCTGATTGCATCCAGCTTTCCCTTAGTTGGATGTAAACCATCTTTGTCTACTCTGTACCCTAAGTACACCACTGAGTTTTGAAATATACTCACATTTGCGAGCAGACACTCGTACACTGTGCTTCTCTAGCCGTTCGAGGACTTCATTCACTATGTAATTATGAATTTGCCTATTTTGTACTGAAATTAGTATGTCATCTAAATAACATACTACCCCTACAATACCTTGCAAAATCTGATTCATCACCCCTTGGAATATGGCAGGGGCGGAAGATACTCCAAATGGTAGCCTATCAAATTGATATAGGCCTAGATGAGTATTTAGAGTCAAGCGTGACTTGGACTCCTCATCTAATTCAAGCTCCAAGTAGGCATTCGTAAGATCCAACTTTGAGAAGATCTGACCACCTGTCATTTTTGTGAACAAATCTTCTACATTTGGCAATGTATTAGGGACATTACCCTCTAGAACCTGGTTTACGGTTACTTTATAATCACCACACAATCTTACCTTACCATCAGACTTAGGTACAACAACAATGGGTGTAGCCCAATTACATTGTTCTCAGTCTCTAGTTTTTTAAGTTCTTGCTCAACTTTCTCCTTGAGTGTATATGTTACGGGATGTGACTTGCAGTATACCGATCCAGCGTCCTTCTGTAACCTGACACTCACCTTGAAGCCTTGGATCGGACTGCATGTTTCACAGAACACCTTCAGATAATTCTTGATGACATCATCCTTTGATGCAAATTCAACATGAAAAATCTCACTCCAATCCAGCTTCCAACCAATTTCTTCCTAGTAAGGCAGGCTTGTCTCCTGCCATTACTAATAGAGGCAAGCTCTGAAATTGATCCTTGTATTTCACCGGTATGGTGATATGACCTACCACAGGAATGTTTTCTCCCGAGTAGCCTCGCTGCTCTATCTTGGATTTCTCCAGTGGAAAATCACGCAATTTTTCGAGGTATAGCGACTCCGGTACTATACTCACGAATGCACCAGTGTCGATTTCCATGGGCATCTTGGTTCTAGCAACATCTATGTGGATGATGATACTTTTTGAATCGCTGTTAGTTAACCTTGTGCTCCTGATGATGTGTAGCTCTAAAACCTCCCCGACCTGTTGTTTTTCTTCCATGCTATGAAATCTCTAGAGATTTCTACTTATAGCTTTGAAAGCTGGTTTACCCTTCAGTCGGCTTGCCTTCGCAACTTGCCCAGTTTTTCTGCAGCTGAAACACTCTTCCTTCACAGATGGACAACTTTGAGCAATGTGTTGTCCCAGGCACCGGTAGCAGGACTTCAATGCTCTGTTACTCTTGTCAGTTGCTGAGACCTTGGGGCCCAACTGCCTTTTACTTTTAACCTGCAGGCGATTCACCTCAGTGTCTGAGCACGGTAAATACTATGAAATTCTCGGGAATGTTGGTCGGCCATGTTCATTGACATAGCTGTCTGAAATGCTAAATCAAAAGTCAAGTTAGGAGTTGTCAATAACTTTCTTCCGATCGCATCATTTTTCATCCCACAAACAAAGCGGTCATGCAATGCTCGGTCCTGAAAGTTTCCGAAATTACAATGAATAGATAGCTTTTTTAATGCTACAATGTACTCACTGATATTTTCTTCGGTTGACTGATCTCGTATTCCGAAACGCTAACTTTCAGCAATTTCCAGAGGCTCAGGACTGTCAGGACTGAATTTGCTTAAGAGTCGTGTCCTTTGGCTTGACAGGCACAAGCACATTTTTCAGGATTTCATTCACCTCGGGCCCTTCTTCAGTTAAGAAAATCGCCCTTTGTCTTTCCAACACCACCCAGTTATGGTTTTCATCATTGGAGCCCTCGATGATATTATTTGTGATGAAACACATTTCTAGCCGCTCTACATATGCTCCAAAACTTTCATGGTCACATTAAACCTCCCCCAAACTCCCTATTATTCCCATAGGCATGGCTATCTGGACTCTGGCAGTTCAGACAAGTGTGCTTGTAATTTACCATGGAATTGTAGTTGTTAATCAAAACAGAGAAGCTCTCAAAGTCTCTCTGTCAGTTGGCTGAGTCCTCCACCAACAAAAATTGCAGCTTTTTTCCCCAATTATTCCATCTTCATCGCCATTGTTATATCTTGATTACAACTCACAAACACACACAAGCCTTAAGATGGCAGAACACACCGGAACTCTAGTCATGTGACCCGTTTCCTCTATTATAAACAGCATTGGCTGCAATGCCACAGGAGTCCACAGGTGGAGCTATATATATTACACCAGGTAGAGAATTTGGGTGGTCAATAGTTTAGTGGGAATAGCGTTGAGGGAGCAGGAAGTGAGTCTCATGCACAAGATGAGCCTGGAGAGGTCAAGTGGGGAGATTGGAGAAAAACTGGAGAAAGATATGAGTTCAGGGTTAGGGCAAGGGGGAACATTAGAGGAAGTTTGGCTCAGTGGGTGAGCAGAAGAAAGGGAAGTGGCAAAGGCAGCTGATCAGATGGCCTCAATCTTAATGACAAAGATATCCATGAGCTCTTCCCACATTTTGTTGGAGGTGCGAGTGGAGGAGACAGGGGAGCGGGGTTTAAGAAGTTGGTTTGCAGTAGAGAAAAGAAGCCAGTGATTATCTTTGCATTCCAGAATAGTCTTGGAAGAGTGACCAATTTTGGCAGATGAAAGGAGGACCCAGTAGTGTTTTATGTGATCCAGCCAGATCTGGTTGTGAATGGCTAAACCAATTGTGTACCATATCCATTCAGGTCTGCGTCCCTTGGACTTAAGGGAGTGGAGGTGGGGGCCGTATCAGGGGGAATGGCCAGGGTGAGAAAGAGTAATGGTTTTAATGGTGACTAGGACATCAAATGTGGAGGTGAAGATATGGTTGAGCAGAAATGTTGTGGTGAGTGGAGGGCCAAATGTTAGACAGTTCTGTTTTAGAAAGTGCAATTGTTAGTGAATTGGGAGAGAGTTTTTTCCAAGGGCAGACGCAGAAGGAAGTAAGGTTGGGAGAGGGAAGGTGGATGCGGGTGGAGAGCGATACAAGGAAATGATCAAAACTGGAAGGAATATTCTACCTGTAGCCTAATCAATGACTTGTATATGCTTAGTACTATCTCCTTGCTTTTGTACTCTATGGCCAAAATTTTACGGGGTGGTAGCACGCGTGATCGCTGGCGGGTTGGGTGGGAAAGTTGTTATTTTTGACCCACTGTCATCCCTCCCCCATGCTCCTTTCCCCCAGGCGTGTCTGTCAAAGCAGAGCCAACCCAACCAGCAGCGGCGGGCGACACAATTGGGATGATTAACTGCTAGTTGTCAGATTCTTAATAGGAATTTTTAACTTACTTTTTAAATTTAACTGCATGGTTTTGGCAACCACTCTGCCCGAGAAGCATGACTGTCAACCTGAAGCGTAAATTCTGTGGCCATTGCTCTCACAGATTACTTGACAGAATCATATACACATAAAAGCTCCCACCTGACAGATGATAATTTTCCTCAGGCAGAAACTGTTGCTCAGCCCATTGCCAGCACAGATTCTGCAGACTGGAAGTGTTTCCAGCAAAGTCTCCATCCAGTCTCACCTCATTGGAAGAGCTCTCTCACCACTGACAGAAAGCTTCTGTCATTTGTACTTCACCTGCCATCTATTGCATCAACATGGATGCCATTTATACTGTCTCAGCTCAGAATCGGACCATGATGAGTCCCAACACCAGCAGCACCAGGCACACCAGAGACACCAACAACACTAACCTTCTCCGCAATCACCTGATGCTGCACAGGACACAGGGCATCAGCACCCAAGCACATTGTTGCCTGGGAGGCCAGGGATAGCCTCATCATGGCCAGATTTCCTTAACTTTACGCTGTACACCCATATGGCTGCCATATGATGAGCCAGGTTGGCACTACACCAAACTAACACCACAAGCCGTTCCTTCTGTTTCAGGTAGATATTTGATTTCATTACTCATTACTCAATCCAAGTCAATTAAGAACTCAAGTAAATTAAGTTACTTAAGTTACTTAAAAACAAATTGAATTACATTTGATTAAATAGAACAAGGTTGAGGATAATATATTAGCATGGATAGAGGATTTGCTAATGAAGAGAAAACAGAGAGTAGGGATAAATGGTTCATTCTCAGGTTGGCAATCAGTAACCAGTGGGTTGCCGCCGGGATCAGTACTGGGACCCCAACTATTTACAATCTATATTAATGACTTGGAGGAAGGGACCGAGTGTAACGTAGCCAAATTTTCCGATGATGCAAAGATAGGAGGAAAAGCAATGTGTGAGGAGAACACAAAAAATCTGCAAAAAGACATAGACAGGCTAAGTGAATGGGCAAAAATTTGGCAGATGGAGTATAATGTTGGAAAGTGTGAGGTCATGCACTTTGGCATAAAAAAATCAGAGAAAGATTGCAAAGTGCTGCAGTACAGTGGGACCTGTGGGTACTTGTGCATGAAACACAAAAGGTTAGTATGCAGGTACAGGAAGTGATCAGGAATGGAATCTTGGCCTTTATTGCAAAGGGGATGGAACATAAAAGCAGGGAAGTCTTGCTACAGTTGTACAGGGTATTGGTGAGGCCACACCTGGAATACTGCGTGCAGTTTTGGTTTCCATATTTTTGAAAGGATATACTTGCTTTGGAGGCAGTTCAGAGAAAGTTCACTAGGTTGATTCCAGAGATGAGGGGGTTGACTTATGAGGAAAGGTTGAGTAGGTTGGGCCTCTACTCATTGAAATTCAGAAGAATAAGAGGTGATCTTATCGAAACGTATAAGATTATGAGGGGGCTTGACAAGGTGGATGCAGAGAGGATGTTTCCACTGATAGGGCAGACTAGAACTAGGGCATAATCTTAGAATAAGGGGCCGTCCATTTAAAACAGAGATGAGGAGAAATTATTTCTCTCAGAGGGTTGTGGATCTATGGAATTTGCTGCTTCAGAGAGCTGTGGAAGCTGGGACATTGAATAAATTTAAGACAGAAATAGACAGTTTCTTAAATGATAAGGCAAAAAGGGGTTATGGGGAGCGGGCGGTGAAGTGGACCTGAGTCCATGATCGGATCAGCCGTGATCGTATTAAATGGCGGAGCAGGCTCGAGGGGCCGTATGGCCTACTCCTAATCCTATTTCTTACGCTCTTATGTAAACTTGGGCATTGGTTTAAATTAAGAGCCGTTGTACAGATTAATTTGACATTTCAAAACTTGAAAACCTAACTCGTTAAGTAAAATACAATAGAGATGGCAGGGCAGGCGATGTGTTGCAGCTGTAGCATGTGGGAGCTGGTGGACACCAGTGTGACCCACGGCAACCACATCGGCAGGAAGTTTTGGCCGCTCGAGAAACTTCGACTCAGAGTTGATGAGCTGGAGTCCGAGCTTCATAAACTGCGATACATCAGGGAGGGGGAGAGTTACCTGGATGCTTTGTTGCAGGAGGCAGTCACACCCCTTAAGTTGAATAATTCAAATTTGGGACAGGAGGGTGTGACTACGAATGAGGCAGGTATGGGGATCCAGAAAGTAGCATTGGAGGAGCCTCAGCCCTTGCACTTGTCCAACAGGTATGAGGTTCTTGTTCCCTGTATGGAAGAGAACAGGGACTGCAGGGAGGATGAGCAAACTGACCACAGCACTATGGTACAGGGGGCCATTCAGGTTAGGGGAGTAAAAAGAAATGTAGTAGTAGAGTAGGGGACAGTATAGTTAAGGGCATAGATTCTGTTCTCTGCAGCCGAGAGCATGAGTCCCAAAGGCTGTGTTGCTGGAGAGAAACTTGGAGTGGGAGGGGAAAGATCCAGTTGTCATGGTCCACGTAGGTACCAATGGCATAGGTAGGAAGGACAAAGAAAGAGGTTCTGCTGAGGGAGTATGTGCAGCTAGGAACTAAATTAAAAAACAGAACCACAAAGTTAATAATCTCTGGATTGCTACCTGAGCCACGAGCAAATTGTCTTAGGGTAAATAAAATCAGAGTGATAAATGCGTGGCTCAAAGATTGGTGTGGGAGAAATGGGTTTCGATTCATGGGGCACTGGCACCAGTACTGGGGAAAGAGAGAGCTGTTCCGTTGGGACGGGCTTCATTTGAACCATGTGTCCTGGCTAATCGAACAACTAGGGCTGTAGATAGTGCTTTAAACTAAATAGTGGGGGTGAGGGTTCAGGTGAGGGGAAATTTTAAAAGTCAAAGAGAAAGGAGAAGTCAATAGTGCATGATAGCGATAGGGGTAATGATTGGCAGAGTGTGACAGGAAGAGACAGAGCGAATAAACATTAGAGTGCACCAGAAAGTAGAGTCAGAGTAGAGAAAAATGGTAAAAAGAAAACATTAAAAGCTCTTTATATGAACGCACACAGCATTCGTAACAAGATAGATGAGTTGACGGCACAAATAGAAATAATTAGGTATGATCTGATAGCCATTACAGAGATGTGATTGCACGGTGACCAAGGCTGAGAACTGAATATTCAAGATGTTTTTGACATTTTGGAAGGATAGGCAGAAAGAAAAAGGAGGCGGGATAGCTCTGTTAATAAAGGATGAGATCAGTGCAGTATTGAAAAATGGTATTGGCTCAGAAGATCAAGATGTAGAATCAGTTTGGGTGGAGATAAAACATAATAGGGGAAATAAGTCACTGGTGGGAGTTGTCTATAGGCCCCTTAACAGTAGCTACAGTGTAGGACAGGGTATGATTCAAGAAATAATGGAGGCTTGTAAGAAAGGTGCTGCAATAATCATGGGTGATTTTAATCTTCATATAGCTTGAACAAATCGAATTGGCAAAGGTAGCCTTGAGGACGACTTCATAAAGAGTATGCAGGATGGTTTCTTAGAACAATACATGTGGAACCAACCAGGGAGAAGGCTATTTTAGATTTGGTAATGTGTAATAAGATAGAATTAATTAGTGATCTTATAGTAAAGGATCCTGCAAGGAAGAGTGATCATAAGGATTTCAAATTCAGTTTGAGGGTGAGAAACTTGACTTTCAAACTAGTGTCCTGAACTTAAATAAAGGCAATTACAAAGGTATAAAGACAGAGTTGGCTAAAGTGGACTGGGGAAATAGATTAAAGGGTAAGATGGTAGAAAATCAATGGCAGACATTTAAGGAGACAATTCATAACACTCAGCAAAGACATATTCCAGTGAGAAAGAAAGACTCTAAGAGAAGGATGAACCATTCATGGCCATCTCAGGGAGTTAAGGATGGTATCAAATTGAAAAAAAGGCATGCAATGTTGCGAAGATTAGTGGTAGGCCAGGGAATTGGGAAATTTTAGAAACCAGCAAAGGACGACTAAAAAAATAATAGAGAGAGAAGATAGATTATGAGTAAAGTAGCAAGAAATATAAAAACAGACAATAAGAGCTTCTACAGGTATATAAAAAGGAAGAGAGTAGCTAAATTAAATGTTGGTCTCTTAGAGGATGAGACTGGGGAATTAATAACGGGAAACGTGTTGGTGTTCGGGAGTTCCGAGGTGGCGTGAGTTCCGAGAGGTTGGGAGGTCTGAGGAGTAGGAGGCCCGAAGGTTGGTGAGGATTTCAATTCTGATGAGTCGAGAGGTCAGTGAGACAGGAGGTCGGCGAGTCGGTAAAGCCCTGAGGTCGGCGAGTCGGGAGGTCGGCAATTCGGTAAGACCCTGAGGTTGGTGAGTCGGGAGGTCGGCGAGTCGGTAAGGCCCTGAGGTTGGTGAGTCGGGAGGTCGGCGAGTCGGTAAGGCCCTGAGGTCGGTGAGTCGGGAGGTCGGCAATTCGGTAAGACCCTGAGGTTGGTGAGTCGGGAGGTCGGCGAGTCGGTAAGGCCCTGAGGTTGGTGAGTCGGGAGGTCGGCGAGTCGGTAAGGCCCTGAGGTCGGTGAGTCAGGAGGTCGGCAATTCGGTAAGACCCCGAGGTTGGTGAGTCGGGAGGTCGGCGAGTCGGTAAAGCCCTGAGGTCGGCAAGTCGGTAAGGCCCTGAGGTCGGTGAGCGGGAGGTCGGCGAGTCGGTAAGGCCCTGAGGTCGGTGAGTCAGGAGGTCGGCGAGTCGGTAAGGCCCTGAGGTCAGCGAGTCGGTAAGGCCCTGAGGTCGATGAGTCAGGAGGTCGCTGAATAGATAGGCCCTGTGAGGTCAATGAATAGGCAGGCACCGTGAGGTCGGCGAGTCGGGAGTTCGGAGAATGGGAGTTCAGAGGCCTCGGAGGTCGGTGAGGTGAGTTGGTAAGTAGCTCTCTTTTCTCTATTTCTTTTAGGTTGGGAGTTCGGAGGCCGAGAGGTCGGGAGGCCACAGAGGTCGGTGAGTTCCGGAGGCCAATGAGGTCGGTGAGGTGAGTTGGTAAGTAGCTCTCTCTCTCTTCTCTATTTCTTTTTAAGTAGATTTTAAACTAGATAAAGCTAACGAGAGGGATGGCAGTGCAGCTCAGTCCTGTGGAGTGCACATCGTGCGGCCTGTGGGAAGTCCTGGACACTTCACGCAGCCTAGACAACCATGTGTGCAGGAGGTGTCTCCAGCTTCAACTGCTCGAGCTCCGCGTTTCGGAGCTGGAGCAGCGGGTGGAGTCAATAAGGTGCATCGGTGAGGCTGAGAATTATGTGGATAGCACGTTTCAGGAAGTGGTCACCCCACAGCTTAAAAGCGTGCAGGTAGAGGGGAAGTGCGGAACCACCAGACGTAGTAAGTGTGCTAGGCAGGTAGCGCAGGAGACCACCCGTGAGTCCATCTAGCTTTCAAACCAATATTCACTTCTGAGTATTGGTAAGGGCGATGGTGCCTCTGGGGAGTGCAGCCAGAGCCAATTCCAGGGAACCACGGGTGGCTCAGCTACACAGCGGGGAGGGACAAAGAACAAAAGAGCCCTAGTGATGGGGGATTCTAGAGTTAGGGGAACAGACAGGCGTTTCGGCGTTTCTGCGGCCGTAGACATGACTCCCAAATGGTTTTCTGCCTCCCTGGTGCCAGGGTCAAGGATGTCACAGAGCGGACGCAGGGCATCCTGGGAGGGGAGGGTAAAGAGCTAAAGGGCGTGGTCCATATCGGGACCAACGACATAGGTAAAATAAGGGATGAGGTCCTACAGGAAGAATTCAGGGAGCTAGGAAGAAAATTAAAGAGTAGTGTCATGTATCCAGACATGTTTACTGCTTGTACTATTACATATGATGTGCCACCAGAGGGCACTGCAATTTTCCCCGTTGAGAATGGAAGTCGAGATAAATGGTGCTCCAGTCTTCATGGAGAGGGACACAGGGGCGAGCCAGTCAGTATTGAATCAAGAAGCCTTTGGGAGGCTATGGGGCAATCAGGCTGAACGAATCAAGTTGGTCCCAGTTCAGGCAAAGCTGCGCACCTACATCAATGAACTTATCCCAGTCATTGGTAGTGCGGATGTAAAGTTACTCCATGATGGCGAGGTGCACAAGTTAGCACTGTGGATTGCTGCAGGTGATGGACCAACGCTACTTGGATGAAAATCGGATCCAAAGGCGATTCCCAGCTTCGGTGGCAGAACCCGGGGAGAAGAGGATCACAGCAGTCGACATCGTGGATGGAAGAAAGATGGCGCCCAAACCACGAGGTGAAACGCTGAAGAAAAAGATGGTGGCGGCCAGACCACGAGGTGCAGTACTGATGGAGCAACACATGGCACCAAGCGAAGAAGATGGTTGGGGTAAACTTAAAGGAGGCCAGCAATCCACCATACTTAAAGGGACAGTTCCACATTCTCAATCAATGTAACAAGAACTGTGAGTTAAATGTAAAGCTTGTAATTGATGATCAGAGTTTTATACATGTAATAAGCAAAGAAAAGTCGTGCGATTGTGATCGGAGCTACAGTTTATCTACAATGAGTAATGAAACGTTGTGCGATGCAGGATTTCAACTGTATTCAGATAATGTAGCGGGCAAACACCCATCGGGAGCACACAGGTCCAGCGGGCTACCCAATGTTGTAGCCTGCATCCCTGGGACCAGAGTGATGCAGCATGGAGTGTGGCCAGAAGCAGTTACTGTAGAAAAGCTGCAGAGCAAGCGATCTCAGGAGGGCAACGGCACCAGTATCGGCAGTCGGCGAGAGCCGGGAGCAGTGTTGGTGAGGCCTATAAAGGCCCAGCGGGAGGTCGAGAGGCGTCAGCAGTCGGCGAGAGCCGGGAGCAGTGTTGGTGAGGCCTATAAAGGCCCAGCGGCGGCAGTCGGTAGGAGCCGGGAGCAGTGTTGGTGAGGTCTATAAAGGCCCAGCGGGAGGTCGAGAGGCGTGGCTTGTGCAGCTTCAGTGGGGAAAGAAAGCAAAAAAGTAGAAAGAAATCAAAAGGTGACTTCACAGCCTAAGGGGTAAGTGATTGGCTGGTGATTGGTAAGTAGCTTTTCTTTTTCTTTTTTATATCAGTAAGCAACCTGTTAATATTGTTGTCACCAAATTCAGTGTATCTAAGGGTTAAGTCATGACAGGAGAGCTCAGACACGTGATATGCTCCTCCTGTACTATGTGGGAACTCAGGGAAACTTCCGGTGTCCCTGACGACTATGTCTGCGGGAAGTGTATCCGCCTCCAGCTCCTGACGGACCGCGTTGCGGAATTGGAGCTGAAAGTGGATTCACTCTGGAGCATCCAAGATGCTGAGAATGACGTGATTAGCACATGTAGCGAGTTGGTCTTACCGCAGGTAAAGGGTTCACAGCCAGATAGGGAATGGAAGACCAACAGGAAGAGCAGTGCAAGGAAGGTAGTGCAGGGGTCCCCTGCGGTCACCCCCCTGCAAAACAGATACACCGCTTTGAGTACTGTTGAGGGGGATGACTCATCAGGGGAGGGCAGCAGCAGCCAAGTTCATGGCACTGTGGCTGGCTCTGCTGAACAGGGGGGCAGGAAAAAGAGTGGGAGAGCAATAGTGATAGGGGATTCAATTGTAACGGGAATAGATAGGCGTTTCTGCGCCCGCAACCGAGAATCCAGGATGGTATGTTGCCTCCCTGGTGCAAGGGTCAAGGATGTCTCGGAGCGGGTACAGGACATTCTAAAAAGGGAGGGTGAACAGCCAGTTGTCGTGGTGCACATTGGTACCAATGATATAGGTAAAAAACTGGATGAGGTCCTACGAGACAAATTTAAGGAGCTAGGAGCTAAATTAAAAAGTAGGACCTCAAAAGTAGTCATCTCGGGATTTCTACCAGTGCCACGTGCTAGTCAGAGTAGGAATCGCAGGATAGCGCAGATGAATACTTGGCTCGAGCAGTGGTGCAGCAGGGAGGGATTCAAATTCCTGGGGCATTGGAACCGGTTCTGGGGGAGGTGGGACCAGTACAAACCAGACGGTCTGCACCTAGGCAGGACCGGAACCAATGCCCGAGGGGGAGTGTTTGCTAGTGCTGTTGGGGAGGAGTTAAACTAATATGGCAGGGGGATGGGAACCAATGCAGGGAGAGAGAGGGAAACAAAATGGAGACCGAAGTAAAAGACAGAAAGGAGATGAGTAAAAGTGGAGGGCAGAGAAACCCAAGGCAAAAAACAAAAAGGGCCACTTTGCAGCAAAATTCTAAAGGGTCAAAGTTTAATAAAAAGGCGAGCCTGAAAGCTCTGTGCCTCAATGCGAGGAGTATTCGGAATAAGGTGGACGAATTAACTGTGCAGATAGCAGTTAACGGATACGATGTGGTTGGCATCACGGAGATATGGCTCCTGGGTGACCAAGGCTGGGAACTCAACCTCCAAGGGTATTCAACATTTAGGAAGGATAGACAGAAAGGAAAAGGAGGCGGGGTGGCGTTGCTGGTTAAAAAGGAAATTAATGCAATTGTAAGGAAAGAAATAAGCTTGGATGATGTGGAATCGGTATGGGTGGAGCTACGGAATACCAAGGGGCAGAAAACGCTGGTGGGAGTTGTGTACAGACCTCCAAACAGTAGTAGTGATGTTAGGGAGGGCAGCAAGCAGGAAATTAGGGGTGCATGCAATAAAGGTGCAACAGTTAGCATGGGTGACTTTAATATGCATCTAGATTGGGCTAACCAAACTGGAAGCAATACGGTGGAGGAGGATTTCCTGGAGTGCATAAGGGATGCTTTTCAAGACCAATATGTTGAGGAACCAACTAGGGGGGTGGCCATCTTAGACTGGGTGTTGTGTAATGAGAGAGGATTAATTAGCAATCTCGTTGTGCAAGGCCCCTTGGGGAAGAGTGACCATTCTACCTAATTCTACATTAGGATGGAGAATGAAACGGTTAATTCAGAGACCATGGTCCAGAACTTAAAGAAACCTTTGAAGGTCTGAGGCGTGTATTGGCTAGGATAGATTGGCGAATGATACTTAAGGGGTTGACAGTGGATGGGCAATGGCAGACATTTAGAGACTGCATGGATGAACTACAACAATTGTACAACCCTGTCTGGCATAAAAATAAAAAAGGGAAGGTGGCTCAACCGTGACTATCAAGGGAAATCAGAGATAGTATTAAAGCCAAGGAAGTGGCATACAAATTGGCCAGAAATAGCAGCAAACCCGGGGACTGGGAGAAATTTAGAACTCAGCAGAGGAGGACAAAGGGTTTGATTAGGGCAGGGAAAATAGAGTACGAGAAGAAGCTTGCAGTGAACATTAAAATGGACTGCAAAAGCTTCTATAGATATGTAAAGAGAAAAAGGTTAGTAAAGACAAACATAGGTCCCCTGTAGTCAGAATCAGGGGAAGTCATAACTGGGAACAAAGAAATGGCAGACCAATTGAACGAGTACTTTGGTTCGGTATTCACTAAGGAGGACACAAACAACCTTCCGGATATAAAAGGGGTCAGAGGGTCTAGTAAGGAGGAGGAACTGAGGGAAATCTTTATTAGTCGGGAAATTGTGTTGTGGAAATTGATGGGATTGAAGGCCGATAAATCCCTAGGGCCTGATGGTCTGCATCCCAGAGTACTTAAGGAGGTGGCCTTGGAAATAGCAGATGCATTGACAGTCATTTTCCAACATTCCATTGACTCTGGATCAGTTCCGATGGAGCCAATGTAACCCCACATTTTATAAAAGGAGGGAGAGAGAAAACAGGGAATTATAGACTGGTCAGCCTGACATCGGCAGTGGGTAAAATGATGGAATCAATTATTAAGGATGTCATCGTAGCGCATTTGGAAAGAGGTGACATGATAGGTCCAAGTCAGCATGGATTTTTGAAAGGGAAATCATGCTTGACAAATCTTCTGGAATTTTTTGAGGATGTTTCCAGTAGAGTGGACAAGGGAGAACCAGTTGATGTGGTGTATTTGGACTTTCAGAAGGCTTTCGACAAGGTCCCACACAAGAGATTAATGTGCAAAGTTAAAGCACATGGGATTGGGGGTAGTGTGCTGACATGAATTGAGAACTGGTTGTCAGACAGGAAGCAAAGAGTAGGAGTAAATGGGTACTTTTCAGAATGGCAGGCAGTGACTAGTGGGGTACCGCAAGGTTCTGTGCTGGGGCCCCAGCTGTTTACATTGTACATTAATGATTTAGACAAGGGGATTAAATGTAGTATTTCCAAATTGGCGGATGACACTAAGTTGGGTGGCAGTGTGAGCTGCGAGGATGATGCTATGAGGCTGCAGAGTGACTTGGATAGGTTAGGTGAGTGGGCAAATGCATGGCAGATGAAGTATAATGTGGATAAATGTGAGGTTATCCACTTTGGTGGTAAAAACAGAGAGAGACAGACTATTATCTGAATGGCGGCAGATTCGGAAAAGGGAAGGTGCAATGAGACCTGGGTGTCATGGTACATCAGTCATTGAAGGTTGGCATGCAGGTACAGCAGGCGGTTAAGAAAGCAAATGGCATGTCGGCCTTCATAGCGAGGGGATTTGAGTACAGGGGCAGGGAGGTGTTATTACAGTTGTACAGGGCCTTGGTGAGGCCACACCTAAAGTATTGTGTACAGTTTTGGTCTCCTAACTTGAGGAAGGACATTCTTGCTATTGAGAGAGTGCAGCGAAGGTTCACCAGACTGATTCCCGGGATGGCGGGACTGACATATCAAGAAAGACTGGATCAACTGGGCATGTATTCACTGGAGTTGAGAAGAATGAGAGGGGATCTCATAGAAACTTTTAAAATTCTGACGGGTTTAGACAGGTTAGATGCAGGAAGAATATTCCCAATGTTGGGGAAGTCCAGAACCAGGGGTCACAGTCTAAGGATAAGGGGTAAACCATTTAGGACCAAGATGAGGAGAAACTTCTTCACGCAGAGAGTTGTGAACCTGTGGAATTCTCTACCACAGAAAGTTGTTGACGCCAATTCACTAAATATATTCAAAAAGGAGTTAGATGTAGTCCTTACTACTAGTGGGATCAAGGGGTATGGTGAGAAAGCTGGAATAAGGTACTGAAGTTGCATGTTCAGCCATTAACTCATTGAAAGGCGGTGCAGGCTCAAAGGACCAAATTGCCTACTCCTGCACCTATTTTCTATGTTTCTATGTTTCTATGTTTCTATACCCTGCCCCTGATTGGCTCCACCTCTCAGGCACCCAATGGCACCAACCGCTATGAGCCTGAAAGAGAAAACTGCGCTGAGGCGCAGCCCCCAGACCCTATCACCACCAAGGTTACACCCAGAAACGAAGGATCATCCGCAATGGTTCTCCCAAATGGGACTGGGACCAGCCGGGATCCCAAACTAAGTAATGCCCAGGCTAGTGAGTCAGCAGTTCCCTGCACACTGCTAGACGACTGTGCCTCAGGGAGCAGCAGCGACCGTGGCGTAAGGAAAGGACAGGGAGGTCATAGGCTTCTGTGAACCTGCCCGATGCTAGGAGCAACGGCAAAGGCCCTGAGAGCAGGCAACTTGAGCCAACTGGGTTCCCACTGCCAGCACTGGGCACTGTGCCGCCACCAGACTACCTGGACACCATCCAGCAATTCTGGCACTAGTTTGGCCTCACGCACTGGTGCTGACACCTTTACTGATTCCAAGTATATATCAAGAATGTATCTCACCAGTCAAATGTACTTGCCTCACAACTGTACCACAAATGGATGGATGTAAATGCAATTTTTTTTTCTGGACTTGAATGTATATGAATGTAATGAGCCACCACCATAATCTATATGTGGGGGGTGGGGGAGAGAATGGAGTGGTCATGGACTCACAAACAGAAACCACCAGAACCTCTACTGCCAACGAAACACCACCTACTCACCCAAGATGGAAACGATCCCCCAAGGGCCAACCAGATAGAACTAAGCCCAGAGCACAGTCAATGTATGAAGGTGATTTTCACTAAGGATTTGGGGGGAGTGATGTCATGCATCAGATATGTTTACTGTTTGTACTATTACATACAATGTGCCACCAGAAGGCACTGCAGTAACCAGAGAGCACTGCAGGGATACCTGTACAGATGTGCTAGACCTCGTATAAAAGGCAGGCCACCATTTGTGATGATCACTCTGGAGTTATATTAAATGGACTAAGGTCACTACAGTTCAAGTGCAATAATTTGCTTCATGGAGTCATTATCAGAGCATCTAAAGACATAACAGGTAGGACTTCAAAGGTAGTAATCTCCAGGTTACTATCGGTGCCACGTGCTAATGTGTATACGAATAGAAGGTTAGAGAGGATGAACACATGGCTGGAAAGTTGATGTAGGAGGGAGGGCTTTAAATTCTTGAGGCATTGAGACCGCTTCTGGGGGAGATGGGACCTGTACAAACTGGACGGGTTGCACATCAACAGCGCCGAGACCAATATCCTCGCGGGGAGTTTTGCTAGTGCTGTTGGGGAGAGTTTAAACTAGCTTGGCAGGGGGATGAGAACCTGAGAACAAATTCAATAGGGAAGGAAGTAAAGCTGAAATTGGATAGCACGAATTTAGAAAGTCAATCTGTAAGACAAAGGAAACAGGGTTTAGTATGTAGTAAGCAAGGAGGTTTTCCTGTGCTGAATGGTATATATTTTAATGTAAGGAGTATAGCGAATAAGGCGGATGAGCTAAAAGCACAGGTAGACACTTGGGAGTATGACATTGTAGCCATTACAGAAACATGGCTGAAAGAGGGTCAGGTTTGGCAGATCAATATTCCTGGCTACAGGATTTTTAGACAAGATAGAGAGAGGGGTAAAAAGGGGGTGGGGATGCCGTACTGATTAAAGAAAATATTACAGCGGTGAGAAGGGATGATATGTTAGAGGGATCATCAAATGAGGCCATATGGGTTGAATTGAAAAATAAAAAAGGGGCATGTATTATAGACCCCCAAACAGTGGGAGGGAGATAGAGGAGCAAATATGTAGGCAAATTGCTGTGAAGTCCAAAAATCATAGGACAGTAATAGTCGGGGATTTTAACTATCCTAATATTGATTGGGACAAATTTAGTGTGAAGGATATAGAGGGTGCAGAATTCTTGAAATACATTCAAGAGAACTTTTTTAGTCAGTATGTAGCAAGCCCAACACAAGAGGGGCCAGTCTTGGATTTAATTTTGGGGAATGAAGCTGGGCAGGTTGAAGGGGTATTAATGGGAGAGCACTTGAGTGCCAGTGACCATATTTCAGTCAGATTCAAGTTGGTTATGGATAAGGACAAGAATAGGCCTGGAATAAATGTTCTGAATTGCGGAAAAGTTATTTTTGCTAAGTTAAAGAGTGATTTGGCCATGGTGGACTGGAAACAGCTACTTGTGGGTAAATTAGTGTCGGAACAGTGGGAGGCATTTAAGGAAGAGATCCTGAAGGCTCAGGCCAAACATATGCCTTTAAAGAAAAAGGTTGGGAAAAATAATTCTCGAGCCCCCTGGATGTCTAGGGACTTACAAGATTAAGAAAAAAAGGGACGCTTATGTCATATATCAATGGCTAAATACTACAGAATCTTTAGAGGAATATAGAAAGTTAAGAGGCAAAATTAAAATGGATATTAGGAATGCTAAGAGAGCATGAGAAATTCTTGGCCAGTAAAATGAAGGAAAACCTAAGATGTTCTATAACTATATTGCGAGTAAGAGGGTAACTAAAGAAAGTGTAGGGCCTATTAGAGACCATGAGGGTAATCTTTGTGTGGAGGCGGAAGATGTTGGGATGGTTCTTAACAAATACTTTACATCTGTTTTCACAAAGGAAAGGGGCAATGCAGATACTGCTATCGAGGAGGAGTCTGACACTTTGGATGAAATAAGTATAATGAGAGGAAGTATTAAGGGATTTAGCAGCTTAGAAAGTAGATAAGTCCCCAGGCCCGAATGAAATGCATCCCAGGCTGTTGAGCAAAGAAGAAGAGTAAATAGCAGAGGCTTTGACCATCATTTTCCAGTCCTCTTTGGATCTGGGCATGGTGCTGGAGGATTGGAGGACTGTTAATGTAGTACCCTTGTTTAAGAAGGGTGAAAGGGACAGGCCGAGTAATTACAGCCCTGTCAGCCGAACCTCAGTGGTGGGAAAATTATTGGAAAAACTCCTGAAAGACAGGGTAAATCTGCATTTAGAAAGGCAAGGATTAGTTAGGGACAGTCAGCACGGATTTGTTAAGGGAAGATCGTGTCTGACGATTGAATTTTTTGAGGAGGTAACCAAGAGGGTCGATGAGGTAGGGCGTACAATGTAGGATATATGGACTTTAGCAAAGCTTTTGATAAGGTCCCACATGATAGACTGGTGATGAAGGTTAAAGCCCATAGGATACAGGGCAAAGTGTCAAGTTGGATCCAAAATTGGCTTGGAGGAAGGAAGCAAAGGGTAATGATTGATGGATGTTATCATGACTGGAATGATGTTTCCAGTGGGGTTCCACAGGGCTCAGTACTGGGACCCTTGCTTTTTGTGGTATATATCAACGATTTAGATTTGAATATAGGGAGTATGATTAAGAAATTTGCAGACGACACTAAAATTGGCTGTGTGGTTGATAATGAAGAGGAAAGTCATGGGCTGCAGGAGGATCTCAATCTACTGGTCAGGTGGGCAGAGCAGTGGCAAATGGAATTTAATCAGAGAAGTTTGAGGTGATGCACTTTGGGAGGACTAATAAGGAAAGGGTATACACACTAAGCGGTAGGCCACTTAATAGTGTAAATGAACAAAGGGACCTTGGAGTGTTTGTCCACAGATCCCTGAAAGTAGCAGGCCAGGTGGATAAGGTGGTTAAGAAGACATACGGATACTTGCCTTTATTGGCTGAGGCATAGAATATAAGAACAGGGAGGTTATGCTTAAATTGTATAATACTTTGCTAGGCCACAGCTGGAGTATTTTGTGCAGTTCTGGTCACCGTATTATAGGAAGGACGCGATTGCACGAGAAAGGGTGCAGAGGAGATTTACTAGGATGCTGCCTGGAATGGAGAATCTTAGTTATGAGGACAGATTGGATAGGCTGGGTTTGTTCTCATTGGAACAGAGGAGGTTGAGAGGAGACCTCATTGAGCTGTACAAAATATTGAGGGGCCTGGACATAGTGAATAGTAAGGGTCTATTTCCATTGGTGGAGGGGTCTATAATGAGGGGGCATAGTTTTAAGGTGGTTGGTGGAAGGTTTAACGGGGATTTGAGGGAGGGCTTCTTTACGCAGAGGGTTGTGAGGATCTGAAACTTGTTGCCTGGAAGAGTGGTGGATGCAGGAACCCTCACCACTTTTAAGAGCTGGTTGGATGGGCACTTAAAGTGCAGTAACCTGCAGAGTTACAGACCTAGAGCTCGTGATTGGGATTAGACTGGATGACCTTTTGTTGGACGGACCAGATATAATGGTAAGTACTGCAGGGAATAGAATATGGCCAGGGTGATCTCTTGGACTAGTTTCGATTGCCTGGATGGTTCAGAGAGGAATTTTCCAAGATTTTTTCTCCCTAAATTGGCCTGGGTTTTTATCTGGTTTTTGCCTCTCCCAGGAGATCACATGGCTCCGGTTGGGGTGGAGTGTAGAATGTTTTAGTACAAGGGGTGTCGCAGTTGTGGTGAGGCGGATTGGTTGAGCTGGATGCCCTTTGCCTTTCCGTCATTGTTCATAGGTTTATATGTAACCTTTAGGGCTGTTGACCAAGGGCCGTGTGGCTCTTTGTCGGCCGGCGCAGACACGATGGGCCGAAATGTCCTCCTTTTGCACTGTAAATTTCTATGTTTCTATGTTTCTATGAAATGGAATGGCAGAGACTTTGAACAAATATTTTGTATCGGTCTTCGCGGTAGAAGACACTAAAAGGATCCTAATAGTAATAGATAATCGAGGGGCTATAGGGAGGGGCGAACTTAAAACAATCATTATCACTGGAGAAAATGAACTAGGCAAACTAATGGGACTAAAGGTGGACAAGTCCCCTGGACCTGATTACTTGCATCCTAGGGTTTTAAAAGAAGTGGCTGCAGAGTTAGTGGATGCATTGGTTGCAATCTACCAAAATTCCCTGGATTCTGAAGAATTCCCAGCGGATTGGAAAACGTCAAATGTAACACCCCTGTTCAAGAAAGGAGAGAGATAGAAAGCGGAAAACTATAGACCAGTTTGCCTAACATCTGTCATTGGGAAAATGCTGGAGTCCATTATTAAGGAAGTAATAGCAGGACATTTAGAAAATCATTAAATGTTCAAGCAGAGTTAGCGTGGTTGTATGAGAGGGAAATCCTGTTTCACAAATTTGCTAGAGCTCTTTTAGGATGTAACGAGCAGGGTGAATAAAGAGGAACTAGTAGATGTGGTGTTTTTGGATTTCCAGAAGGCATTCAATAAGGTGCCACATAAAAGGTTACTGCAGAAGATAAGAGCTCACAGGATTGAGGCTAATATATTAGCATGGATAGAGGATTGGCTAACTAACAGAAAACAGAGTCGGAATAAATGGGTCAGGTTGGCAAACTGTAACTAGTGGGGTGCCACAGGGATAAGTGCTGGGGCCTCAACTATTTACAATCTATATAAATGACTTGGTTAAAGGGACCGAGTGTAATATAGCCAAATTTACTGATGATAAGGTGCGAAGACAAGTTGTGAGGAGGACACAAAAAATCTGCAAAGGGATATAGATAGGTTAAGTGAGTGGGCAAAAATTTGGCTACTCACTTAACCTATAATGTGGAAAAATGTGAGGTTATCCACTTTGGTAGGAAGAATAAAAAAGCGAATTATTATTTAAATGGAGAGAGACTACAAAATGCTGCAATATAGAGGGATCTGGGGGTCCTTGTACATGAAACACAAAAGTTAGTATGCAGGTACAGAACGTAATTAGGAAGACAAATGGAATGTTGACCTTTATTGCAAAGGGGATGGAGTATAAAAGTAAGGAAGTCTTGCTACAACTGTACAGGCTGTTGGTGAGACCATACCTGGGGTATTGTGTACAGTTTTGGTCTCCTTATTTAAGGAGGTATATATTTGCATTGGAGGCAGTTTAGAGAAGGTTCACTATGTTGATTCCTGAGATCAAAGGGTTGTCTTATGACGAAGGTTTGAGCAGGTTGGGCCGATACTCATTGGTGTTTAAAAGAATGAGAGGTGATCTTATTGAAACATATAAGATTCTGAGGAGGCTGGATAGGGTAAATGCAGACAGGATGTTTCCCTTCGTGGGGGAATCTGGAACTTGGGGGCATAGTTTCAGAATAAAGGTTTGCACATTTAAAACGGAGATGAGGAGGAATTTCTTCTCTCAGAGGGTTGTGAATCTTTGGAATCTCTACCCCAGGGAGCTGTTGAGACTGGGTCATTGAATATATTTAAAGTAGAGATCGACAGATTTTTGAGTGATAGGGGTATCAAGGGTTATGGGGAGCAGGCAGGAAAGTGGAGTTGAGGCCAAGATCAGATCAGCCATGATCTTATTGAATGGCGGAGCAGGCTCGAGGGACCAAATGGCCTACTCCTGCTCCTATTTCTAATGTTCTTATGTTTTCACACTCATTACTATTGGAGGAGGTGGGGATGCCCTTATGTCTCAGCATTCACTGCAACTCACTAAGCCACTTCCAAAAGTGCACACAAATCTGTCCAAGACCGGAAGGTATTGAAAACAAAGATTTTTATGTTTGACACCACATTAACAGAAACTTTACATAAACATTTGTTAAAAGATCTACAAGGCTACCCTTGTGCTTTGTTAGTTGGTATGACTGCACTAGGATGAGAGTGATTGTGGGGGGTGACTTATGAGATGGGGATGTGATAATTTAGATAGAGAGGGATGGATGGAGGTGCAAACTAAATTGGTGTGGTAAGGATGTGCAGGAGTAGGGTAGGGAAGGCAGAGTGATGGGGATGTTATGAGTGGCACAGCAGGATGAGGCTGTGTGTGGCTTTGCACTAACGTTTTGTGATCTAATGAGATCATTGAAACGTTTGCGCCACTGAACCCAGGTCCTCCTGCCCACATTCCTTCTTGTGACCTCCTCTGCAATCTCCAACCAGTCTATTTTGGTCTCCTGGGGAGGTCTCTTCCACCCATCGGAAGGGAAGACAACCTCCCTGCGTGCTCTGACTCCCTCCATAAATATTCGGAGAGAGTCATCGGGGACTCTGGGTGCAGCCCTTTGCCTCTGTGCAGTCATTGTCAGTGTTTGCAGCACTCCAATGCTGTAGTACACTTACAGTATTGTGTTAGACTAAACGTCAAATCTAATTTGGCCATGGTCCTTTAAAGATCCTAGTTGAAAACGCTTCATGAATTACCTCGCCAGACCCGCTCCAATTAATTGGACCGGGTAACACACTGGGTGGGCTTAATAGGTGGAAGTGGTTTTGCCCTTGGTGGTTTCGAATCACCCCTCTTACAACCGTTCTTGACACTGGAATTATAGTCGTGAACAGTAATATACAGTCATAGACAGATCTTTTCAGTCTCAACTGTCACAATGCTTTTATTCAAGTTAAAGCACACACCTGCACCCACACCCTGGTAGTGTAACACACAACTCTGGCCCATCTGAACAGGCCCCTAACGCGAAGTACCCACATCTAAAACACCCCTGCTTGGATTCAAAAGTACCACTGGATCTGTCCAACAACATTGTGCATACGCTTATGATCCTTGCAAAAACCTCCCCACTAAAACCCCTAAGGCTTGGTTGGGACACATGACACCCTTTCACACTATGCGGTGGTCTTAAAGATGTGTGGGCTGGGATAAATGCTCACCAATTAACCCTCTGGCTTACTCGCTGCTTCTTCCAATGAGGCATATCTTCTGGTTCTGTACCAATCTGTGGTATTCAAGTCCAGTCTCAAGGTCAGCTTCCCAGTCGAAATAGTGAGGCTTTCTTTGCTCATAGATGGTGGTTTCTTCTCTCTGTCCCAGATGGAGTGCTCAGACCTTGTGCGTTGAATGATGCAAGCAGGCTTAGAAGAGGGAAGAGAGAGAGCTGGCTGCAATTACCATCTCTTATACTTGCAAAAAGCATCTTCTCGCATCAAAAGTTCAACTGTTCGTTCACCTGAGGCAGTCCAACTGAAAAGCAAAATCAAGTCTTTGGCCTGTTCCTTTGTAAACTGGGCCTCTTCATGTGGATCTGGCTTCAATGAGTCTGTGATCGAATAGCTTTCCTTTGTCTTTCGATGGCCGGAACACCGGCCAATTTACTTCATGTCTCACTGATGGGTTCCCATTCCATGACAAAAGGCGCCCATCAACCATGATGTTCCTGCTTTCAGCCATTTACCCATTCCCTCCCAGCTGATGTGTAATTCCTGTGGAGCATGTTTGGACCTGCCCCAAGTCAGTGCTGTCTGCTTCTCTGCAGTAACATAAAATGTGTCCAAGCAATGTTCAAAAGTCTATTTTCGCCAAATTCTTACATAGGCCCTATTAATGAAATGTTGTTTTCAGCAGCGAGATGGAGCTAGTAGCGAGGTCATATTCCCCAAAATGGCCACCGTCCCACCGGACCCATCGAGGTAAGAAAAATTCTGGCCTCTGCTTCTGCTTAAAACCTAATGCCTAGAAATTTGTGTTCGCCACGAATGTTGCCGGCAACTGGATTTAATGGCCGCTGAAAATGGTCACAGCACTAAGGAGAATAAATTTGTCTGGGAGGCTGGAGATTGGCGATGGAGCACCTTCTGGCAGTGCCATCCTGGTGGCATTAGTAGAGACCTCCGAGGCGAAGTTCCCATCCTGAATTGGTGTTCGGGCTTTGCACAGTCTCTGGGAGTGAGGCTGTGGGGCTCACCAGCAATTGTGAGCAATTGAAAGGGCTATAAATTAAAGGGGCAATGCACTCAGAACTAATAAAAATTAAAATGCAGTGAAAAATGCAGTTTTCAGCCCATACTATATTTCAAAAAATTTTAACATTAAAAAGAAGTCCCAAATGTGATTATTCAGCTCTTAAAGCTGAATTCCCTTCCCAACCTCAAAAAATGGGAAAACTGCTTCAGCACTAACACAAATGACTCAGCACCCAGGGTCTCGCATGCAGCACTCCAGCTGTGTGCAAAGGATCAAACTGCAAGACAGGCTCTCTACCCACAAGGTCCAGGAGGCTACCCAGAAAGAAGGATGTGGGAGTACATCATTGAGGCCATCATTGCCAGCAGTGACATGCGCACCACCTGGCTCCAGTACCCAAAGAAGCTTCATGACCTCAGACCATTGGTCAAGGTAAGTGAATGCATCCTACCAACTGCACCACTAGCCTCATACACTGCTCAATGCACAACTCCCAATCCCAATCACTCACCTACCAACAGCTGCACCAATCACGAGGCACATATCCCATTCCTAGCCTCACCTCACCCTCTTGGAGGAGACGGTGCAGGCCATTCTTCTCAGGGGCATGGTTGAGCCCTTGACCAACTGCAGGGCTGAAAGGGTACAAGATGCGGGCATCCTCGTACGTTATCCTCCTCTTGCTTGCCTGCTCTCCCATTCCCACAACTCCACCTTTGTGCCTTCCTCAATTAACACACCCAATAATTGCAGCCTTCCCAGAAAGTGATTGACCAAGAAGAGGGAGAGGAGAGTGAAGTAGAAGAAACGCCATCACTTGATTTGACACTCCTAGCCACCAGCTCCTCAAGGACGACCAGCAAAGCCATTTGCAGTGACCCCCACTGAAAGTCAGCAGCTTTCCAACAGCCATGTTGAAGCCATTGGGATAGCACTGCGTGACATCAGTAGGATAGGCAAAGGCACACACAAGACAGTCACTAACAGAATGATAAGGGTGATGAGCTGATGTCCTAAGGTCTTATTGTATGGATAGATGTATAAAGTTGGATTGGAAGGTTTGCTCTGTGATGGCTTTTATTTCAGCATTGTGGCCAGGAGGGTGGTCATTAACAGAGGAAGGTATGGAAAGGGAAACTGGGGTTGTGGTCACTGGTACTGCAGGCAGATGCTTCGATCCCAGATATCGTGGCCAGAAAGGGGCTGTCTCAGTTGCATCCTTCCTTCTGTTCCCTCCCCTTCTGTGTCCTCCTCTTCTGTGTCTTCCTCTTCCTCTGCAAATAGATGCTGTCAGTCTGCAGTGACAGCATAATATTCAACTGATCAGGCAGCATCTTGATCTGAGACGTGAACGAAGATTATAACTCCATGGATATTGCCTGACCTGCTGAGTATTTGCCGCATTTTCTGTCTTCGCAGAGGCCATCCTTTACCATCCGAGGCCTTGCAAGCGTCCAGAATATTGGGAAGAAGAGCAAGCGAGTTATCCCCAATGTCCTGGCCAATATTTATCCCTCAATCAACATAACAAAAACAGATTATCTGGTCATTATCACATTTTCTGGGAGTTTGCTGTGCACAAGTTGATTGCTTCTATAGATATGTGAAGAGAAAAAGATTAGTAAAGACAAACGTAGATCCCTTGCAGTCAGATTCAGGTGAATTTGTAATGGGGAACAAAGAAATGGCAGACCAATTGAACAAATACTTTGGTTCTGTCTTCACGAAGGAAGACACAAATAACCTTCCGGAAGTACGAGGGGACCGAGGGTCTAGTGAGAAGGAGGAACTGAAGGATATCCTTATTAGGCGGGAAATTGTGTTAGGGAAATTGATGGGATTGAAGGCCGATAAATCCCTGGGGCCTGATAGTCTGCATCGCAGAGTAATTAAGGAAGTGGCCCTCGAAATAGTGGATGCATTGGTGATCATTTTCCAATATTCTATCGACTCTGGATCAGTTCATTTGGACTGGAGGGTAGCTAATGTAACACCACTTTTTTAAAAGGAGGGAGAGAGAAAGCGGGTAATTATAGACTGGTTAGCCTGACATCAGTGGTGGGGAAAATGTTGGAATCAATTATTAAGGATAAAAGCAGCGCATTTGGAAAGCAGTGACAGGATCGGTCCAAGTCAGCATAGATTTATGAAGGGGAAATCATGCTTGACAAATCTTCTGGAATTTTTTGAGGATGTAATTAATAGTGTGGACAAGGGAGAACCAGTGGATGTGGTGTATTTGTACTTTCAAAAGGCTTTTGACAAGGTCCCACACAAGAGATTGGTGTGCAAAATCAAAGCACATGGTATTGGTGGTAATATACTGACGTGGATAGAGAACTGGATGGCAGACAGGAAGAAGAGAGTCGGGATAAACGGGTCCTTTTCAGAATGGCAGGCAGTGACTAATGGAGTGCTGCAGGGCTCAGTACTGGGACCCCAGCTCTTTACAATATACATCAATGATTTGGATGAAGGAATTGAGTGTAATATCTCCAAGTTTGCAGATGACACTAAACTGGGTGGCGGTGTGAGCTGTGAGGAGGACGCTAAGAGGCTGCTGGGTGACTTAGACAGGTTAGGTGAGTGGGCAAATGCATGGCAGATGCAATATAACGTGGATAAATGTGAGGTTGTCCACCTTGGGGGCAAAAACGCAAAGACAGAATATTATCTGAATGGTGGCAGATTAGGAAAAGGGGAGGTGCAACGAGACCTGGGTATCATGGTTCATCAGTCATTGAATGTTGGCATACAAGTACAGCAGGCGGTAAAGAAGGCAAATGGCATGTTGGCCTTCATAGCTGGGGGTTTTGAGTATAGGAGCAGGGAGGTCTTACTGCAGTTGTACAGGGCATTGGTGAGGCCTCACCTGGAATATTGTGTTCAGTTTTAGTCTCCTAATCTGAGGAAGGACATTCTTGCTATTGGGGGAGTGCAGCGAAGGTTCACCAGACTGATTCCCGCGATGGCTGGACTGACATATGAGGAGAGAATGGATCAACTTGGCCTTTATACATTGAAGTTTAAAAGAATGAGAGGATTTCATAGAAACATACAAGATTCTGATGGGACGGAACAGGTTAGATGCGGGTAGATTGTTCCCGATGTTGGGGAAGTCCAGAACCAGGAGACACAGTCTTAGGATAAGGGGTAGGCCATTTAGGACTGAGATGAGGAGAAACTTCTTCACTCAGAGAGTTGTTAACCTGTGGAATTCCCTACCACAGAGAGTTGTTGATGCCAGTTCATTGGATACATTCAAAAGGGAGTTAGCTATGGCCCTTACAGCTAAGGGGATCAAGGGGAATGGAGAGAAAGCAGGAAAGGGGTACAGAGGGAATGATCAGGCTCAAAGGGCTGAATGGCCTACTCCTGCACCTATTTTCTATGTTTCTATAAATTGAGGACCAGTGCTGCAAAAGATGGAACAGCTTGTTGTCCGCAGCCAGAGTAAGTTGCATTTTACATTTAAAATGATACATATTTTATATTTAATTGATGTTTGGAAATTTAAATTGCAATATTCAATGTCATTTCATTATAGTATTAATTAATTAAATGATGAAATAATTTATGCATCTTAAGACTAAGTTGAATTTTATATTGTGCAGTATTGTTCATATTGTTCATATTGTTCATATTCAATGCAATGTTCTCGTCGAACATTTAATTATGTCAGTCTGAAATGTTTATAACCAAGTAATTAGCTTATGCCATGCAATGTTATCTTATCATTTACAGAAGAAGATTTCATTAAATAGGGCCGAACAAAGGAGGACAGGTGGTGGCTTGGCTCAGCTTCAAATTCTAAGTGAATATGAGGAGCTTGCGGTGGCCCTAGTGGGGTCTGACAGCCATTTGGTCACAACATGTGGTGTGGCCGAACCCACCCTTGAGTCTCGTGAGTAATGAGAACTGTGCAATGTATCAAACATTATCAAATACATCTTTAAAATATCTTAGATACTCTTGTAATGTCCTTCAATGATAATGCTTTATGATAATGTTTTATGACTTTTGTGGTATTCATGATTCACGAATGAGATCATGTCAGACCTGTTGAACCATTGTGCATTGGGGTATTAAAGATTAGTCATATGTATTGGGTTATACAAAAAGTGCTATGTATTGATATGTATGTGTAATAATAATGAGCACCGTTAATTTCCTATTACGTTGTATTTAAATGTTTTATAAATGTTTAGAAACGTCATTTGTATCTTTAAGGTCAAGTGTCGGTGGAATCTGAACCAGGAACATCGACGAGCATGCAGGAGGAAGAGAAGGAAAACACGCGAACTGTGGAGGAAGAGCAGGAGGTGGAGGAGACTTTGGAGGAGGAGGCGTTGGAGGAGGAGGAGGAGGAGGAAGATTACCTTGTTTTTGTGGGGGGGGGAGGGGCGGTGAACAACATGTGGCCATCTCAATTGAGATGGAAGAGGCACCGGGACCAAGGTGGTGACGCCAAGGTGTGAAATTTTGCCGACGCCGACCCATTGGAAGTCGGGTCAGTGGGGTGGGCAAATATCTACCATGGAGGGCCAGACCGAGAGCTTGCTATCCCTGTGCAGCGAGACGGTTGCAATCGGTCGCGACCTTATCCAGGGTTTCACGGGTTTCACTGCAAACTGGAACCAGTTCTCCGCAACCTGGAGCAAGTTCAGCACGAACTTCTCCAACTGGTCTTCCATGCAGTCAGACAGCATGGGAGACATTGGAGGCAATTCGTGAGCAGACCGCCGCAACCAATGCCCTTCGGCATGCGTTGTTGGCTGCACACGGGGCTGCACCCCAAGGTGTCGTGTCAGCTCACAGCGAGACCCTGAGCACGCAAGGGAGTACGGAGGACACCGTTCCTCGGGACTTGGAAGTCAAGCCTCAGGCTTCAACTTCCTCTTCTTCACCTCCACCACGGCAGGAAATGTTGCCGTCCCACACTGCACAACGTCTTGGTGTCAGTCAGCGTAGACCAAAATGGACGCTTGGGGTAAGACCACGGGGTGGGAAAGGACATGGAAGTAAGTGTGGCCGCAGGTAGCATGGGGGATGGGGGGGGGGGGTTGTTTAGCAATGTTTACTTGTTTAATTTTTGAATACTTATTGTAAATTGTTATCGTTATGGTAGTCTTCATGTTAATTGTTATCGTTATCGTTATCATTGTGTTTCATTCGTTGGGATTTGAAGGGAAGGGTGGGTTTGGGGTGAGGGGTCATAGTGAGTGGAGGCAGGGTGTTAGTTTATTGAAATTAGTTTTATATATTGTTAATAAAAACCTTTTCGATGCATCACATTTTTTAGTGACTTCTATCTTAGTTTCATTAGTTAACAAATTTACAGTTTTTCATCCTTATTTGTTTATTCTCTTACTGTAGCAGTGCTTTCCTTAAACTTTGCTTAAAGTAACCATTAATGCTGATGATAAGCCAGTACAGGCAAGACAACAATGAGAACCCCACACAAATGAAACTTTTGATTAACCATAACTGTAAATGAACATTTGAAAATCCACAATGATAGTTCATGCAAGGCGTTCATCAATTAACTGCTGACGCAAAAGCTTAGCGGCCGTGTAACTGCCCCTGGTTACTGGTCTTCGGGAGGGGTGTGGTGGTCCCGGTGCTAGATCGCCAGGCTGATTGCGCTCCCCTATGTCCTCGCCCGCATCCTCTTCTGCCTTTTCATCCTCGCCAGCTGGTTCTTCTGTCTCCCCTCCTTCTGGAGGAGGACCTGCAGCCCGATCTGGCTTTACTTGTCCTGTTCTTATAGCTAGGTTATGCAGCATGCAACACACCACAATAAAGTCAGCAACCTGTTCAGGATGGAACTGTAGGCTGCCTCCAGAATGATCCAGGCATCTGAAGCGTTGCTTTAGGACTCCAATTGTTTTTTCAACGATGTTGCGAGTCGCTATGTGGCTTTCATTATACCGTTTCTGTGCTTCAGTGACAGGATTACGCAGAGGAGTCATCAGCCAACTGGCAAGGCCATATCCTTTATCCCCCGCATCCAACCATGACCTTCTGGCTGATTGACAAACAGGTCAGGGATAGCACTTTCATGTTGGATGTGCGCATCATGGATGCTGCCAGGAAATGTAGCATTTACTGTCAGGATTGTTTGATTGTGGTCGACAACAAGCTGCACATTTAGTGAGTGGAACCTCTTTCTGTTATGAAACACCTCCGCGTTCTTTAAGCGTGCTTTCAGGGCAATGTGCAAGCAGTCTATTGCTCCCTGCACCTTGGGGAAATCTGCTATTCTCGAGAAACCCAAAGCCCTCTCGGTCTGTGCCTCCCTGATCACTGGGAAGCTTATGAAGTCCATCCTGCGAGCATAAAGGGCTTCAGTCACCTGTCGAATGCAGCAGTGTGTAGCGTGCTGATAGATATAGCAGATGTCACCAGCTGAAGCCTGAAAATGTCCCGATGTGTAAAAGGCTAGGGCAGCAGTAACCTTCACCTCAACGGACAATGCGGTTCTGATGGTGCTGGAAGGCTGCAGATCACCCTTGATGAGTTGACATATCTCATCGAAGACCTCCTTCCAGAATCGCAGCCTCCTAAGACAAACATTTTCAGACAGGTTCAGGTAAGATTTCTTTTCCAAGTACCTTCGTTGGCTGTACAGTCTCCTCCTCTGTCTTCGTCTCCGTCTACACATTTCTCTGCCACCTCTTCGATTGATCCTTTCAGTAACCAGTGTGTGAGCAGTTACAATTAAAGGCAGGGAAAGCATGGGCCCCATCACTATCGATAATTACTTTAACTAATTTTAATAATCTCTCTACTCTATACTCTCTAATCACTGTACTCTGCACTCTCTGTACTCTCTACGCTGTACACCAGTCAGTTAGATAGGCCCCAACAATATCAGTAAATAATTTCACTATGTAAAAGCTATTTACAAAATAATTTCAATATATGAAATCTATTTACCCAAATATAACTTGATAATAACTATTTATATTCCCTGTTCCAATAATCTGAGTACAATTATCTTTAAATGAACTCTCTAAATAACTCACAACTAATCCTCCACCCTTCCTCCGAACTTCAAAATGGCGTTGGTAGTGCCCATTTCCTTCTCTTAAGCCCAGTAAAAGCAACTATTTCTCAGCACTCTTTTGGGCCTTGCATCGGCCCAGCGAAGTGCATGCTAGGTGCTGAAACTTGGGATGGGCCTTGTGGGGGCAATCATCTCGTTTTTCCGGCAATGATTTGGGCCTAGTTTCCACTTTTTGCTGGTGATAGAGGTCCATTTTGGGCGATAGATGGGCCATAGATAGGCGATGTGAAGTGAAATAAACATCTATTGCACCAAACTTACCTGAATGATGTGTGTTATGTTTTCAGTACGACATCACAAACACACAGGCTGTAAGATGGCTGATAACTTTAGGTACCATCACCTGACTTGTTCCCTCTTTATTGTTGTAAACAGCAATGGCTGCAGTGCCAGAGTAATTCACTGGATGGAGTTATATATATTACACTTCTCCCTCCTTAATGAAGAATAATCTTAACATACAATCATTATAAATAACTTGCATGGCTAGACATAACAAAAGATATGGACTTACTTTGCCATATTTACAAATCAAGCTTAACCACTTGTTTTCTGTTTCAAAGAGGATACCTTTGCTCTTGAACAGAACCTTCCAAGCATGGTGTCGAACTTAGACTCATTTGAGGCTGATCATGAGGAATGTTTTTCTCCAAGGGATGCCCTTGATTTACATTTGAACTCTCTCTAACTTGAGACTGTTTGTCTGCCTGACTTGGACTCAGACTTAAATTCTGACTTTCTCTTGGACTTGTTTCCAGTACATCTGATGTAGGATATGCTGCTGGTACTGTACTTGTATCAAAACTATCTGATGAGTCAGAAATAATCGAATCATTTCAACCTTCAACTCCATCCACATCTGTAGGTAAAATATGATCAATGTGAACAAACCTAACCTGTCCATGATCAAACATCTTTACCAAATATGTGCGAGGACCACATATCTTCACCACTCTCTTTTACTCTACCTCTATCATGATTCTCTTTCTGTCTTAATTGTTTCTCTTCTACGGACTGTTCCAAGTTTGATTTTAACAATGAGAATCTGGTTCATGGCTGTCGTTTGAGAAAAAACACTGCTGGTGTTCTACCGGTAGTTGTGTGAGGAGTATTACGATAAGTAATTATAAAATTAGCCAATTTGTGGTCCAATGATAACTGTTGTTTCTTTGGATTTGGATCCAACATCTGTTTGATGAGGGCACATTTTACAATTTGTACTGTGCGCTCTGCTGCACCATTTGAAGCAGGGTGGTATGGTGGAACCTTGGTATGTTTCACACCATTTTTGCTCGTGAACTGTGCAAATTCTTCTGAATGAAATTGTGATCCATTATCAGAAACAATTTCTTCTGGAAGGTCAAATGAAGAAAGTAATCTTCTCAAAATGTCTAATATTTTACTTGTTGTTATTTTCCGCATTGTAAACACGTCAACCCACTTAGAATGGCTATCAATCACAAGGAAACATAGAAACATAGAAACATAGAAAATAGGTGCAGGAGAAGGTCATTCGGCCCTTCGAGCCTCCACCACCATTCAATAAGATCATGGCTGATCATTCACCTCAGTACCCCTTTCGCGCTTTCTCTCCATAACCCTTGATCCCTTTAGCCGTCAGGGCCACATCTAACTCCCTCTTGAATACATCCAATGAACTGGCACCAATAAATCTCTGCGGCAGGGAATTCCACAGGTTAACAATTCTCTGAGTGAAGAAGTTTCACCTCATCTCTGTCCTAAATGGCCTACCCCTTATCCTAAGACTGTGTCTCCTGGTTCTGGACTTCCCCAACATCGGGAACATTCTTCCCGCACCTAACCTGTCCCATCCCGTCAGAATCTTATGCGTTTCTATGAGATTCCCTCTCATCCTTTCAACTCCAGTTGATAAAGGCCCACTTGATCCATTCTCTCCTCATATGTCAGTCCAGCCATCCCTGGAATAAGTCTGGTGAACCTTCGCTGCACTCCCTCAATAGCAAGAACTTCCTTCCTCAGATTAGGAGACTAAAACTGAACACAATATTCCAGGTGAGGCCTCACCAAGGCCCTGTACAATTGCAGTAAGACCTCCCTGCTCCTATACTCAAATCCCCTAGCTATGAAGGTCAACATACCATTTGCCTTCTTCACCGCCTGCTGTATCTGCATTGCCAACTTTCAATGACTGATGAACCATGACACCCAGGTCTCGTTGCACCTCCCCTTTTCCTAATCTGCCACCATTCAGATAATATTCTGCCTTCGTGTTTTTGCCACCAAAGTGGATAACCTCACATTTATCCACATTATACTACATCTGCCATGCATTTGCCCACTCACCTAACCTGTCCAAGTCACCCTGCAGCCTCTTAGCATCCTCCTCACAGCTCACACCACCACCCAGTTTAGTGTCATCTGCAAATTTGGAGATATTACATTCAATTATTTCATCCAAATCACTGATGTATGTTGTAAAGAGCTGGGGTCCCAGCACTGAGCCCTCCACTAGTCACTGCCTCCCATTCCGAAAAGGACCTGTTTATCCCAACTCTCTGCTTTCTGTCTGCCAACCAATTCTCTATCCACGCCAGTACATTACCCCCAATACCATGTGCTTTGATTTTGCACAACAAACTCTTATGTGGGTCCTTGTCAAAGGCATTTTGAAAGTCCAAATGCACCACACCACTGGTTCTGCCTTGTCCACTCTACTAGTTACATCCTCAAAAGATTCCAGAAGATTTGTCAAGCATGATTTCCCTTTCATAAATCCACGCTGACTTGGACCGATCCTGTCACTGCTTTCTAAATGCGCTGCTATTTCATCCTTAAAATTGATTCCAACATTTTTCCCACTACTGATGTCAGGCTAACCAGTCTATTTCCACTCTCCCTCCTTTTTTAAAAAGTGGTGTTACATTAGCTCCAGTCCATAGGAACTGATCCAGAGTTGATCGACTGTTGGAAAATGATCACCAATTCATCCACTATTTCTAGGGCCACTTCCTTAAGTACTCTGGGATGCATACAATCAGGCCCCGGGATTTATCGGCCTTCAATCCCATCAATTTCCCCAACACAATTTCCCACCTAATAAGGATATGCTTCAACTCCTCCTTCTCGCTAGACCCTTGGTCCCCTAGTACATCCGGAATGTTATTTGTGTCTTCCTTCGTGAAGACAGAACCAAAGTATTTGTTCAATTGATCTACCGTTTATTTGTTCCCCATTATTAATTCACCTGAGTCCGACTGCAAGGGACCTACATTTGTCTTCACTAATCTTTTTCTCTTCACATATCTATAGAAGCTTTTGCATTCGGTTTTTATGTTCCCGGCAAGCTTCCTCTCGTACTCTATTTTCCCCCTCCTAATTAAACCCTTTGTCCTCCTCTGCTGAATTCTAAATTTCTCCCAGTCCTCTGGTATGCTGCTTTTTCTGGCCAATTTATATGCCTCTTCCTTGGATCTAACACTATCCTTAATTTCCCTTGTTAGCCACGGTTGAGCCACCTTCCCTGTTTTATTTTTACTCCAGACAGAGATGTCCAATTGTTGAAGTTCATCCATGTGATCTATAAATGTTTGCCATTTTCTATCCACCGTCAACCCTTTAAGTATCATTTGCCCGTCTATTCTAGCCAATTCACGCCTCATGCCGTCGAAGTTAGCTTTCCTTAAGTTCAGGACTCTAGTTTCTGATTTAACTGTGTCACTCTCCACCTTAATAAAGAATTCTACCATATTATGGTCACTCTTCCCCAAGGAGCCTCGCACAACAAGCTTGCTAATTGGTCCCTTCTCATTACACATCACCCAGTCTAGGATGGCCAGCTCTCTAGTTGGTTCCTCGACATATAGGTCAAGAAAACCACCCCGAATACACTCCAGGAAATCCTCCTCCACCCCATTGCTACCAGTTTGGTTAGCCCAATCTATTTGTAAATTAAAGTTGCCCATGATAACTGCTGTGACGTTATTGCACACATATCTAATTTCTTCTTTGATGCTGTCCCAAACCTCACTACTACTGTTTGGTGGCCTGCGATCAGCATTTTCTGCCCTTTGGTATTCTGTAGCTCCACCCATACCGATTCCACATCATCCAAACCAATGTCCTTCCTTATTATTGCATTAATTTCCTCTTTAACCAGCAACGCTACCCCGCCTCCTTTTCCTTTCTGTCTATCCTTCCTAAATGTTGAATACCTCTGGATGTGGAGTTCACAGCCTTGGTCACCCTGGAGCCATGTCTCCGTGTTGCCAACTACATCATATCCATTAACTGCTATCTGCGCAGTTAATTCGTCCACCTTATTCTGAATACTCCTCTCATTGAGGCACAGAGCCTTCAGGCTTGTTTTTTTAAACACACTTTGCCCCTTTAGAATTTTGCTGTAATGTGGCCCTTTTTGTTTTTTGCCTTGGGTTTCTCTGCCCTCCACTTTTACTATTCTCCTTTCTATCTTTTGCCTCTGATTCCCTGTTATTTCTCTCTGCCTCCCTGCATAGGTTCCCATCCCCCTGCCATATTAGTTTAACTCCTCCCCAACAGCACTAGCAAACACTCCCCCGAGGACATTGGTTCTGGTCCTGCCCAGGTGCAGACCGTCTGGTTTGTTCTCATCCCACCTCCCCCAGAATTGGTTCCGATGTCCCAGGAATTTGAATCCTTCCCTCTGCACCACTCCTCAAGCCACGTATTCATCTGAGCTATCCTGCGATTCCTACTGTGACTAGCACATGGCATTGGTAGCAATCCTGAGATTACTACTTTTGAGGTCCTACTTTTTAATTTAGCTCCTACCTCCCTAAATTCATCTCGTAGGACTTCATCCCGTTTTTTGACAATATCATTGGTATCAATATACACCACGACAACTGGCTGTTCACCCTCCCTTTTCAGAATGTCCTGCACCCACTCCGAGACATCCTTGACCCTTGCACCAGGGAGGCAACATACCATCCTGGAGTCTCGGTTGCGGCCGCAGAAACGCTTATCTATTCCCCTTACAATTGAATCCCCTATCACTATCGCCCTTCCACTCTTTTTCCTGCCCTCCTGTGCAACAGAGTCAGCCCTGGTGCCATGAAGTTGGCTGCTGCTGTCCTCCCCTGATGAGTCATCCCCCTCAACAGTACCCAAAGCGGTGTATCTGTTTTGCAGGGGGCTGACCGCACTGCTCTTCTTATTGGTCACCCGTTCCCTATTTGGTTGTATACCTTTTACCTGCGGTGTGACCAACTCGCTAAACGTACTATTCACGTCATTTTCGGCTTCGTGGATGCTCCAGTGTGAATCCTCCTGCAGCTCCAGTGCCGCAATGCGGTCTGTCAGGATCAACAGGCGGATGCACTTCCCGCACATGTAGTCGTCAGGGACACCGGAAGCGTCCCTGAGTTCCCACATAGTACAGGTGGAGCATAACACGTGTCCGAGTTCTCCTGCCATGACTTAACCCTTGGATAAACTTAATTGGGCAACAACAATGTTAAAAGGTTACTTATTGATAAAGAAAGAAAAAGAAAAACTACTTACCAATCACCAGCCAATCACTTAACCCCTTGGCTGTGACGTCACCTTTCGATTTCTTTCTACTTCATTTTTGCCTTCTCACCCTGCTGCAGCTGCACCAGCTGGCCTCTCCGACGTGTTGCGCCTTTTTATAGGCCTCAGCAATGCACCTCCCAAGCCTCTCCATGCACCTGGAACTCCCGAGCCTCTCTGATGCATTGGGCCTTTTTATAGGCCTCAGCAATGCACCTCCCGAGCCTCTCCATGCACCTGGAACACCCGAGCCTCTCCGACGCGTTGGGCCTTTTTATAGGCCTCAGCGATGCACCTCCCGAGCCTCTCCACGCACCTGGAACTCCCAAGGAACAATTGTTGTCCTTCTAGCTCTGCAAAATCAATATGTGACCTTTGTCACACCCCGGGAGGCCATTTCCATGGCTGTAATGGTACTGATAGTGGTTTCTTGCTTACCGATTGACATGTTGTACACTGACTGACGATGTTCTCTATATCTTTATCTGGAACTGGCCACCATAAGTAACTGGGTGCAAAACTCTTGGTCAAGCACATTCCCAAGTACTGGTCATGAAGACCTCCTAATAATTTGGACTTGAATTTATATGGTATAACCGCTCTTGCAACCCACATGATACAATCTTTATCGACTGATAATTCATTCCTACGAATGAAGAATGGATGGATATCTTTGTCTGTTACCTAGTTTGGCCAGCCATTTGCAATATAGTTATACACCTTTGACATAACTGGGTCACATTTGGTTGCTCTCCCAATCTCTTCAGCTGTGACTGGCAGTTCATCAATGTATGAAAAATAGAACACTTGTTCACTATCGGGCGTAACTTGTGATGGGGAAGGCAATCGAGACATAGCATCAGTATTACTGTGATCAGCTGATCATCTGTATTCAATATCATAAGTGTATGCTGACAAAATCAAAGCCCATCTCTGCATTCGGGATGCAGCTAATGTTGGCACTGGGGACTTTGGATGGAGGATTGCTGTCAGGGGCCTATAGCTTGTAATGATGGTAAACTTACGACCATATAAGTATTTGTGGAACTTCTTAACCCCAAAAATTAATGCCAAAGCTTCCCTTTTCAATTTGCGTATAATTACGTTCATTGTCACTGAGAGTGTGTGAAGCAAAAGCAATTGGTCTCTCCTCCCCATTACATAGTACATGAGAGATTACTGCTCCAACTCCATACAGAGAGGCATCACATGCTAGCTTGATCTCGTTAGATACGTCATAGCGAACTACCAATTGGCTTTTATACTCCTTGAATGCTGTGTCGCATTCTTCTGACCACTTCCAATGGACCTGTTTTTTCAATAGTTCATTCAGTGGATGTAACACTGTAGCCAAATTTGGTAGGAACTTTCCATAATATTTCAAAAGATCCAAAAATGATCGAAATTCAATGACATTCTTGGGAGTGGGTGCATGTGTGATTGCATCCAGCTTTCCCTTGGTTAGACGTAAACCATCTTTGTCTACTCTGTACCCTAAGTACACCACTGAGTTTTGAAATAACTCACACTTGTGAGCAGTCACTAGTACTCTGTCCTTCTCTAGCCGTTTGAATACTTCATTCAATATGTTATTATGAATTTGTCAGTTTGGTGTTGAAATCAGTATGTCTTCTAAATAACATACTACCCCTTCATTACCTTGCAAAATTTGGTTCATCACTTCTTGAAATATGGCAGGGGCAGAAGATACTCCAAATGGTAGCCTATTAAATTAATATAGGCCTAGATGAATATTTATAGTCAAGCATGACTTGGACTCCTCATCGAGTTCAAGCTGTAAGTAGGCATTCACAAGATCCAACTTTGAGAAGGTCTGATCACCTGTCAGTGTTGTGAACAAATCTTCTATATTTAGCAATGTATTGTGGAGATTACCCTCTCGAGCCTGGCTTATGGCTACTTTATAATCACCAAACAACCTTACCTTACCATCGGACTTAGGTACAACAACAATGAGTGTAGCCCAATTACATAGATCTATCTTAAAGATAATGTTCTCAGTTGCTAGTCTTTTAAGTTCTTGCTCAACTTTTTCCTTGAGTGCATATGGTACGGAATGTGACTTGCAGTAAACTGGTCTAGCGTCCTTCTGTACCCTGACACTCGCCTTGAAGCCTTGGATCGGACTGCCTGCTTCGCAGAACACATTCAGATACTTCTTGATGACATTATCCTTTGATGCAAATCTCGTTTCAACACAATCCAGCTTCATTGATCCCAACCAATTTCTTCCTAGTAAGGCAGGCTTGTCTCCTGCCACTACTAAGAGAGGCAAGCTCTGAAATTGATCCTTGCATTTCTCCGGTACGGTGATACGACCTACCACGGGAATGTTCTCTCCCGAGTAGCCTCGCAGCTCTATCTTGGCTTTCTCCAATAGGAAATCACACAATTTGTTGAGAAATAGCGATTCCACTACTATACTCACGGATGCACCAGTGTTGATTTCCATAGGTATCTTGGTTCCAGCAACATCTACGTGATGATGATACTTTTTGAATCGCTGATAGTTACCCTCGTGCTCCTGATGATATGTAGCTCTCATCATCGTAGGCAATCCCTCGGAATCGAGGAAGACTTGCTTCCACTCCTGAAGTGAGTTCTTTGGTGGCTGAACAGTCCAATACGAGAGCCACAGACCGTGTCACAGGTGCTACAGGCATTCGTCATGGGAAGTGGTGGGTGGGACTGGTTTGCCGCACACTCCTTCCGCTGACTGCGCTTGACCTCTTCATGCTCTCGGCATTGGAATTCGAAGAGTTCAACGCCCTCCCAGATGTACTTTCTCTACCTTTGGCCAGGGACTCCCAGTTGTCAGTGGTGATATCACACATGATCAGGGAGGCTTTGAGGGTGTCCTTGTAACGTTTCCGCTGCCCGCCTTTGGCTCGTTTGCCGCGAAGGAGCTCCTCATAGAGAATTTGCTTAGGGAGTCTCGTGTCTGGCATGCGAATTATGTGGCCTGCCCAGCAAAGCTGATCGAGTGTGGTCAATTCTTCAATGCTAGGGATGTTAGCCTGGACGAGGACACTGATGTTGATGCGCCTGTCCTCCCAGCGGATTTGCAGGATACTTGCGGAAACATCATTGGTGATATATCTCCAGCGACTTGAGGTGTCTTCTGTACATCGTCCATGCCTCTGATCCATACAGGAGGGCAGGTATTACTACAGCCCTGTAGACCATGAGCTTGGTGGTAGGTTTGAGGGCCTGGTTTTCGAACACTCATTTCCTCAGGTGGCAGAAGGCTGCACTGGCGCATTAGAGGCGATGTTGAATCTCTGCAGCAATGTCTGCTTTTGTTGATAAGAGTCTCCCGAGGTATGGGAAATGGTCCACGTTGTCGAGGGCTGCGCCGTGAATCTTGATGACTGGGGGACAGTGCTGTGCGGCGAGGATAGGCTGGTGGAGGACCTTTGTCTTACGGATGTTAAGCGTAAGGCCCATGCTTTCATATGCCTCCTCGTCCTGTTGTTTTTCTTCCATGCTATGTAGTCTCTGGGGACTTCTACTTATAGCTTTGAAAGTTGGTTTACTCTTCAGTCGGCATGCTTTCGCAAGGTACCCAGTTTTCCTGCAGAAGAAACACTCTTCCTTCACATATGGACAACTTTGAGCAATGTTTTGACCCAGGCACCGATAGCAGGACTTCAATGCTCTGTTACCATTGCCAGTTGCTGAAACCTTGGGACCCAACTGCCTTTTACTTTTAATCTGCAGGCGATTCACCTTGGTTGTCTGATGACTGGAAATGGTACGAAATTCTCGGGAATATTGGTCAGTCATGTCCATTGACATAGCTGTCTGACAAGCTAAATCAAAAGTCAAGTTAGCAGTTGCCAATAACTTTCTTCTGATCGCATCATTTTTCATCCCACAAACAAAGCGGTCACGCAATGCTCGGTCCTGAAAGTTTCGGAAATTACAGTGAATGGATAGCTTTTTTAATGTTACAATGTAATCACTGATACTTTCGGTGGTTTAACTGATCTCGTATTTGTAAAAGATAACTTTCAGCAATTTCCAGGGGCTCAGGACTTTAGTGCTGTTCATCTGCTTAAGTGCTGTGTCCTTTGGCTTGACAGGCACAAGCACATTTTTCAGGGTTTCATACACCTCGGGTGCTGCTTCAGTTAAGAAAATAGCCTGTTTTCTTTCCAACACCACCTGGTTATGGTTTTCATCATTGGGGACTTCGATGATCCTATTTGCGGGGAAAAGCATTTCTAGCCGCTCTACATATGCTCCAAAACTTTCACGGTCACGTTGAAACTCCCCCAAGCACCCTATTATTCCCATAGGCATGGCCATCTCGACTCTGGCAGTTCAGAAAAGTGCGCTTCTAATTTACCTTGGATTTGGAGCTGTTAATCAAAACAGAGAAGCTCTCAAAGTCTCTCTGTCAGTTGGCTGAATCATTTACCAACAAAAATTTCAGCTTTGTTATCCGATTATCCTATTCTTGTCACCAATGTTATGTTTTCAGTACGCTATCACAAACACATAGGCTCTAAGATGGCTGATAACTTTAGGAACCATCACCTGACTTTTTCCCTCTTTATTGTTGTAAACAGCAATGGCTGCAGTGCCACAGTAGTCCACTGGGTGGAGCTATATATATTGCAATGTGTGTGTGTCTTTATGAGATACTAACATCGCCACTGTCAGCTTGCTTGCATACCAGGTTTACCTGGTGTGCTCAGAACCCAGCTCTGAATTCAGCACCAGAGTCAACGTTCAGAGTGGTGATGTTGAGTCAGCGTAAATGGAGGGAGCAAAATGGCATCTGCTGTGGGACTGGCCACAAGCTGGTGAAAGAGCAGCGAGCAACATTTTTTTGCCATTTCATGGACACTAGGTAATGGCAGTACGTAGATGAATTTCTAGCCCTAAAGGGTTCTAAGCTTTGATTTTTAACAGGTTTAACAAACTTGACCTCCCATTTTTGTTGACCCAAAATTTGCGATCAGATCAAATTTTCAGATTCACAAACCTCCCTTTAAAATGTAATAGAGCAAGGTACTTTCAGATTAAATAGGCTCATATGCAATGCTTAAGAAAGCCTGCACTTTATATACTGTCACGCATATCCATTCTACAATGACAGTATGTAGGACATCAGTCTATTCAGATCAATATTGTCGTTGTGAATACAATAGTCAAATACAACTCTTTCCAGAGATACTCACGGATGTTGCTAGACTTTACCATCCTTTTATTCTTAAACTTTTAATGCTATTGTAAAATCAGTGTGTCATTCAATCTGAGTTTTCCCACTGGCTGCTGAAGTATATATAATGCAACCACAAAGCCGGTGTAAAATAATGGTGATTACATTGCCAGAACAAATAAAACCAATAAGACCACCACCCCACATTATAGTAATGTATAGATATTACAGGTAGATTTATATGTATTGGCTATTATAATATTAAGATCAGTTTGCGTAGCCATGAACACAGTAATGATTCATTCTTGGATACATAGTAAAAAGGTAAATTATACAAACTCCTAATACTGGACTCAACATACATGCACATTGGACTCCAGCACTTTGAATATTTTCACAGAACAATTAAAACAGCATCAAAGCAGAATGAAAAGAATCAGTGTCCCATCTATAAACCTGAATAAGGGGATTTTGCCTGCAATGACTACAGGTTTTTTTTTTATTTGCTCTTTTGCTGATATACACTGTTGAAACCATTAGAATAACAAAAGTATTCCCTACAGTGGCGTTTCAGTCTAGCTTATAAATAGTGAGCTGTATGAAACAGCGCTATGCGCAGGCGGTTGTTTAACTGTGAAGCTCAAAATGGGAAAGGTAATGTTAACTCTCATACTTTTCACATTTGCTAATAATGTTTTATAAAATACATCGAATTTGGGAAATTATTGATTCATTTTTTCCCTACAGATCATCTTTTATGAGGACAGGAACTTCCAGGGTCGGCACTACGAGTGCAGTACTGACTGTGCTGACCTGTCCCCTTACTTCAGCCGCTGTAACTCCATCCGTGTGGAGAGTGACTGGTGGGTGGCGTATGAGAGACCCAATTACATGGGATACCAGTATGTTCTGAGCAGGGGAGAATATCCTGACTACCAACGCTGGATGGGATTCAATGACAACATCAGGTCATGTCGCACCTACCCATACGTAAGTTATCATTATATGCTAATTATTAGTTTTGAATCATTTTTTCACATGATTTATATTTGTAATGGCCCATCAATAATTATCTGTCATTTTATGCAATTTATTCCCAGCCTCTTCATTAATTATATAATATTCTTTAATATTAATTTATTCTCACTCCTTTTTTCTGACATAAGTGCCGGATTCACATTTTAGTTTAAACATTATACTGCTTTGTGATATTTCAGTGGTTAGAAAAAAGATTGAAATACAGCACGAAACAGCAGGAACTACAGAACTAAAAATCTTGTCTGTACTATATTGGAATGTTTCTAATTAGTTATTAATTTGCAATAGGTACACAGAAAAAGTAATGTTTCAATGCTGCAGAGTCACTCATCATGTTCTTGTTTGCATCTCCACCTCCTGGCAGGTTTAACCAGGGCTCCAAGTAATGATTGTCCTAATATTGGTATAGACAGTGCTCCCGATGAACTATGCTTAAGCACAGGCAGACCTAAAATATTTTCTTTAAAGGACGAGACAGCGAATGTTGGAAATTAGATCTCGTCCTCACCTGACACACAGGCACTGTAACCCTGCTGGGAATTGACCACACCTACTGAACCACCAAGTGAAAGTTTCAGCAGATTCCTCTGATCCCCAAGATAATCTGATGAAGCTACAGAATATTGATTGAACTTTACAAGCTACATTAAGCAACTTTGAATGTTTTTTTTCAGTGGCATGACAGCTTGTTTAGCTTCATGACTTTCATTTTTGATGCTACTCATATAGTTACATAGCTTTTTTTGAATGAGTTAAATGATGCAGAATTAAATGCTTTGCTTGGCAGTCTTTTTGACACATTTACTTATTTTTTGAGGGGGAAATTATTTTCCCAATGTTAAGATGTTCACATTTTAAAGGAAGTAGCCTCTACCTCCCAGTACTTTAAAGGATCGTATTTTGTCTCTTATCTTGTTTTGTCAAATAAAAAGAAGTTCAGTTTTGTATGTCTTTCTTCATAACTGAGGAATCTAATTTGGCAGAGAAGTGCCCAGAACCACCAGTAATAACCCAAATGTAATTTCACTAATGATCGAAACACGGTTAGAATAACTTGTTGTGACTTACAATATACTCAAATGCCTTTGGGTGTTGTCTTAGTAAGTGATCAGCATTGTTGTTAATGGCTTCACACCAATTGGATATGTTCAATGAATGGCCAACAATCCGTTTCCAAATCCTTTTTAACTTCTACCTTCGCTGATAAACATATGTACACACATTTCATGTTTCTTGTTCTAAAGTGCTCCAATCTTAGAATGCTCTTCAATACATAATCATACATAGATTTGCCACTACATCAAAAATGTTATATGTTTCATATTCCAGTACCGAGGTGGAAACTATAGAATGAAGATTTACGAGAGGCCTGACTTTGGAGGACAGATGATGGAATTCATGGATGACTGTCCATCTGTCTACGATCGTTTCCACTACCGTGACATTCACTCCTGCAATGTGATGGATGGTTACTGGACCTTCTATGAACAGCCCAACTACAGAGGCCGACAGTACTTCATGAGACCCGGTGAATACAAGAGATTCAGTGACTGGGGCGGCTACAACTCAACTATCGGATCTTTCAGGCGCATGAGGGATTTCTAATTCCTTGTTGAAAACTAGATTTTGTCCTGCTGAATTATTCCTAAACATAATAAAATATGCTATCATCATAATTAATTTTTTTTGGATTGTGTTTTTGTGCCTCTTCCACTGCAGTCGTTTTATGACCTTGAGATGACAATAAATATTGAGAAAATTTTTTTTACCATAAAATTGAAAATAAGAAAATACATAGCATTAGATGTTAATTCTCTTTATTTAAACTATTCATTCAGACATCTATTCAGATGGATGCCCCCCATGATGCTTTATGCGAAGTATCATGGCTTGTCATGAGAGCAACACTCAAAAAAATTGTATTCTCAAATATTAAGAAAATATCATCCAATTATTCGAGCCCATTCTTTTCCATAGATCTTTAGCTTCCATTGCAATAGACTTTGTCCACCTATTCCTTTCCTATGGGAAGCAATTAACACTAAAACATTTCATTGAGTTCCAAATGCAATGAAGAGAAAACCCAGGAGCCTTTAGTTTGAATAATTTGGGCCTTTTGGTGATAATTGATCGTTAACTATGTTCAGTTAATCCTTATGTAGTAACACTACATATTCAGAAACAGTATCAGCACCTCAGGAAATATTATGTTTAACAAGGCATCTAACAGCCTACGGCCTAGAAATTTGCTTGGCCCCAAAAACGGACATGGGGGCCGTGATGCGTTAGCAACCCACGCCCGTTTGGAGGACTGCAGGCAAACTTTGTGCTGCCTGCTCATTTGCATGATTGTGGCATTCAGTTGAGCACTTAATGTGCTGCTGATTCGCTGAATGCTCAATAAGTGTCCCAAGTTTGTCTGACGCGAGCATCAATTAAAGCCAGCCTGCACCTTTTAAAGGCAGTCGGCACCTCTTAAAGGGGAGGTGCATTCTGACTGCAAATCGTTATTCAACTGGCTGAGGAAGATAGCGCAAAAACTTATTCATGATGGCATAACAGGAGATGAGAACCAAGGTTCTCCAATGCAGCACGGGAGGCCTTGGTGCAGGAGGTCAATAGGACAAGAGAGGCTTTCTTTTTACAGGGGGCCAGAAAGGCCTTCCAGACAACAGACCAAAGTGCAGTGGCAGCAGATAACCACTGAGATGAGTAGCAGCAGTGTTGCCCCGATGTTCTGGACACATTGCAGGAAGAAGTTTAATGACCTCACATGAATGGTCAAGGTCAGTGAATTCATTTCAAATGCCATATCCCACCATATACACCACGAGCCTCACATACCGCTGAATGCACCACACCCCCACCACCCACCTACAAACAATCTCTACCAAACATGACTCATGCTTCACATTCATAGCTTCGCCTCACTTACGACTGTTGCAAGTCTTACACCTACTTCTCACAGCTTGCACACACTGTCAGCTATTCAACTATGACAGGTACATCATCCAAACATCTTGCACAACACTCACTGACACCCTTCCCTTTTTTTTGCAGGAGAAGGTGGCGCATAACCGGGGCTAGCCGAACCTAACTGGCGGTGGACAGTCTCACCTACATCACCTCACCCCCTTGGAGAAGTTGGTGTTGGCTATTCTTTAGAGGGGCATGGATGAGTTCATAGCCAGTGCTGGAGCTGAAAAAGTAAAGGATACCGGTATCCTCATAAGTAATTCTCCTTTTCTCATCCCACACTCTCTTTTGATTTATAAACTGCACTTGGTGTAAGCATGCACCTCTTACTTTACCCTCTTCCCTCACCACTACCTTACCCTTGTGCCTTTTCCCTTTCAGATAACCAAGAGCTGCAACCTGGCCAGGCAGTGGGGGAAGATCAATAAGAGTGATGCTGAAGACTCAGCACTTTCACTTTCATACTCACATGCACCAGCTCAGATACGAACACGAATATATCTGAGAGTATAGGTTGGAGGTGGTAAGAAACTGGGCATAAGTGCACTGTAGCCAGAGCGGTGGGCAAGGATAGCGCAGGTGCCAGCTTGCCGAAGGACGAGTTCGCACAAAGTTTCTGCTGTGGAGGACTCAGATGGGGACTTTGTGGGGCAGCCTACAGAAGAACACTAATGGGTGTGCCCAAAAGAATGGTTGCTGCATTGGGAAGCCTGCGTGCAATGTCAAGGAATGACCAGTGTCACTGGCAATGCAGTCCTTGCCCTGCTCTGAGGTTGCAGCTGGGATTGCAGTTGGTGGCAGATTTCAGTGACAACATCCTTAGTGAAGCACAGACATCTCAAACATTGGTCGTCACTAAGGTTCAGGTAGGATAATTGCCCCCAGAACACCCTGGGTGGATATCATCATAGGCAGTCCCTCAAAACAAGGATGACTTGCTTCCACACTGAAAAAGGATGAGTTCACAGGTGTTTCAATGAAGGACCTAATTATATCCAGGTCCCGAACTAAATCTTGTAAGGTGGAAGATGCCTGTGCTTGGATTTTTTTAACGTGTGGTGGCCGTTGCACACCAGCCACTGCATGGGCTTGACAGAGCTAGGTCTTGGTCCAATGGCAAGGGGACCAAAATGACTGGAGACCAGCTCTGCTGCACGGACCTAGCGCGCACACATATCGCAGTGTGGGCTGGCCCGTGCTGCCCCTGGACCCTCGCCTCTGCTGTGCCCCGAACTCATGCCTCTCCTGGGCCCCGATCAAATTATGATGAACCTGTATAAAACAGTGGTTCGGCCTCAACTGGAGTACTGTGTCCAATTCTAGGCACTGCACTTTAGGAAGGATGTTTACAGAGGGAGCAGAAATTATTTGCGAGAATGGTTCCAGGGATGAGGGACTTCAGTGACGTGGAGAGACTGGAGAAGCTGGGGTTGTTCTCCTTGGAGCAGAGAAGGCTGAGAGGAGATTTGATGGAGGGGTCCAGACAGAGTAGTTCGAGAGAAACTGTTCCCATTGGCGGAAGGGTCGAGAACCAAAGGACACAGATTTAAGGTGATTGACAAAAGAACCAGAGGCAACGTGAGTGGAACGCACTGCCATACAGGGTGGTGGAGACAGACTCAATTGTGGCTTTCAAAAGGAAATTGGATAAGTATCTGAAGGAAAATATTTGCAGGTCTATGGGGAAAGGGTGGGGGAGGGAGACTGGCTGAGAGTCGGTACGGGCTCGATGGGCTGAATGGTCTTCCGTGCTGTGACCATTCTCTGATTCTGTGAATGGTGTCCGCTGTCATGGGTGTATATGGTCTCTTGTAGACAGTCCTTCTTCCATTCTTCCTCCTCCCTCTTCTAGCAGCTTGTCCTGCTCTGCATGGCCTCTGCTCATTCTCTCAGTTATGCTCGATTCCAAGAAGAAGGCCTACTAGTCCACCCATGTCCAGGAGCAAATGGTTTTTGCAAAACCTTGAAGTCAGCAAAACGTACTTCAGCACCTACCATACCACTCCCTGTAGACTTCTGAAACTTGAAACTACTATGGAAAGCACTATAAACATGTAGAATTGTAGCAACAGCCAGAAGAAATAAAGCAGAAACTAACCTGCAAATAGGTGATGATCCCTTTAAATAGTACTATTGAGGGGCCCTCCCTGTTGCTTAATATCGTTTTCAGCTGTGCAAGCTTAAGAGAGGGCATTGGCTGGAGCATTGAGCTCCAAAATGACAGCACTGACATCAAATCAGTGATGCATGCTGATTGATGCCATGATCTGCCTGCTCTGCATACTTGCACGTGCATTAAGTGTGTGCGCACTAATGCCTTGAAAAATATGTCGCCTGGTGCGCTTCGTGCCTTTGGAAGCCAAAGGGGAATCATAGTGCCCAGAAAATGAGTGCTACCAATCCAAATTTCACCCCATAACTTTATAAATGAAAACCTTTTCCTCCTGGAAACCCAACTGCTGGCATTTAACACATTTGAATCCAGCTGTGCTACCCTGACAGTTAATGACCATTTAATGGCAAGCCTTATATATAGGGTCAATTTTAATATACGTTGTAAATCGGGTGGGTGGGGTGGATGCTTCACCCATCCACAGAAGTTAGCGTGGAGCTTAGTCCATTTTCATCATCAGGCATAATTTAATTAAATTCGCTGAGCCGCGTGCTCAAAATGCACTCCCTGCAGGCAGCTCATGATCTGGAGGTAGGAAATCTGGCAGGGTGGCCTATTTTGATAGGCCTGCAACAGCCCTTGGTAGAATCATTGAATGAAAGGGAGCAGCAGGTCATTGTGGCAGAGAATGTTTTGGCAGCATTTGCAGCAGCAAGATCGACTATTGGAAGCTGTTAAGGTTCAAAACCCAGAAGTGACCACAATAAAAATGTGCTGTTAAGAATATTTTATGAAAATGGTTTAAAAGTAAGAAAGTGGCTAAGTATTGCAGCGTGCTTTGCTCTCGCATTTTAGCCAGAAAGAAATATGAGGGAAGTGGGTAGGATGGAATCTTGGTCTTGGTGCTTGCGAACAAAGGAAGCTCAGAAACAGAGAATGTTGAAGTTTCCTTTGGCTGTAAAATCTAGGTCAAGAGATGACCCTTACCTAAATAAGTAAGCTGGTAGACCCCAATAGAAAACAAGGGAAACTGCTGTCACTTGAAAGATTAAACAGCCATAAAATAACTGTTGCTTTGATAAAGTAGTGTCGTACATTCCAGAGGGGCACAGACAGTGGGCATGTAATTCGGCTCGGTAGTGCCTGCTTTTCGAGGACCAAAGTGGCATCTGCCGGAAGTATGCAGAGCAGGTTTCCCACTGCACTAAACATTTTGTTGTGCATACCCATCAACATTGTTCTGTAACCCCATCAATGTCCTCGACTGAGTGCTCTGCATCCGAACCTGTCTGCGACCTTGCTCTCTGGCGAGCTGGCACCTGCGCTATCATTGCCCCCTGCTCTGGCTCCTGAGCATTCATGCTTGGTATCTCACCATGTGCAGATCCTGCCTCAATTTATCATCTAAGATACATTAGTGTTAGTATCTGAGCTAGTGGCTGTGAGTGTGAAAATGATGCAGCTGTGTCTTCATCATCACTCTTCTTGGTCTTCCCCCACTGTCTGACCAGGTTGCACCTGTTGTGTATCTGAAAAGAAAAAGGCACAAGGACATTGGGGGTGGGGGGGGGGGGGGCGGCGGTGGGGGAAGGGGGGGAGGAAGGTGCATGCTTACACAATCTAAATCGGAAGAGATTGTGGGATGAGGGAATTGGGATGTGAGAAGGAAGGTTAGGTATGACGATACCATCTTCGATAGTTTCAGCCCTGTCATTGGCTACAACCTCAGCAATGGCCCTTCCAATAATGGGCAACACTGTCTCCTCCATGGAGGTTAGGACGTGCAGACGTGCCTCTCCCCCCTCGGGTTAACTCCTGCTGCTTCTGGTTGTGAAAGAGAGAGGCAAGTGTGTCAGTGAACATACTACAAACTTTTTGGATGATGTGACTGTCATGGTTGAACAGCTGACATTGTGTGCAAGCTGTGAGATGTGGGTGTGAGGCTTGCAGCAGCATTAAGTGTGTGAGGATGAGGTGAAGCACATGTATGTTAGGTATGAGTCCTGATTGATAGAGATAGTTGGTAGGTGAGTGTTGGGGTGTGGTGAATTGAGGAGTGGCTGAGGCTAGTGGTGCACTTGGTAGGATATGGCATTTGAAGATGCCTTCACTGACCTTGATCACTCGTGTGAGGATATTGAACTTCTTGCGGCACTGCATCCATGTCTTCAGTGCTAGACCCCAAGCATTGACCTCCACGGATATCTGCTCCCACTGCCTTTTGAACTTGTATCTGGAGGACCTCCTGGCCTCTGTGGATACATGGCATATCTCCTACTTTACACCTCCTCCACCAAGACCTGCATCCGGAAACCTTGTAACACCCTCTCTCCCATGTTGTGCCATTCCTCACTGTTTTCCAAGGATAGATTCACGTCCTGCACGATTCACAACACCTCCCCTTTAAGCAGTCCAGGCTAGCTATAAGTGGTGCTAGGAAATTACGATTTTAGGCCTCGTGTTGATGCAGCTGGCTGCACGCAGAATTCATTACAATGAGCAGCAACACAAAGGATCAAGGGACGAGATAGCAGAGGTACTATTACAAATATTTAATAATTCATTTGGAAAAAGTTGTAGTGCCAGAGGACAGGAGGATAGCTAACATAATGCCGATATTTATGTAGTGAAATAGAACATGTCCAGCGAACTATAGACCAGTCAGCTTAACATCGGTGGGAGGAAAAATAATGGAATTTTTACCAAAGGAGAAAATAAAAAAACATCAAGAAAGCAAAAATATAATAATGAATAGTCAACATGGATTTCAAAACGCAAATCTTGCTTGACCAACCTCATTGAATTCTTTGAAGAGGTAGGTAACAGAATGAGTAGACAAGGGCAATGTATTGATGTAATGTATCTAGATTACCAAATGGCCTTTGAAAAGTTGTTACATAATAGACGAATGAATGAGGTAAGAGCATGCAGAGTCAGGGGACAAGTACAAGATTTTACAAAGGGATAAATGCTTGGACCAATGTTGTTCACAATTTATATTAACGATTTAGACTTTGAAATCAAAAACTTAGGGCCTGAAATGGCCTCTTGTGCGCCTGCCTCTAGTGCCTCTGGGAGGCGCTAACAAGGCGCAAAATGTTTTTCGCCAGGGCACGACAAGAACAGTGATACACCCGCAGAATTGGACAGGGGATTTACAGAGGCGCTATGAGGTAGCTTCTACTGGAACCGCCCCGCTCAGCTGCGTTCATCATTGCCGTGCACAATACCCCATTCCTTCCCCAGAAGTGAAATTCTGCCATGTAGCCTCACTTACTGCCTGGTGGTGACAACGACAGCTTCAGCTGTTGAGTTGGAGTCAGGAGTCGGCTGGAGGAGTGCCATTTAAAGGCGTCATGTTGAAAAAAACATTTTTCGGCCATTGCTCTTTGCAGCTTGCTAACACATAGGCAGAGTCGCTGGTGGACAGATCTCTGTGATTTTGACTTCAAGGACTGACTGTTCTGCCTCCTAACTATTCTCCTGTATTATTCAGGGCAGATTTGAAATCACGAGAATTATCTCGTTTCATGGGGTCTGTGTTGGCACTCAACCTCCTGCTTCGACGTCACTATCAGAGACTGCTTAAGTGAAGACAAATGCAGAGAGAAAGGCATAGAGAAAAGCAGGGAGAAGGACATGGAGAAAGTCAGGGAGAGGCACAGGGAGAAGCATAGGGAGAAAGACAGGGAGCAAGACAGGGAGAAAGGCAGCAAAATGTGGCCAGAAGAAGCAAGCCCAACAGGGCTGGCAACAGGAGACCTTACCCTCCCAGGGTATTCCAGAAGCAATTCTCCTACATCAATTTCACTGAGGAACAGTGTATTCGAAGGCTGCGCTTCAGCAAGGATGTGGTCACAGCTCTGCCACCTGCTGCAACCAGATCTCGAGCCTCAGACCAGAGTGGGGTGGCTCGCTCAATGGCAGTCAAGATCACCATCGCACTCAATTTCTATGCCAATGGATCCTTCCAGGAAACGATAGAAGAGATCTCCAACATCTCCCAGTTTGCCCATCCATGAGATCACAGATGCCCCGTACAGAAGGAGAAGGGACTACATTTCCTTCCCCATGACCAGAGAGAAGCAGCACAAGCGTGCATGCCAGGATAGCAGGCTTCCCCATGGTGCAGGGTGCCATTGATTCACCCATGTCACTTTGTGGGCACAGCATCACAATCCTGAGGTCTTCCATAACCACAAAGGATTCCACTCACTGAATGTGCAGTTGGTGTGCGACCACACACACAGAATCCTCACCGTAAATGCCCGCTATCCTGGCAGCAGCCACAATGCCTTCATATTGCGCCAAACTGGTTATGCTAGCTCTGTTTCAGCCACCACATCAAGCTCGCGGCTGGCTGCTCAGAGGTAATGGATATCCTCTCTCCACCTGGCTCATGACTCCCGAGGGTGGGGTGCTGCGACAGCGTGAGATCCCCGGTGGAACCCAGCGGTGACGGCAGCAGTCACAGCAAGTGTGACGTCCAGCTGAGACTGCATGAGAGCAGTATGAGACTGGATGTCAGCAGTCATTGACTGCATGACACCAGTCATACCATGCATGACATCAAGTTTAGACTGTGGGAAAGCAGTCTGAGACTTGAAGGCAGCACTCACTGACTGCATGACAGCAACAAGAAGTTGCGAGACATCAAGCCGAGACTGCATGAGAGCAGTCTGAGCTTCCATGCCACCAACAGCACTAAGACGTTGAGTTGCTTCTGCCTGTGCTGCAATGGAAGCTGCCATGTCGTCCATGACACACGTCATGAGGTTTGGATTTGCACGGCCTCTGTGGGAGTCCACCAACCTCTGCAGACTGGCAATGATGAGCTCCATGGTGTGCGCAGAGCTCTGTGTAATGCTAGAGGCGGACTCCTCCATGCTCTTTACCACTGGCGAGAAGCCCTCAGGCACCCTTACCATTGCACCTATGATGCCAGAGTACTTGACTATCACGTTTGTTTGAATGCCTCCCCATCGAGGTCCTCATCTGAGTCCTGTGGAGCAGAACTCGCATGCAAACTCACCCTCCAGCAAGATGGCTCCCGAGGTTCCCTTTCCCTTTGGCCTTGCTGCAGCCCACTAGACCCGATGCATCACCCAGTGCAGTCACCTCTAATACCCTAACTTCTAAGGAACACATGGTGCCAGTATCTGAGCTGGTGCCTGTGCGTGAGAGAAGCAATGATGCAGTACTCTGCTCCTCCTCCTCCTCCTCCTCCTCCTCCTCCTCCTGCCCTTCCTTCTTTTCCTTTCCCTCCAGAATGTCTTTGGGGGCGCTCAAGTGCAGGATCGACAGCTTCTGGCTGGTTGTCTGAAAGGATAAATGGCACAAGACACGCATTAAGGTGAGGGCAGTGGGGCAGGAATGGAGCAAGGAATGCAGACAGTACCTGGAGCTGGAAAGTGATAAAGCCTTCTGATGTGGGGCGGAAGTGGAATGATTAAAGAAGAGGGGATAAATATACCAGTGGGGTCAACAATGTCTCCACCGACCATGGCGCCCACCACCTGCGGGCCAATGAGCTGCAACCCTTCCTCCTCAAGGTCAGAGAGGGGCCACAGTTCAGGTTCCCCTCCTCCAGTCCTCTGCTGCTCCCGTCTGTTACGTGCCATCTTGGCCTGCAAAAGAAAGGAACTTGTGTGAGTAAGAGTCCAGCTATGTATGTGGAAGACTTGGTTGCATAGCTGTGCATATAGGCAAAGCGTGAGATGAGGATGTGAGTGTGAATATCTGCAGATGCTTCATGGTTGAGTGATGTGGAAGTGGTGTTTGCACAGTGTGCACAGACAGAGGTTGAGAGGCTGGTATGGAGGAGGTAGGGAAGTATGCAGTCACCTTCACCACCCGACAGAATTTTTTGCACACGGGGTGAGGCTTCTCTGCACCACTGTGCTGGCCCACATCACCTGGGCCACCTCTCGCCACATGGCCTGGAAAACCTGTGGTGATGACCTCCTTCCCGATGCATGGAATAGCGACTCCCTCCTGGTCTTCAGTGCCCGCACTAATGCCTCCAGAACCACATCGTTGAACCTTGTGGCCCTCTCCCTTGGAGGGGGATTGCCAGCAGCTATTTCACAATCTTCCTCAGCTCCAGAAATCAGTGACTGAACTTCAGCAATGCTGAAAAGGTTCGAATGAGCTCTCCTTTAAGAGCCAGATCGAGCTGGTGTCAAGGATTGTAGGCTGATTGCTGAGTGGAACTCAGCTGAAATTGGGTAACTGCATGTGAATAGTTCCCCTGCAGTGCCCAGCTGAGGCTATTTGTACCTCATTTACCACCCCCTTCAGTCCTGGGGCAAAAATGCCGAATTTCACAAAATCTTGCCGGATGCTAAATTTCTAAAAGTAAAAAATTCCCGCCCCAACTGGGGCACGACTGAATTTTGCTCCCATAATTTCTAAATTTGGGGATAATGCCAAATTGGGGGAGGAGATAGTTAATACTGTGGAGGACTGCAACAAATTACAAGAAGGCATGAATAACTTACAGAATAGGCATATAATTGGCAAATGAATTTCAACACAGATAAGAGTGAGGTGTTACATTTTGGTAAGAAAAGTAAGGAGGTCACATATTACTTGGAAAATAAGAATCTAAATGGGGTAGAGGCACAAAGAAATCTCGAAATACAAATACACAAATCACTAAAAGTAGTGACTTAGATTAACAAGGCCATACAAAGACAAACCAAGCACTAGGGTTTATTTCAAGAGAGATAAAATTGAAAAGTAGAGAAGTTATGCTAAACTTGTATCGAATCTTGGTTAGACCACACTTGGAATACTGTGTACAGTTCTGGTTGCCATTTTATGATTAAGATATAGAGGCACTGGAGTGGGTGCAAAAAAGATTTACAAGGATGATACCAGAAATGTGAGGTTGTACCTATCAGGAAAGGATGAACAGGCTGGGCGTTGTAAAATTATGAAATGTTCTGATAAAGAAGACACAGAGAAAATGTTTTCACTTGTGTGGAGTAGAAAAACTAGAGGCCATCAATATAAGATAGTCACCAAGGAATAAAATAGGGAATTCAGAAGAAACTTCTTGACCAGTGTGTGGTGAGAATGTGGGACTTGTTATCACAGAGTGTAGTTAAGACGAATAGCATAGAGGCATTTAGGGGGAGGCTAGATAAGTATATGAGGGAGAACAGAATAGAGGGTTATGCTGATAGAGTTAGATAAGGAAAGACAGAAGGAGGCTCGCGAAGAGCATAAATGCCAGCATGGACTATTTGGGCCAAATGGCCTGTTTCTGTGCCGTAAATTCAACAGCAACAACAACAATTTGTATTCATAGGGTACTTTTTATAAAACGTCCCAAGGTGCTTCGCAGGAATGTTATATTATAAGACAAAAAATTTGACACAGAGCCACATAAGGAGAAATTAGCGCAGATGACCAAAAGCTTGGCTAAAGTGATAGATTTTACAGAGCATCTTAAAGGAGAAAAGCGAGGGAGAGAGGCAGAGAGATTTGGATAGGTTAAGCGAATGGGCTAAGGTTTGGCAGATGGAATACAATGTCAGAAAATGTGAGGTCATCCACCTTGGGAAAAAAAACAGTAAAAGGGAATATTATTTGAATGGGGAGAAATTACAACATGCTGCGGTGCAGAGGGACCTGGGGGTCCTTGTGCATGAATCCCAAAAAGTTAGTTTGCAGGTGCAGCAGGTAATCAGGAAGGTGAATGGAATGTTGGCCTTCACTGCAAGAGGGATGGAGTACAAAAGCAGGGAGGTCCTTCTGCAACTGTATAGGGTATTGGTGAGGCCGCACCTGGAGTACTGCGTGCAGTTTTAGTCACCTTACTTAAGGAAAGATATAGTAGCTTTGGAGGGGGTACAGAGACGATTCACTAGGCTGATTCCAGAGATGAGGGGGTTACCTTATGATAGATTGAGTAGACTGGGTCTTTACTCGTTGGAGTTCAGAAGGATGAGGGGTGATCTTATAGAAACATTTAAAATAATGAAAGGGAGAGACAAGATAGAGGCAGAGAGGTTGTTTCCACTGGTCGGGAGACTAGAACTAGGGGGCACAGCCTCAAAATACGGGGGAGCCAATTTAAAACCGAGTTGAGAAGGAATTTCTTCTCCCAGAGGGTTGTGAATCTGTGGAATTCTCTGCCCAAGGAAGCAGTTGAGGCTAGCTCATTGAATGTATTCAAATCACAGATAGATAGATTTTTAACCAATAAGGGAATTAAGGGTTATGGGGAGCGGGCGGGTAAGTGGAGCTGAGTCCACGGCCAGATCAGCCATGACCTTGTTGAATGGCGGAGCAGGCTCGAGGGACTAGATGGCCTTCTCCTGTTCCTAATTCTTATGTTCTTATGTTATGTAGAACGGTTTTGAGAGTGAATTCCTGAGCTTAGGGCCTAGGAAACTGGAGGCACTACCGCCAATGGTTGAGCGATTATAATCAGGGATGCTGAAGAGAGCAGAATTAGATATCTCAGAGGGTTGTGGGGCTGGATGAGATTACAGCGATAGGGAGGGGTGAGGCCATTGTGGGATTTGAAAACATGGATGAGAATTTTAAAATTGAAGCGTTGTTTCACCGGGAGCTAATGTAGGTCAGTGAGCAAAGGGCTCAGGAGTGAATGGGACTTGATATGAGTTCGGACATGCGCAGTCTGAGCCTCATATTTCTCTGTTCCTCTACGCCTTTTAACCTTTTATCATTTAACATATATACCATCTCGTTACTCAACTTTCCAAAATGTATCATCTCACATTTGTCTGCGTTAAATTTCATTTGACTCCCATTTGTCCAATCTACTAACCTGTCATTATTCTTCTGAAGTTGTTTGGCGTGAATATATAGTGAGGTCAAATAAGACCATGTACAAGGGTTGGTGCTTTTCCCTGTATCTGCCACGTGGTGATCATGTCCATTGTGTCCCTTAGTGGGCAGAATGCACGTTGTGACTCTGGGAGGAGCTCTTCAGCTATGGGGAGAAGGCGATTGAGGAGGATTCTTGCAATGACTTTCCTGGTCGTCGACAGCAGGGAAATTCCACTGTAGTTACCTATAATGACTCAAGAGTTTTATTACGGTAAACTGTATCAGGTGTAAACCTGATCCATTTTTATTCACGCCCAAAATACCGACGTGACATAGTGCCCGCGCTTATATATACACCCGTGACTGCGCACACTTACATTCAGCCCAATGACCTCCAAAAGTAGCCCCCTCTGGTGTCTGGTGACCACAGGCATCAATACATAACAACATCCCCCTTTCAAGATCTTAATATCAGTAGTTTTACAAATTACGACGGTCTGGGACTTTCCACTCACGAGTTGATCGTCTCAGTTCAACTTTAGTTCTCGGCGAGCGTTCCGAGTCAGTTGTGACTGAAGGCTGAATAACAGATCTGCTGGGAGTGGTAATGACCACATCAGAGACAAAAGGTCCAGGTTCCGGAATGACAGCAGAGTCCTCTGACGAATGAACATTGGTTGGTTGGTCACTGACTGTATCTTCCTCAAACGGTTCCAGTTCATCCATGTGTCGTTGTTTTACCTGGTCAACATGTTACTTGCATGTTTGCCCATTCTTGAGCATGACAATAAACACTCTGTTACCCTCCTTGGATGTAACATTACCAGCGATCAACTTTGGACCTTGACCATAGTTCAGTACATAAACTGGATCGTTAACAGAAATATCACGTGACACAGCAGCACGATCATGATACTATTGCTGACTTTGACGTCTGTTTTCCACACGATCATTCAAATCAGGATGAACAAGAGAAAGCTTGGTCTTGAGATTTTTCTTCATCGGTAGTTCAGCAAGGGAAACCCCAGTAAGAGTATGAGGTCGTGCCCGGTAACTGAGCAATATACATGACAAACGAGTCTGCAGTGAACCTTGAGTTACACATTTCATATTTTGCTTGATAGTTTGAACAGCACGCTCTTCTTGACCAATAAAAATCAGGTTTGAATGAAGCTGACCTCACATGTCTAATACCATTGAGCTTCATGAACTCCTGAAACAGGTAAGCCATGAGTAGCATACATTGACATGAAGGCTCTCAATAGTGGCTGTAGATGTACTGGATTACATAATGATACATTCTATCCACTTTGAATATGCATCCACTGCAACAAAAAACATTTTTCCCAGGAAAGGACCCACAAAATCGATGTGGATCCTTGACCATGGTTTAGATGGCCACGACCAAAGACTCAGCGGAGATTCTGCTGGTACTTTACTTAGCTGCATGCAAGTATTGCACGGATGCACACATGATTCCAGATCAGAGTCAATTCCAGGCCAACATTCATGAGACCTAGCAATGCCTTTCATCATGACCATACCAGGATGAGTGCTTTGTAGTTGACGTATAAATTTTTCTCTACCTTTCTTAGTCATGATGACACGATTGCACCACAGTAAACAATTTGACTGAATGGACAGCTCATCTTTGCAAGGTTGTAAGGTTTGGTTTCATCATACAACTCCAGAGGTATTGCAGACTAATCACCACTGAGGACACAATGTTTCACCACCGATAAGATGGGGTCATGGCTGGTCCAGATCCTAACTTGATGAGCAGTGACAAGATTTCCTTCACTCTCAAAAGCATCCATTACTAACAGTAGATTTGCAGGCTGAGGCGTCTTCATATCAGGTGTGGGCAGAGGCAGACGACTCAGTGCATCGGCACAATTCTCAGTACTGGGTCTATGATGAATAATGTATTCATAGGCAGTAAATGTCAATGCCCACTTCTGAATACAGGACGATGCATTGGAATTAATATCTTTGTTTTCAGAAAACTATGAAATGAGTGGCTTGTAATCAATTTCGAGTTCACAACGAAGACCAAACAGGTACTGATGCATCTTTTTTACTCCATACACAAAGGTCAAAGCTTCTTTTTCTACCATGCTGTAAGCTCTTTCCGCTTTTGAAAAACTTCTCGAAGCATACGCAACAGGTTGTAGCTTACCCGATTCATTTGCTTGTTGGAACACACAGCCAACCCCATATGATGAAGCATCACAGGCCAATACAAGACGCTTACATGGATCATAATGAACAAGCAACTTGTTTGAACAGAGCAGACTCTTAGCTTTTTCAAAGGCTCTATCTTGAGACACATCCCAGACCCAGTTGTCTCCTTTTCTGAGTAGCACATGCAGTGGCTCTAATAAAGTGCTCAATCTGGGTAAGAAATTACCAAAGTAGTTGAATAGCCCAAGGAACGAACGCAGTTCCATCACATTCTGAGGCCTGGGTCCAATTTTGATGGCCTTGGTTTTTGAATCAGTATGCCTGATGCCATCAGCAGAAATCTTCCTCCCCAGGAATTCAACTTCTGGTGCCATGAAGACACACTTCGAACGTTTAAGCCTGAGTACCACTTTGTCTAGACAATGTAGGACATCTTCAAGATTGTTCAGATGTTCAGCAGTGTCGCAACCTGTGACCAAAATGTCATCTTCAAATATGACAGTTCTAGGAACGGACTTCAGTAGACTCTCCATATTACTCTGAAATATGGCTGCAGCCGAACGAATTCCAAAAGGACACCTGTTGTAGACAAACAGTCCTTTATGGGTGTTGATGCAGGTGAGTTTCTCTAAAGTGCTGACAAGCTCCTGTGTCATCTAGGCCAATGTCAGATCTAGCTTAGTGAACGACTTTCTACCAGCTAGCATGGCGAACAGGTCATCAACTTCAGTAACGGATACTGATCCTGTTTCAAAAATCGGTTAATCGTAACCTTGTAGTCTCCACAAATCCTGACAATGCCATCATTCTTCCACACAGGAACAATAGGACTGGCCAACTCGTTAAACTTGACCGGTGATATGACCCCTTCACATTGGAGTCTGTCAAGCTCAATTTCAACCTTCTCCCTTAGCTTTCTGGAGGGGTGGGTGAACAGCCAGCTGTCCTGGTACATATAGGTACCAACGATATTGGTAAAAAACGGGATGAGGTTCTACAAGCTGAATTTAGGGAGCTAGGAGTTAAATTAAAAAGTAGGATCTCAAAGGTAGTAATCTCAGGATTGCTACCAGTGCCACGTGCTGGTCAGAGTAGGAATGGCAGGATAGCTCAGCTAAATATGTGGCTTGAGGAATGGTGCAAGGGAGAGGGATTCAAATTCCTGGGACATTGGAACTGGTTCTGGGGGAGGTGGGACAAATACAAACCGGACGGTCTGCATCTGAGCAGGACCGGAACTGATGCCCTAGGTGGAGTGTTTGCTAGTGCTATTGGGGAGGGTTTAAACTAACAAGTCAGGGGGATGGGAATCTATCCAGGGAGGCAGAGGGAAGTAAAAAGGGGGCAGAAGCAAAAGGTAGGAAGGAGAAAACATTTAAAAACATAGAAACATAGCAAATAGGTGCAGGAGTAGGCCATTCAGCCCTTCAAGCCTGCAGCACCATTCAATAAGATCATGGCTGATCATCACCTCAGTACCCCTTCCCTGCTTTCTCTCCATACCCCTTAATCCATTTAGTCGTAAGGGCCATATCTAACTCCCTCTTGAATATATCCACCGAAAAGCAAGAGTGGAGGGCAGAGAAATCAAAGGCAAAAATCAACAAGGGCCACATTACAACATAATTCTAAAAGGAAAAAGAGTATTAAAAAAACAAGCCTGAAGGCTGAGTCTCAATGCGAGGAGCAGTCGTTATAAGGTGGATGAATTAACTGCGCAGAGAGCTGTTAACGGATATGATGTAATTGGGATTACGGAGACATGGCTCCAAGATAACCAAGGCTGGGAACTCAACATCCATGGGTATTCAATATTCAGGAAGGACAGACAGGAAGGAAAAGGAGCGCTACTGATTAAAGAGGAGATTAACGCAATACGAAGGAAGGACATTAACGTAGATGATGTGGAATCTATATGGGTAGAGTTGCAAAACACCAAAGGGCAGAAAATGTTAGTGGGAGTTGTGTACAGACCACCAAACAGTTGTCGGGAGGTTGGGGATGGCATGAAACAGGAAATTAGGGATTAGTGCAATAAGGGTATAGCAGTTATCATGGGTGACTTTAATCTGCATATTGATTGGGCTAACCAAACTGGTAGCAATACTATGGAGGAGGATTTCCTGGAGTGTATAAGGGATGGTTTACTAGAGCAAAATGTTTATGTTTCTATAGTCCTTGCATTGAAGTATATACCATTTAGCACTGCCAAACTCCCCTGTTGTCTATTTTCTCGCCCTTGTTTCCTCTGTCTTCCAAATTCACTTTCTGTTTTTCTGCTTTCCAATTTCAGCTTTGCATCTCTCCCTTCTGAATCTATTCTCAAGTTCCCATCCCCCTGCCAAGTTAATTTAAACACTCCCCAACAGCACTTGCAAACCCTCCCCCGAGGATATTGGTCCCGGCCCTGTTGAGATGCAATCCGTCCGGCTTGTACAGGTACCACCTCCCCCAGAAATGGTCCCAATGCCTCAGGAATCTAAAGCCCTCCCTCCTGCACCATCTCTCCAGCCACGCATTCATCTGCTCTATGTATAATGTGCCACATAGAAAGTTTGCTGATAAAGTGAAGAAAAATGATATTCAAGACAATATGTCAACATGGGTAGGAAGTTGGTTAAATGATAGAAAACAGAGAGTAGTGGTTCATGGATCGACTGGAGGAGTGTAAACAATGGTGCCCCCAGAGTCAGTGTTGGGACCGTTACTCTTCTATATGTATATATATTCATACGGCCATCCCGACTCTACCTGAGTGAAAACACAGCAGGAGCAGCAGCCAGCAACACCAGGAAGCAGTGCGAGCCTTCCTTAGATGGTGACAAAAGCGAAAAGTGCGACTACATCGATGTCACCGGAGTCTAGGGAGCGGATTGGTGGAGTGTTGTGGAGCGAGGTCGAGCCCAGCTAAGAGGTCAAGGCTCAGGAGGAATTGGAGGTCGGGGCCAGGAGGTCGATGCCAGGAGGAATTGGAGGTCGGAGTTCGTGGCCAGAAGGTTTTGGAGGTTGGACCCAGGAGGTGTTAGAGTTCGGTCGGGGCCAGGAGTCGGAGGTCAGGGCCAGGTGGAGTCGGAGGTCGGGGCCAGGAGGAATCGGAGTTTGGGGCCAGGAGGTGTCGGAGGTCAGGCCAAGGAGGAGTCAGAGGTCGGGGCCAGGAGGTATCAGAAGTCAGGACCAGCAGGAGTCGGAGGTCAGGGCCAGGAGGAGACAGAGGTCGGAGGTCGGGCCCAGCAGGAGTTGGATTGGGACCAAAACCAGAGGTCGGGACCCAGACCGGAGGTCAGAGATCGGGACCCAGACCAGAGATCAGAGGTCGTGACCCAGAGCGGAGGTCGAAGTTCGGGACCCAGATTGGAGGTCGGAAGCCCAGGAGTAGCGAAGTCGAGGCCAAGGAGTGGCCCAGGAAAGCAACAGCACAGGCCAGCAGCAAGGTGCCACGAGGATTCCACTAAATCATAAGGAGAGAGTTCCTTTGGAAAGGAAGAAGGAGGACAGCAGGAGTATGTGTGTGTGTATGAACTAGGCCCATACAGCAGAGCCTGGTCTCCAGTCGTCTTGGATCCCTTTGCCACTGGATCAAGTCCTTACCATGTCAAGCACGTGTGGCAGCTGGCGTGCAATGGCCACCACGTGTTAAAAGAATTCACGCACAGGCATCTTCCACACTTTATGATGAAGTTCGGGATCTGGAATGTCAGGGCCCTCATGGACAACCCCAACGGCAACAGACTGGAACGCCGCACCGCTATCGTTGCCCGGGAACTCAGGTGCTTCGACATAGACATCGCCGCCCTAAGCGAGACCTGGCGGGCAGGGGAAGGCCAGCTCAAAGAACAAGGTGGTGGATACACCTTCTTCTGGAAAGGCAAACCAGAAGTAGAACACACCCTCCATGGGGTAGGCTTCGCCGTAAAAAACGAGCTCGTGGGCCATTTCAGAGACTCCCCTTGTGGGATAAACGAACGCCTCATGACTCTTCGGCTCACGCTAGCCCGGAACCAGTACGCTATGGTCTTCAGTGCATACGTCCCAACACTGGATGCTACAGACGAGAGCAAAGAGGAATTCTACTCCAGCCTCGAAAATTCCCTGTCCCGAGTCCCAACAGGCGATAAGCTGTTCCTCCTGGGCAACTTCAATGCCAGAGTTGGAAAGAACTCTGGGGAGGTGTGATGGCAGGGAGCGGGTAGGGAAAACCAACTCCAATGGCACCCTCCTCATGATGAAATGCTTAGACATGCCCTTGTCATAACCAATACCCTATTCCGTCAGAAGGACAAATATAAATATGGCAGCACCCTCGCTCCAAGCACTGGCATCTGCTAGACTACGTCATCGTCCGAGCGAGGGACCGCAAAGACGTGCGCATCACGCACGCCATGACAGGAGCTGACGATTGCTGGACTGAGCACCGCCTAATTCGCTCTGTCATCGCCATCAACATTGCCCCAAAACAGCAATGGCAACAGAAACAATGCCACAGGAAAATCAATGCTGGAGCAGTCAAAGATCCCGCTAAGAAAGCCCTATTTAGCCAATGCCTTGCTACCAACCTGACAGCTCCCAGTGACTCAGAGACGCAGAGTGTTCACAGTGCCAGGTCTGCCCTGAAGACTTCCGTAATTAGCACCTGTGAAGAGAGGCTTGGTCATTCGACCAGGAAACACCAAGGGCCAGACTTTCCATAAAGACCCTCAACGCCCGATTGCCCGCTGAGAAGGATCGCTAACGCTCAGTGAAAAAAGCGGGCGAGAATTTCCATTTTGTAGGTAAAAGTAAATAGAACTGATCGCCCGGCGAGAAAATGGGCACTGCACACTCATTCTCAGTGGTTTTCTCGGTGGGTAAGTGCAAAGGTAGGCAAATGGACGGTCGTTACCGGTATGGACGGTAAGTACAAAAATTTAGGCCAAGGCTGCAGTTGGGCATACGGAGAGGGGAAAACGCAAAGAAAAACTTTTCATTAAAAAAATAAATAAATACATACAAGGCATTCACAAGATAGTTTTAACCCTCGTCGCTGTCGTGAAATTAAAAAAAATAATGAAATAACCTTTACCTTACCTTTCTTTGCAGGCTTCCCCACTTACTGCCCTGTAGAAGCAGCTTTTACAGGGCGGGACTCTCGGCAATCTGGACGTCGGCGGTTGAGCCCAAACGTACACCCTGGCGGTTGTTCTCGCCGTTGAGCAGTCTGGTCCAGGTGGGCGACTTCAGATATGGGCGATAACGTTCAAAAACTTACCTGGAAACTCGCACCGGGTGAAAAACCAGCTGTAACGCCAAGAAAATCGGCGACATTGAAGCCGTAGGTCTGGCCCCAAGTCTGGTTCGACAAGAACGACCAGGAGATCCAGGAGCTAATACGCCGCAAATGCAAGGCATTCTTGGATTGGAAGCAGCAACACAACTCGAGAGCAAGAAATCAGCTCTACAGACATCTGAAGGCCAAGGCCCAACAGAAAACCCACAACCTAAAGTTCAGATGATGGGTGGACAAAGCTCAAGAAATCCAGCAGCTAGCCGACAACCACAATGTGTGAGGATTCTTCAGCGCAGTCAAGACGACCTATGGCCCAAGCATCCAAGGCCCTACCCCACTGCTGGTCAAGAATGGAGAGGTGCTCATCAAGGACAGAGAGGCAGTGAGTGCCCGCTGGAAGGAGCACTTCGAGGAACTCCTTAACCGAGATTCTGTCTTTGATGTGAGTATCCTTGACTCCATCCCACAGCATGCCTCCCACCACCATCTCAGCACAACCCCAGCCTGGCACGAGGTTAAATAGGCCATCTGACAACTGAAGAACAACAAGATGTCAGGTGCAGAAAACATGGCAGAGAAACACTACTGGAGCGGATCCATGATCTCATCTCTCTTATCTGGAAGGGGGAGATCATGCCAGGAGATCCCAGAGACGCTGTAATTGTGACCATCTTCAAGAAAGGTGACAAGTCCGACTGCGGTAATGTTATGTATCGATGCCTAGGGTTAGCAGACACCAGAGGGCGCTACTGTTGGAGGTCATCGGGCTGTATGTGCGTGTGTGCGGTCACGGGTATATATAAGCATGGGTACTATGTCACATGGGTACTTTGGCCTGAATAAAGATAGATCAGGTTTACACCTGACGCAGTTTACACTAACAAGACTCTTGAGTCATTACATTTGGCGACAAGGTAAATTAAGAACCTTCAAATGTACAATGGACACTATTGGAATTCTTCACAAATTCGTGGATGGCGAGTATTGGGTGGGTTTCTTTGACCACCTGGATCAAAATGGAGGGAGAGGCTGACGCAGTTCGGCACAAGACGGTTTTCCTCACCGTTTGTGGTCAGAAAGTTCACGACCTCATGAAGAACCATCTCTCGCCTTTACGTCTAATGGACAAAGAGTACGAGGATTTGTGTGGTTTGGTGTGTGACCATCTTAAACCAAAAGAGGGGATCAACATCTCACGCTATCACTTCTGTACGCATGTTCGTGCTGAGGGCCAGATGTGTCGGGATTCGTCGCTGACCTACGAGGTCTTGTTGAGCCGTGTAAGTTTGGGAACATGTTGCTGAGAGATTTCTTCGTAATAGGCATCAACCACGATGTGATTTTTCGGAAGTTATTGGCCGAAGAGAAACTGGATTTGAAAAAGGCCATCACGACTGCCCAGGCATGCATGACGACTGATGATAATTTGAGGCAGATATCATCGAAGAGTCAGAGCTCCACGGCAGGTACTGTAAACAAGATTGTATCGTCTTCTGACAGAGCTGCTTATGGCAGGGCCTATTCGACTGTTTATGAGAAAATTGTAACTGCTCAGAGTCCGCCAATCGGATTTCACCCTGTTGGTGTTATGGGAGCAATCATCAGCCTCATCAGTGTCGGTTTAAACAATATTCCTGTAAGGGCTGTTCGAAAGTGGGGCATCTTCAGAAAATGTGCCCACAACTGAGCAAGCGTGCGGCTGCTCATCACATTGTTGATGATGACCAGTCCAGTGTTGGCCCGGATACACAACCCGAGGAGGAAGTGCATGGCCTGTATTCGTTCTTGGCAAAGAGCCAGCCGATAATCGTTAATGTGAAGCTGAATGGCGTGCCTGTAGCAATGGAGCTGGACACGGGTGCGAGTCAGTCGATAATGAGCCAAGGGACATTCGACAAGCTGTGGGACACTGAGGCTGTGAAGCCTAAGCTGATTCCAGTCGATGCCAAGTTGCGGACTTACACTAAGGAACTCATACCGGTGATTGGCATTGCAGTAGTCAAGGTGTCATATGATGGTATGATTCAAGATCTACCATTATGGATCGTCCCAGGTAATGGTCCAACGCTGTTTGGCAGGAATTGGTTCGAGAAAATCCAGCTGAACTGGAATGATGTCAAAGCGTTGTTCTCGGTGGATGACACTTCGTGTGCTCAAGTGTTGAAGAAGTTTCCTTCTTTGTTTGAACTGGGCATTGGTAAATTTACTAGAGCCAAGGTACAGATTCACGTGGATTCTGATGCGAGGCCTGTCTTTCATAAATATATAAACATAGAAACATAGAAAATAGGTGTAGGAGTAAGCCATTCAGCCCTTCGAGCCTGCACCACCATTCAATATAATCATGGCTGATCATGCAACTTCAGTACCGCATTTCTGCTTTCTCTCCATACCCCTTGATCCCTTTAGCCGTAAGGGCCACATCTAACTCCCTCTTGAATATATCGAATGAACTGGCCTCAACAACTTTCTGTGGTAGAGAATTCAACAGATTCACAATTCTCTGAGTGAAGAAGTTTCTCCTCATGTCAGTCGTAAATGGCTTACCCCTTATCCTTAGATTGTGATCCCTGGTTCTTAACTTCCCCAACATCGGGAACATTCTTCCTGTATCTAACCTGTCCAATCCCGTCAGAATTTATATGGTTTTATGAGATCCCCTCTCATTCTTCTAAATTCCAGAGATATAAGCCTAGTCGATCCAGTCTTTCTTCATATGTCAGTACTGCCATTCCGGGAATCAGTCTGGTGAACCTTCGCTGCACTCCCTCAATAGCAAGAACGTCCTTCCTCAGATTAGGAGACCAAAACTGAATACAATATTTCAGGTGAGGCCTCACTAAGGCCCTGTACAACTGCAGTAAGACCTCCCTGCTCATATACTCAAATCCTCTAGCTTTGAAGGTCAACATACCATTTGCCTTCTTCACCGCCTGCTGTACCTGCATGCCCACTTTCAATGACTGATGAACCATGACACCCAGGTCTCGTTGCATCTCCCCTTTTCCTAATCTGCCACCATTCAGATAATATTCTGCCTTTGTGTTTTTGCCCCCAAAGTGGATAACCTCACATTTATCCACATTATACTGCATCTGCCATGCATTTGCCCACTCACCAAACCTGCCCAAGTCACCCTGCAACCTCTTAGCATCCTCCTCACAGCTCACACCGCCACCCAGTTTAGTGTCATCTGCAAACTTGGAGATATTACACTCAATTCCTTCATCTAAATCGTTAATGTATATTGTAAATAGCTGGGGTCCCAGCACTGAGTCCTGCGGCACTCCACTAGTCACTGCCTGCCATTCTGAAAAGGACCCGTTTCTCTGCTTCCTGTCTGCTAACCAGCGTCAGTGGAAATGTATTAGCATGGATAGAGAATTGGCTGTCAAACAGAAAGCAGAGCGTCGGGATAAATGGGTCCTTTTCGGGTTGGAAATCGGTGGTTAGTGGTGTGCCACAGGGATCGGTGCTGGGATCACAACTGTTTACAATATACATAGATGACCTGGAAGAGGGGACAGAGTGTAGTGTAACAAAATTTGCAGATGACACAAAGATTAGTGGGAAAGCGGGTTGTGTAGAGGACACAGAGAGGCTGCAAAGAGATTTAGATAGGTTAAGCGAATGGGCTAAGGTTTGGCAGATGGAATACAATGTCAGAAAATGTGAGGTCATCCACCTTGGGAAAAAAAACAGTAAAAGGGAATATTATTTGAATGGGGAGAAATTACAACATGCTGCGGTGCAGAGGGACCTGGGTGTCTTTGTGCATGGATCCCAAAAAGTTAGTTTGCATGTGCAGCAGGTAATCAGGAAGACAAATGGAATGTTGGCCTTCATTGCGAGAGGGATGGAGTACAAAAGCAGAGAGGTCCTTCTGCAACTGTATTGGGTATTGGTGAGGCCGCACCTGGAGTACTGCGTGCAGTTTTGGTCACCTTACTTAAGGAAGGATATACTAACTTTGGAGGAGGTACAGAGACGATTCACGAGGCTGATTCCGGAGATGAGGGGGTTACCTTATGATGATAGATTGAATAGATTGGGTGTTTACTCGTTGGAGTTCAGAAGGATGAGAGGTGATCTTATAGAAACATTTAAAATAATGAAAGGGAGAGACAAGATAGAGGCAGAGAGGTTGTTTCCACTGGTCGGGGAGACTAGAACTAGGGGGCACAGCCTCAAAATACGGGGGAGCCAATTTAAAACCGAGTTGAGAAGGAATTTCTTCTCCCAGAGGGTTGTGAATCTGTGGAATTCTCTGCCCAAAGAAGCAGTTGAGGCTAGCTCATTGAATGTATTCAAGTCACAGATCGATAGATTTTTAACCAATAAGGGAATTAAGGGTTATGGAGAGCGGGCGGGTAAGTGGAGCTGAGTCCACGGCCAGATCAGCCATGATCTTGTTGAGGCTCGAGGGGCTAGATAGTCTACTCCTGTTCCTAATTCTTATGTTCTTATGTTCTTATGTTCTTATGTTCTCTATCCATGTCAGTACATTACCCCCAATACCATGCACTTTGATTTTGCACACCAATCTCCGCCACTCAAGAGATTGGTGTGCAACATTAAAGCACAAGGTATTGGGAGTAATGTACTGACGTGGATAGAGAACTGGTTGGCAGACAAGAAGCAGAGAGTCGGGATAAACGGGTCCTTTTCAGAATGGCAGGCAGTGACTAGTGGTGTGCCGCAGGGCTCAATGCTGGTAGCCCAGCTATTTACAATATATATTAATGACTTAGATGAAGGAATTGAATGTAATATCTCCAAGTTTGCAGATGACACTAAGCTGGGTGGCAGTGTGAGCTGTGAGGAGAATGCTAAGAGGCTGCAGGGTGACTTGGACAGGTTAGACGAGTGGGCAAATGCATGGCAGATTGCAGAACAATGTGGATAAATGTGAGGGTTATCCACTTTGGGGGAAAAAACACAAAGGCAGAATATTATCTGAATGGCGGAAGATTAGGAAAAGGGGAGGTGCAACGAGACCTGGGTGTCATGATACATTAGTCATTGAAAGTTGGCATGCAGGTACAGCAGGCGGTGAAGAAGGCAAATGGTATGTTGACCTTCATAGCTAGGGGATTTGAGTATGTAATGATTTACTTTTTATTTAAGTTGTGTGAATTTTTTTTAGGTGATTCCTTTTATGCTTATGGGGATTCCATATGTAAATGGAATCCCCATAAGTATAATGGGGATTTATCTTTCTAATTGGTAGGCCTGGCCCACGTGAACCGTATGTGCCCCTGGGATACGTGGGCCTTTATGCATGCATACGGATAGAGGCCCAGGAGTGCTAGTCTACGAATCTCCGGGACCAAGAGATAGGTTTGTATTTTTCTCGGAGTTAGGAGGTATTCGACCGCGGGAAGCCTCCAAATGCTAATTTAAGCCTAGTGTAGCTTAAACTAAGTCACTTCCAGGCCAACCAGATAATAATCTTGAAGCATGACAATGGGAAACATAATGATATGACCTGTTGAAATTCACAGAACTAAAACGATTTCAGACAAATCCTTCTCCGAAACATTAATATATATATTAAACAAGTAGAAGTTATCCAGTAACAGAATTCCAAAATCTCATAGGCTGCTTTATTCAAAGTCTTGTCAAATGGAAATAATGGGCCAGAACCTCCAATTTTTTGCATGCTTAACGTCCACTTAACACCCACTGAAATGACGTATAACGCCCATATATCGCCCATTTTGACACAAAATGGAAAATTACGGGCATTTTTAGGAAACTTATCGCCGAGCGTTACTTTCCCCATGTGCTTAACGTCAGGAAAACAAATTACCGCCCGCCCACTTTTTTGGGGCGGAATCATCAGAATGGGCGAAATCAACACCCAAAATATTGCCCAGCATTACTTTCCGCACGGAATTAATGCCGAGATTCAATAATACTGCAAGGCCACTTTTTTTTGTCGTAAAGAGCACATTTGGCGAAACTTACACCCAGGAGGTCGCCCACGGTCACTTTCACCACCTCGCACATATATCGCCCACAATATCGCTCACCCAAAACACCACCAAGAAAAAGTGGAACTGTTCTGAACTAAAGCCAGCGGTGTGGCTACCATTTTTAAAATCGCAGGTCGCTTCATTCAAAAGGCTGCTTCAACTTCGGGGGAGTTTGCATTGACTCTGGAGTTCTTCTCAGGTGAAGTGACCATCTCAACAGTAATATTTTCTGACTCTGGACTATTGGGGGTTAATTCTAGGTGTATTTTAGTGAGGAAATCATTGCTTCTGATCAATCGCTATTATGCATTCAATGCAATGGGGCCAGCAATTTCTCAACCTGCATCGATTAATACGCAGATGCTGCAGAGTGCAGATGGCTCAATGTGTGATGCACATCATTATGTCCCCAATTTAAGACGTGCAAGAATGAGGAGGAGGGCCAGACCATACACACCCCGCTCGTACAGGGAAAAGAGGTCTTACCTCGATATCTCTGACCACACCTGCCTTCGGAGATTGCGCTTCCACAAGGTGGTGATCAATGAAATATGTGAGCTCATCAGGCCACATATGCAGCCTGCCATCAGGACATCAGTGTTGGTCGAGGTCGCGGTCACCGCGGCACTGTCTTTCAACGCGTCCGGTTCCTTTCGGGCCTCCGTGGTCGAGATTTCTCCTTTGTCTCACCATGCAACCCGTCGCTGCATTAGACAGGTCACGGAGGCCCTGTACACGAGAAGGATGGACTTTATCAGCTTCCCCATGACCACGGAGGCTCAGACTGACAGGGCTGGAGCATTCTACCACATTGCTAAGTTCCCCAGGGTGCAGGGAGCTATACAGTGCACTCACATCACCATGCGGCCATCATCTCAGGACCTGGTGCATTTTCGTAATACAAAATAATTTCACTCCCTGCGGGTCCAACTAGTTGTCGACCACAACCAGATCATAATGGCAGTGAATGCCAAATGTCCAGTTACCTTCGATGAGCCTCACATCCTGCGTGAGAGTGCTGTCACTGACATCTTTAAGATTCAGCCATAAGGTTGGATGCTTGGTCACAACCAATATGGCCTAGCCACTTGACTGATGACCCCCCTGCGTGACACCCACACCGACGCCGAGAAGCGATACAACCCAAGCCACAGACACATGCAATGTGGTCCAGAAAACAATAACTGCTTAAGCAGCATTTCAGATGTCTTGATCACTCAGGAGGGAAGCTACAATACAACCCTGAACTAGTAGGTAAATTCATGGTTGTGTGCTCGATGCTGCACAAACTGGCTATGAGGAGGGGCCACGAATTGCCAGAAGGGACTGATGCTCCACCTCAGGAGAGAGAGGAAGAGGACGACAAGCTGCTGGACGCTGACCTAGGGCCAGACAATCAGGCTGGCTATGCAACCATGCCCACGACCCCCTCCAGACCATGGAAAAGGGCCCGTGGTGGCTAGATAGCTGCAAGACTCTTACGTGAGGAGATGATACATGAACGATTTGCCTGAAAGAACATAGAAACATCGAAAATAAGTGCAGGAATAGGCCATTCGGCCCTTCGAGCCTGCACCACCATTCGATAAGATCATAGCTGATCATTCCCTCAGTACCCCTTTCCTGCTTTCTCTCCATACCCCTTGATCCCTTTAGCTGCAAGGGCCATATCTAACTCCCTCTTGAATATATCCAATGAACTGGCATCAACAACTCTCTGCGGCAGGGAATTCCACAGGTTAATAACTCTCTGGAATGAGCATCAAAGACCTCATACATCTGCTATCAATCTATTTTTATGTTTAGCAACTGTGCTAGCCTTGCATTATTCAAAGCTTGCCTCATATTTGACAATTAAAATGCATCAGTTGCTAGAGGAGAATGTAATTTGTGGGCAAAAAGCACAGCTGTAAGAAATTGGAGCTGCCTAGTGAATCATCTCTAAAAAATTGAGGCACATCAGCCAGTTTAGACAAGCTTTACCATCTACATAATCTGATAGAATATCAACTGCCACCAATTTTCAGCAGACACTCATGCAACAAATTGTAGCACATTGGAACTTGTTTCAGAGACAAAAGCTGGCAACCCAGACTAAACGTTAATTTTCCGGCGGATGATCAACATAACATTACTGTCATCAAGCATAGACATAAATGATTATGTTAATGGACCTCATATCTTTACCTCATATTTGTGTATAAATGTAATGGAACTCACTGTACTAGTTCTAAGACCTTGGCCGGAATGATTTTGGTGCACAGAGGACGGGATCGGAGGCGGGTCAGCTATTAAATTAAAAATAATAGACAGTGGGTTGGGACCCTGCTGTCAACCTGCCGCCACACTACTTTCCCAGATGCTGTGTCTGTCAATGCTGAACAGGCCCGACACGCTGCGGCAGGGGAGGCAATCTAGGTTATTAAGACCTTGTTAAGATTCTATTAAAGACAATTTTGTGCTGAACTTACCATTTTACCAGGTTTTTCATGAGGTTCCGCTTCTCGGGGATCACGTCAGATAAGGACATTGTGTCTGACAACTGAAAATGTGCTATAAAAGCTCCCATCTCGCAACTGTTCACTTTCCAAGATCAGAAGCTGATGCTTACTGCGTTTGGAAAGCACATTGAGCTTTATGCAGGTTGCAAGTCTTTGAAGCAATCTCTCCATCCAGTGTCACCTCATTGGAACAACCTCTCACACTATTGCCAGATCGCTTCTGTCATCTCAAGTTCATCTACCATCTATTATGTTAGCATCGGTGCCCTTGAAACTATTTCATTTGGTCCTCAGAATCCCACCAAGATCAGTCCCAACACCAGCAGCACCAGGCACACCAGCAGCACCAACAACACCAACATTCTCGGCAATCAATTGATGCTGCACAGGACATAGGACATCAGCAACTAACCCCATTGCAGCCCGGGGCGCCAGGGATGGCCTCACCTTGGCCAGGTTAAATTCACTTGTTGCTCTACACCCTGGCTGCCACATGATGCACCAGGTTGGCACCACTCCACACCAACACCATAAAGCATCCCTATAATGCCCAAGCCATTTTTTTCACACTCATTACCATTGCAGGGGTACCCTTAGGTCTCACCATTCACTGCAACTCACTAAGCCAGTTCCAAAGGTGCACACAAATCTGTCCAAGAATGCAAAGTGTTGAAAATAAAGATTTTAATGTTTGACACCACATTAACAGAAACTTTACATGAACATTGGTGAAAAGACCCAAGTGCCTACCCTTGTGTGTTGTTAGTTGGTATGCTTGCACTAGGAAGAAAGTGAGTGTGAGGGGTGGCTAGTGAGATGGAGATGGGATAATGTAGATAGAAAGAGGGTTGGGTGGAGCTGCAAGGTAAATTGGTTTGAGTAAGGATGTGCTGGAGTAGGATAGGGGAGGCAAAGTGATAGGGATGTGATGAGTGGCACAGCAGGATGAGGTTGAGTGGGGCTTTTCAGTAACGTTTCATAATCGACTGAGACCATTGAAAGGTTTGCGCCACTGCAGCCAGGTCCTCCTGATGACATCCCTGCTTGTGCCCTCCTGTGCAATGTGCAACCAGGCTGCGTTGATCTCCTGGGGAGCTCTCTTCCACCCATTGAAAGGGAAGAGGATCTCCCTGCATGCTGTGACTCCCTCCATAAGCAATTTGCCCAATTACTACCCAGTGAATGCCAGTGAAACTGTTACACTGGTTAAAGCAGGTGAAGGGCCTTCTGTTACCATCGTAAGAGTTTAAATAAATATTATAAGTTTTAAAAATTATTTAAACATAAAAAAACTTTAAAATTAGTTATAGGTTATTTTTAGCCCCTTTAAAATGTTTAAATTTATTTTTCAAAAATTTAATTTTTGTTTTAAATGTTTAATTTAATTGAATTGAGGTCTTACTGCAGTTGTACAGGGCCTTGGTGAGGCCTCACCTGGAATATTGTATTCAGTTTTGGACTCCTAATCTGAGGAAGGACGTTCTTGCTATTGAGGGAGCACAGCGAAGGTTCACCAGACTGATTCCCGGAATGGCATGACTGACATATGAGGCGAGACTGGATCGACTGGACCTGTATTCGCTGGAGATTGGTAGGATGAGAGGGGAACTCATAAAAAGATATAAATTCTGACAGGACTGGACAGGCTAGATGCGGGAAGAATGTTCCCGATGTTGGGGAAGTCCTGAACCAGAGGACACAGTCTGGGGTAAGCCATTTAGGACTGCGATGAGGAGAAACTTCTTCATTCAGAGAGTTGTTAACCTGTGGAATTCTGCAGAGACTTGTTGATGCCAGTTCATTGGATATATTCAAGAGTGGATTAGATATGGCCCTGACGGCTAAAGGGATCAAGGGGTATGGAGAGAAAGCAGGAAAGTTGTACTGAGGTGAATGATCAGCCATGTTGTTCTTGAATGGTGGTGCAGGCTCGAAGGGCCGAGTGGTCTACTCCTGCATTTATTTTCTATGTTTCTATGTTTCTATGTATCATGACAGATTAGTAAATGGGCACCTCCCCATTTACGAATCTGTCACCATTTGGATAATAATCTGCCTTCCTGTTATTGCAACCAAAGTGGATAAAGTCCCACTTATCTACATTATACGGCATCTGCAATGAATTTGCCCATTCACCTAACCTATCCAAGTGCGCCTGCCGCCTCCAAGCATCCTCCTTGCAGTTCGCACTGCCACCCAGCTTAGTGTCATCTGCAAACTTGGAGATATTACATTCAATTCCTTTGTCTAAATCATTAATGTATATTGTAAATAGCTGGGGTCCCAGCACTGAACCCTGAGGTACCCCACTAGTCACTGCCTGCCATTCTGAAAAGGAACCGTTTATTCCCACTCTTTGCTTCCTGTCTGCCAACCAATTTTCTATCCACGTCAACACATTACCCCCAATACCATGTGCCATAATTATACATACTAATCTCTTGTGTGGGACCTTGTCAAATGCCTTTTGAAAGTCCAAATACACCACATCCACTGGTCTCCTTTATCCACTCTATTAGTTGCAGCCTCAAAAAATTCTTGAAGATTTGTCAAGCATGATTTCCCTTTCATAAATCCATGCTGACTTGGACCGATCCTCTCACTGCTTTCCAAATGCACTGCTATTGCATCTTTAATAATTGATTCCAACATTCTCCCCATTACCGATGTCAGGCTAACCAGTCTATAATTCCCTGTTTTTTCTCTCCCTCCTTTTTTAAAAAGTGCAGTTAGATTAGCTACCCTCCAATCCATCGGAACTGAACCAGAGTCTATAGAATGTTGGAAAATGACTAACAATGCATCTACTATTTCTAATGCCACTTCCTTAAGTACTCTGGGATGCAGACTGTCAGGCATTGGTTATTTGTCGGCCTTCAGTCCCTTCAATTCCCTAACACCATTTCCTGACTAATAAGGATTTCCCTCAGTTCCCCCTTCTTGCTAGACCCTCGGTCCCCTAGAATTTTCGGGAGGTTATTCGTGTCTTCCTTAGTGAAGACAGAACCAAAGTATTTGTTGAATTGGTCTGCCATTTCCTTGTTACCCATTATGAATTCCCCTGGTTCTGACTGCAAGGGACCTACATTTGTCTTCACTAATCTTTTTCTCTTCGCATATCTATAGAAGCTTTTGCAAGCAGTTTTTATGTGCCCTGCAAGCTTACTCTCATACTCTATTTCCCCCTCCTAATTAAACCCTTAGTCCTCCTCTGCTGAATTCTAAATTTCTCCCAGTCCTCAGGTTTGCTGCTTTTTCGGGCCAATTTATATGCCTCTTCCTTGGATTTAACACTTTGCCTAATTTCCCTTGTTAGCCATGGTTAAGCCACCTTCCCTTTTTGATTCTTATGCCACACAGGGATGTACAATTGTTGTAGTTCCTCCATGTGATATTTAAATGTCTGCCATTGCCTATCCACCATCATCCTTTTAAGTATCATTCTCCAGTCTATCCTAGCCAATTCACGTCTCATACCGTCGAAGTTTCCCTTCTTTAAGTTCAAGACGCAGTCTAGGATGGCCTGCTCTCTGGTTGATTCCTCGACATATTGGTCTCGAAAACCATCCCTTATGCACTCCAGGAAATCCTCCTCCACATTATTGCTACCAGTTTGGTTAGCCCAATCAATATGCAGATTAAAGTCACCCATGATAACTGCTGTACCCTTATTGCACGCATCCCTAATTTCCTGTTTGATGCCATCCCCAACCTCCCTACTACTGTTTGGTGGTCTGTACACAACTCCCACTAATGTTTTCTGCCCTTTGGTGTTTTGCAGCTCTACCCATAAAGATTCCACATCATCTTAGTTAATATCCTTGTGTTAATCTCCTCTTTAACCAGTGGCGCGAGCCCACCTCCTTTTCCTTCCTGTCTGTCCTTCCTGAATATTGAATACCCTTGGATGTTGAGTTACCAGCTTGGTTATCTTGGGGCCATGTCCCCGTAATCCCAATTACATCATATCCGTTAACAGCTATCTGCGCAGTCAATTCATCCACCTTATTACGAATGCTCCTCGCATTGAGACTCAGTCTTCAGGCTTGTTTTTTTAACACTCTTTTTCCTTTTAGAATTATGTTGTAATGTGGCCCTTATTGATTTTTGCCCTTGATTTCTCTGCCCTCCACTCTTGCTTTTCATTGGATATATTCAAGAGGGCATTAGATATGGCCCTTACAGCTAAATGGATCAAGGGGTATGGAGAGAAAGCAGGGAAGGGGTACTGAGGTGATTATCAGCCATGATCTTATTGAATGGTGCTGCAGGCTCGAAGGGCCGAATGGCTTACTCCTGCACCTATTTGCTATGTTTCTATGTTTTTAAATGTTTTCTCCTTCCTACCTTTTGCTTCTGCCCCCTTTTTACTTCCCTCTGCCTCCCTGCCTAGATTCCCATCCCCCTGCCTTGTTAGTTTAAACCCTCCCCAACAGCACTAGCAAACACTCCACCTAGGACATTGGTTCCGGTCCTGCCCAGGTGCAGATCGTCCGGTTTGTACTGGTGCCACCTCCACTAGAACCGGTTCCAATGTCCCAGGAATTTGAATCCCTCCCCCTTGCACCATTCCTCAAGCCACATATTTAGCTGAGCTATCCTGCCATTCCGACTCTGACTAGCACGTGGCACTGGTAGCAATCCTTATATTACTACCTTTGAGGTCCGACTTTTTAATTTAACTCCTAGCTCCCTAAATTCAGCTTGTAGAACCTCATCCTGTTTTTTACCTCTTTCGTTGGTACTTATATGTACCAGGACAGCTGGCTGTTCACCCTCCCCCTGCAGAAAGCTCGGTCTGTTCCTTACATGATGACGGAGAAGGTTGAAATTGAGCTTGACAGATTCCAATGTGAAGGGGTCATATCACCGGTCAAGTTTAATGAGTGGGCCAGTCCTATTGTTCTTGTGTTGTGATGCCACTGTCAGGATTTGTGGAGACTACAAGGTTACGATTAACCGATTTTTGAAACAGGATCAGTATCCATTACCAAAGTTGATGACCTGTTCGCCATGCTAGCTGGTAGAAAGTCGTTCACTAAGCTAGATCTGACGTTGCCCTATATGACACAGGAGCTTGTCAGCACTTCAGAGAAACTCACCTGCATCAACACCCATAAAGGACTGTTTGTCTACAACAGGTGTCCTTTTGGGATTCGTTCGGCTGCAGCCATATTTCAGAGTAATATGGAGAGTCTACTGAAGTCCGTTCCTAGAACTGTCATGTTTCAAGATGACATTTTGGTCACAGGTTGCGACACTGCTGAACATCTGAACAATCCTGAAGAAGTCTTACATTGTCTAGACAAAGTGGTACTCAGGCTTAAACGTTTGAAGTGTGTCTTCATGGCACCAGAAGTTGAATTCCTGGGGAGGAAGATTTCTGCTGATGGCATCAGGCCTACTGATTCAAAAACCAAGGCCATCAAAATTGGACCCAGGCCTCAGAATGTGACGGAACTGCGTCCGTTCCTTGGGCTATTCAACTACTTTGGTAATTTCTTACCCAGATTGAGCACTTTATTAGAGCCACTGCACATGCTACTCAGAAAAGGAGACAACTGTGTCTGGGATGTGTCTCAAGATAGAGCCTTTGAGAAAGCAAAGAATCTGCTCTGTTCAAACAAGTTGCTTGTTCATTATGATCCATGTAAGTGTCTTGTATTGGCCTGTGATACTTCATCATATGGGGTTGGCTGTGTGCGCCAACAAGCAAATGAGTCGGGTAAGCTACAACCTGTTGCGTATGCTTCGAGAAGTTTTTCAAAAGCGGAAAGAGCTTACAGCATGGTAGAAAAAGAAGCTTTGACCTGTGTGTATGGGGTAAAAAAGATGCATCAGTACCTGTTTGGTCTTTGTTTTGAACTCGAAACGGATCACAAGCCACTCATTTCATAGTTTTCTGAAAACAAAGGTTTTAATACCAATGCATCGTCCCATATTCAGACGTGGGCATTGACATTTACTGCCTATGAATACATTATTTGTCATAGACCCAGTACTGAGAATTGTGTCAATGCGCTGAGTCGTCTGCCTCTGCCCACACCTGATATGAAGACGCCTCAGCCTGCAAATCTACTGTTAGTAATGGATGCTTTTGAGAGTGAAGGAAATCTTGTCACTGCTCAACAAGTTAGGATCTGGACCAGCCATGACCCTATCTTATCGGTTGTGAAACATTGTGTCCTCAGTGGTGATTGGTCTGCAATACCTATGGAGTTGTCTGATGAGACCAAACCTTACAACCTTGCAAAGGTGAGCTGTCCATTCAGTCAGATTGTTTACTGTGGTGCAATCGTGTCAACATGACTAAGAAAGGTAGAGAAAAATTTGTACGTCAACTACAAAGCACTCATCCTGGTATTGTCACAATGAAAGGCATTGCTAGGTCTCATGTATGGTGGCCTGGAATTGACTCTGATCTAGAATCATGTGTGCATCCGTGCAATACTTGCATGCAGCTAAGTAAAGTACCAGTGGAATCTCCGCTGAGTCTTTGTTCGTGGCCATCTAAACCATGGTCGATTTTGTGGGTTCTTTCCTGGGAAAAATGTTTTTTGTTGTAGTGGATGCATATTCAAAGTGGATAGAGTGTATTATTATGTCATCCAGTACATCTACAGCCACTATTGAGAGCCTTCATGTCATGTTTGCTACTCATGGTTTGCCTGACATTGTTGTGAGCGACAACGGATCTTGTTTCACCAGTCTTGTGTTTCAGGAGTTCACGAAGCTCAATGGTATTAAACATGTGAGGTCAGCTCCATTCAAACCTGCTTCTATTGGTCAAGAAGAGCGTGCTGTTCAAACGATCAAGCAAAATATGAAACGTGTAACTTAAGGTTCATTGCAGACTCGTTTGTCATGGTATATTGCTCAGTTACCAGGCACGACCTCATACGCTTACTGGGGTTTCCCTTGCTGAACTACTGATGAAGAGAAATCTCAAGACCAAGCTTTCTCTTGTTTATCCTGATTTGAATGATCGTGTTGAAAACAGACGTCAAAGTCAGCAATAGTATCATGATCGTGCTGCTGTGTCACGTGATATTTCTGTTAACGATCCAGTTTATGCACTGAACTATGGTCAAGGTCCAAAGTTGATCGCTGGTAATGTTACATCCAAGGAGGGTAACAGAGTGCTTATTGTCATGCTCAAGAATGGGTAAACATGCAGGAAACATGTTGACCAGGTAAAACAGCGGCACATGGATGAACTGGAACCGTTTGAGGAAGATGCAGTCAGTGACCAACCAACCAATGTTCATTCATCAGAGGACTCTGCTATCATTCCGGAACCTGGACCTTTTGTCTCTGATGTGGTCATTACCACTCCCACCAGATCTGTTATTCAGCCTTCAGTCACAACTGACTCGGAATGCTCGCCGAGAACTAAAGTTGAACTGAGACGATCAACTCGTGAGTGGAAAGTCCCAGACTGTCTTAATTTGTAAAAATACTGATATTAAGATCTTGAAAGGGGGATGTTGTTATGTATTGATGCCTGTGGTCACCAGACACCAGAGGGCGCTACTGTTGGAGGTCATCGGTCTGTATATGCATGTGCGCGGTCATGGGTGTATATAAGCGCGGGCACTATGTCATGTGGGTATTTTGGGCGCGAATAAAAATGGATCAGGTTTATACCTGACGCAGTCATTAAAGGTAACTGCAGAGGAATCTCCCTGCTGTCGACCACCAGGAAAGTCTTTGCAAGAATCCTCCTCAATCGCCTTCTCCCCATAGCTGAAGAGCTCCTCCCAGAGTCACAACGTGCATTCCGCCCACTAAGGGACACAATGGACATGATCACCACGTGGCAGATACAAGAGAAATGCAAGGGAACAGCACCAACTCTTGTACATGGTCTTATTTGATCTCACTATATATTCACGCCACACAACTTCAGAAGAATATAGACAGGTTAGTAGATTGGACAAATGGGAGTCAAATGAAATTTAACACAGAGAAATGTGAGATGATACATTTTGCAAAGTCGAGTAACGAGAAGATATATATGTTTGAATGATAAAAGGTTAAAAAGCGCAGAGGAGCAGAGAGATGTGAGGCTCAGACTGCCCATGTCCGAACTCACGCCAAGTCCCATTCACTCCTGAGCCCTTTGCTCACTGACCTACATTAGCTCCCGGTTAAGCAATGCTTCGATTTTAAAATTCTCATCCTTGTTTTCAAATCCTACCATGGCCTCACCCCTCCCTATCTCTATAATCTCACCCAGCCCCACAACCCACTGAGATATCTAATTCTGCTCTCTTCAGCATCCCTGATTATAATCGCTCAATCATTGGTGGCAGTGCCTCCAGTTTCCTAGGCCCTAAGCTCAGGAATTCACTCTCAAAACCGTTCTGCCTCTCTCCCTCGCTTTTCTCCTTTAAGATGCTCCGTAAAATCTATCACTTTGGCCAAGCTTTTGGTCATCTGCACTAATTTCCCCTTATGTGGCTCTGTGTCAAATTTTTTGTCTTATAATGTAACACTCCTGCGAAGCACCTTGGGACGTTTTATAAAAAGTGCCCTATAAATACAAATTGTTGTTGTTGCTGTTGAATTTATAGCACAGAAACAGGCCATTTGGCCCAAATAGTCCATGCTGGCATTTATGCTCTTCTCGAGCCTCCTCCTGTCTTTCCTTATCTAACTCTATCAGCATAACCCTCTATTCTGTTCTCCCTCATATACTTATCTAGCCTCCCCCTAAATGCCTCTAAGCTATTCGTCTTAACTACACTCTGTGATAACAAGTTCCACATTCTCACCACACACTGGTCAATAAGTTTCTTCTGAATTCCCTATTTTATTTCTTGGTGACTATCTTATATTGATGGCCTCTAATTTTTCTACTCCACACAAGTGGAAACGTTCTCTCTGTGTCTACTTTATCAGAACATTTCATAATTTTACAAGACCCAACCTGTTCATCCTTTCCTGATAGGTACAACCTCACATTTCTGGTATCATCCTTGTAAATCTTTTTTGCACCCACTCCAGTGCCTCTATATCTTATTCATAAAATGGCAACCAGAACTGTACACAGTATTCCAAGTGTGGTCTAACCAAGATTCGATACAAGTTTAGCATAACTTCTCTACTTTTCAATTTTATCTCTCTTGAAATAAACCCTAGTGCTTGATTTGTCTTTGTATGGCCTTGTTAATCTATGTCACTACTTTTAGTGATTTGTGTATTTGTATTTTGAGATTTCTTTGTGCCTCTACCCAATTTAGAATCTTATTTTCCAAGTAATATGTGACCTCCTTACTTTTCTTACCAAAATGTAACAACTCACACTTATCTGTATTGAAATTCATTTGCCAATTATATGCCTATTCTGTAAGTTATTCATGTCTTCTTGTAATTTGTTGCAGTCCTCCTCAATATTAACTATCCCCTCCCCCAATTTGGCATTATCCCCAAATTTAGAAATTATGGGAGTGAAATTCAGTTGTGCCCCGTTTGGGGCGGGAATTTTTTACTTTTAAAAGATTTAGCATCCGGCAAGATGGCTGCCAAATTTTGTGAAATTCGGCATTTTCGCCCCAGGACTGAAGGGGGTGGTAAATGAGGGACAAATGACCTCAGCTGGGCACTGCAGGGGCACTATTCACATGCTGTTACCCAATTTCAGCTGAGTTCCACTCAGCAATCAGCCTTCAATCCTTGACACCAGCTCGATCTGGCTCTTAAAGAAGAGCTCATTCGAACCTTTTCAGCATTGCTGAAGTTCAGTCACTGATTTCTGGAGCTGAGGAAGATCGTGAAATAGCTGCTGGCAATCCCCCTCCAAGGGAGAGGGCCACAAGGTTCAACGATGTGGTTCTGGAGGCATTAGTGCGGGCACTGAAGACCAGGAGGGAATCGTTATTCCCTGCATTGGAAAGGAGGTCATCACCACAGGTTTTCCAGGCCATGTGGCGAGAGGTGGCCCAGGTGATGTGGGCCAGCACAGTGGTGCAGAGAAGCCTCACCCCGTACCGCAAAAAAATCAACGACCTCTGTCGGGTGGTCAAGGTGACTGCATACTTCTTGACCTCCTCCATACCAGTCTCTCAACCTCTATCTGTGCACACTGTGCAAACACCACTTCCACATCACTCAACCACGAAGCATCTGCAGATACTCACACTCACATCCTCAACTCGCGCTTTGCCTATATGCACAGCTATGCAACCACGGCAGGCATATCTTCCACATACATAGCTGGACTCTTACTCACACAAGTTCCTTTCTTTTGCAGGCCAAGATGGCATGTAACAGACGGGAGCAGCAGAGGACTGGAGGAGGGGAACCTGAACTGTGGCCCCTCTCTGACCTTGAGGAGCGAGGGCTGCAGCTCATTGGCCCGCAGGTGGTGGGCGCCATGGTCGGTGGAGACATTGACCCCACTGGATATATTTATCCCCTCTTCTTTTCTCATGCCACTTCTGCCCCACATCAGAAGGCTTTATCACTTTCCAGCTCCAGATACTGTCTGCATTCCTTGCTCCATTCCTGCCCCACTGCCCTCACCTTAATGCATGTCTTGTGCCATTTATCCTTTCAGACAACCAGGCAGCAGCTGTCGATCCTGCACTTGAGCCCCCCCAAAGATATTCTGGAGGGAAAGGAAAAGAAGGAAGGGCAGGAGGAGGAGGAGCAGAGTACTGCATCATTGCTTCTCTCACGCACAGGCACCAGCTCAGATACTGGCACCACGTGTTCCTTAGAATTTAGGGTAGTAGAGGTGACTGCACTGGGTGATGCATCGGGTCTAGTGGGCTGCAACAAGGCCAAAGGGAAAGGGAACCTCGGGAGCCATCTTGCTGGAGGGTGAGTTTGCACGCGAGTTCTGCTCCACAGGACTCAGATGAGGACCTCGATGGGAAGGCATTCAAACAAACGTGATAGCCAAGCACTCTGGCATCATAGGTGCAATGGAAGGGTGCCTGAGGGCTTCTCGCCAGTGGTAAAGAGCATGGAGGAGTCCACCTCTAGCATTACACAGAGCTCTGCGCACACCATGGAGCTCATCATTGCCAGTCTGCAGAGGTTGGTGGACTCCCACAGAGGCCGTGCAAATCCAAACCTCATGACGTGTGCCATGGACGACATGGCAGCTTCCATTGCAGCACAGGCAGAAGCAACTCAACGTCTTAGTGCTGTTGGTGGCATGGAAGCTCAGACTGCTCTCATGCAGTCTCGGCTTGATGTCTCGCAACTTCTTGTTGCTGTCATGCAGTCAGTGAGTGCTGCCATCAAGTCTCAAACTGCTTTCCCACAGTCTAAGCTTGATGTCATGCATGGTATGACTGGTGTCATGCAGTCAATGACTGCTGACATCCAGTCTCATACTGCTCTCATGCAGTCTCAGCTGGACGTCACACGTGCTCTGACTGTTTCCATCGCCGCTGGGTCCACTACAGTCCACCGGGGATCTCACGCTGTCGCAGCAGCCCACCCTACTGTGCTGCAGCAGATTGGTGGGGATGCTGAAGTGCTGCCCTGGGGGAGTGGCAGTGAGTCAGCAGAGCAGGAACCCGCTGTCCTCTCTCACGATGACATAATTCCTGAGGCAACCACTCCAACTCTGCCATTGCACGTGTCACTGGCAGTCACCCAGCCAGCCCAGACTGCCGCTGCCCAGCCTCAGGTGGTGCAGTCTACAGCCGGGCCTTCCAGACCCATAGCTGCTCGAGGGCATCCTGCAAGGCCATCTGTAGTCTCTGGCCCTGACACATAGCACCCTTCCACCAGCCGTGCTACTGCCACAGGGGACATACTGCAGAGGAGCAATAGATTAGTTGAAGCAAAGAGGGGATATAAGGAAATGCACAAGAGTTATTAGTAAATACATTATGAAAGCATTTATTGGTGCGATATAAATTTGGATTGGAATGTTTAATCTTTGCTGTTCTGTCTCATTTCAGTTTTGGTGCTTTGGTATGGAAGGGAAAATGGACGTGGTGATGGGAACGTCCAGAGAGAACCGAACTCTGATGAGACAGTCGCAGATCTCCTTTGCAGAATTGCTATAGACTCGCTTCCTCTTCTGTTGCTGTTGTTGCTGCTCTTGCTTCTCTTCCTCCTCCTCTTTCTCTTGCTCCTCCTCCTGCTCCTCCTCCTCCTCCTAGTCCTCCTCCTCAGGTGGTGCAGCTGTGCCTGGTGGCAATGGCTGTGCCCTCATGATGGCGAGGTTGTGCAGCATGCAGCAGATGACGACGAATAGGGACACCCGCTCAGGCGAGTAGCAGAGGACTCCTCCCAAGTGGTCAAGGCAGCGGAACCATTGCTTCAGCACTCCGATGATCTGCTCAATGATGTTCCTGGTGGCAGCATGACTCTCATTGTATGAGTGCTGGGCAGGAGTGTTGGAGCTGCAGAGGGGAGTCATGAGCCAGGTGGAGAGAGAATATCCATTACGTCTGAGCAGCCAGCCGCGAGCATGATGTGGTGGCTGAAACAGAGTTAATATAACCGGTTTGGCGCAATATGAAGGCATCGTGGCTGCTGCCAGGATAGCGGGCATTTACGGTGAGGATTCTGTGTGTGTGGTCGCACACCAACTGCACATTCAGTGAGTGGAATCCTTTGTGGTTATGGAAGACCTCAGGATTGTGATGCTGTGCCCACAAAGTGACATGGGTGAATCAATGGCACCCTGCACCATGGGGAAGCCTGCTATCCTGGCATGCACGCTTGTGCTGCTTCTCTCTGGTCATGGGGAAGGAAATGTAGTCCCTTCTCCTTCTGTACAGAGCATCTGTGATCTCATGGATGGAGCAATAGATGGCGAACTGGGAGATGTTGGAGATCTCTCCTATCGTTCCCTGGGAGGATCCATTGGCATAGAAATTGAGTGCGATGGTGATCTTGACTGCCACTGAGAGAGCCAACTCACCCTGGTCTGAGGCTCGAGGTCTGGTTGCAGCAGATGGCAGAGCTGTGACCACATCCTTGCTGAAGCACAGCCTTCGAACACATTGTTCCTCAGTGAACTTGATGTAGGAGAATTGCTGCTGGAATACCCTGGGAGGGTAAGGTCTCCTGTTGCCAGCCCTGTTGGGCCAGCTTCTTCTGGCCACATTTTGCTGCCTTTCTCCCTGTTTTGCTCCCTGTCTTTCTCCCTATGCTTCTCCCTGTGCCTCTCCCTGTCTCGCTCCCTGTCCTTCTCCCTGCTTTTCTCTATGCCTTTCTCTCTGCATTTATCTTCACTTAAGCAGTCTCTGATAGTGACATCGAAGCAGGAGGTTGAGTGCCAACACAGACCCCATGAAACGAGATAATTCTCGTGATTTCAAATCTGCTCTGAATAATACAGGAGAATAGTTAGGAGGCAGAACAGTCAGTCCTTGAAGTCAAAATCACAGCGATCTGTCCACCAGCGACTCTGCCTATGTGTTAGCAAGCTGCAAAGAGTAATGGCTGAAAACATTGTTTTTCAAGATGACGCCTTTAAATGGCACTCCTCCAGCCGACTCCTGACTGCAACTCAACAGCTTTCTTGATGTTTTTTTTATTTTCTCCTTTAGTAAGGATTCCATTATTTTTCCTCCCACCGATGTTAAGCTGACTGGTCTATAGTTCGCTGGACATGTTCTATTTCACTACATAAATATCGGCATTATGTTAGCTATCCTCCTGTCCTTTGGCACTACAACTTTTTCCAAATGAATTATTAAATATTTGTAATAGTACCTCTGCTATCTCGTCCCTTGATCCTTTGTGCTGCTGCTCATTGTAATGAATTCTGCGTGCAGCCAGCTGCATCAACAGGGGGCCTAAAATTGTAATTTCCTAGCACCACTTATAGCTAGCCTGGACTGCTTAAAGGGGAGGTGTTGTGAATCGTGCAGGAAGTGAATCTATCCTTGGAAAACAGTGAGGAATGGCACAACATGAGAGAGAGGGTGTTACAAGGTTTTCGGATGCAGGTCTTGGTGGAGGAGGTGTAAAGTAGGAGAGATGCCATGTATCCACAGAGGCCAGGAGGTCCTCCAGATACAAGTTCAAAAGGCAGTGGGAGCAGATAGCCGTGGAGGTCAATGCTAGGGGTCTAGCACTGAAGACATGGATGCAGTGCCGCAAGAAGTTCAATATCCTCACACGAGTGGTCAATGTCAATGAATGCATCTTCAAATGCCATATCCTACCAAGTGCACCACTAGCCTCAGCCACTCCTCAATTCACCACACCCCAACACTCACCTACCAACTATCTCTATCAATCAGGACTCATACCTAACATACATGTGCTTCACCTCATCCTCACACACTTCGTGCTGCTGCAAGCCTCACACCCACATCTCACAGCTTGCACACAATGTCAGCTATTCAACAATGACAGTCACATCATCCAAAAAGTTTGTAATATGTTCACTGACACACTTGCCTCTCTCTTTCACAACCAGAAGCAGCAGGAGTTAACCCGAGGGGGTAGAGGCACGTCTGCACGTCCTAACACCCATGGAGGAGACAGTGTTGCCGATTATTGGAATGGCTATTGCTGAGGTTGTAGTCAATGACAGGGCTGAAACTATTGAAGATGGTATCCTCATACCAAATCTTCCTTCTCACATCCCACTTCCTCCTCATCACACAATCTCTTCTGATTTAGATTGTATAAGCATGCGCCTTCTGCCCCCCCCCCCCCCCAACCCCCACCACTGTCCTTGTGCCTTTTTCTTTTCAGATACATGTGATATATTCATGTAGCACAGCACACACAGCTTCCTAATGGCAGGCAGCTCTCTCGGAAACTCCGGAAATCTGTCTAGTTCTGTTTATTATTAACCCTGCACTTGCAGTACACAATACATCCACATCCACAGTGTGGAGCTACAAATATTACAAGCTTACAGACATTACACTTCTCCCTCCTGAATGAAGAAGCCATCTTAACAAACATCATGCATAACTTTCATGTTTAAACATAACACAGGATATAAACTTTTTTTTCCATATTTACAAATTTAACTTTACCACTTGTTTTCTGTTTCGAAGAGGATACCATCACTCTCAAACAGAAACTTCCAAAGTCTCTCTCTTTATCAAGACCTGGCCACCATAAATAACTGCGTGCAAAACTCTTGGTCAAGCACATTCCCAAGTGCTGGTCATGGAGGTCTCCTAATAATTTGGACCTGAATTTATTTGGTATAACCATTTTTGCACCCCACATGATACAATCTTTATCCTACGAATAAAGAATGGATGTGTATCTTTGTCTGTTACCTGGTTTGGCCATCCATTTGCAATATACTCATACACCTTTGACATCACTGGGTCATGATTGGTTGCTCTACCAATCTCTTCAGCTGTGACTGGCAGTTCAACAATGTATGAAAAATAAAACACTTCTTCCCTATCGGGTGTAACTTGTGATGGGGAAGGCAATCTAGACATTGCATCAGCATTACTGTGATCAGCTGATCATCTGTATTCAATATCATATGTATATGCTGACAAAATCAAAGCCCATCTCTGCATTCGGGCTGCAGCTAATGTTAGAACTGGAGACTTTGGATGGAGGATTGCTGTTAGGGGCTTAAGATCCATAACTTACGACCATACAAGTATTTGTGAAACTTCTTGACCCCAAAAATGAATGCCAAAGCTTCCCTTTCAATTTGAGAACAATTACTCTCACTGGCACTGAGAGTGCATGAAGCAAAAGCAATTGGTCTCTCCTCCCCACTACTTAATACATGAGAGATCACTGCCCCAACTCCATACGGAGCGGCATCACATGCGAGCTTAATCTCCCTCGATATGTCATAGTGAACTAACATGGTGCTCTCTACCAATTTGCTTTTACACTCCTTGAATGCTGTATCGCATTCTTTTGACCACTTCCAATGGACCTGTTTTTTCAAAAGTTCATTCAGTGGATGTAATACTGTAGCCAAATTTGGTAGGAACTTCCCATAATAGTTCAAAAGACCCAAGAATGAACGAAGTTCAGTGACATTCCTGGGAGTGGGTGCATTTCTAATTGCATCCAATTTTTCCATGGTTGGATGTAAACCATCTTTGTCTACTCTGTACCCTAAGTGCTCCACTGAGTTTTTCAATAACTCACACTTATGAGCAGACACTCGTACTCTGTGCTTCTCTAGCCATTTGAGGACTTCATTCAATATGTTATTATGAATTTGCCTATTTGGTGCTGAAATTAGTATGTCATCCAAATAACATACTACCCCTTCAATGCCTTGCAAAATCTAGTTCATCACCCCTTGGAATATGGCAGGGGCAGAGGACACTTCAAACGGTAGCCTATTAAATTGATATAGGCCTAGATGAGTATTTATAGTCAAACATGACTTGGACTCCTCATCTAGTTCAAGCTGTAAGTAGGCATTCGTAAGATCCAGTTTTGAGAAGATCTGACCATCTGTCAGTGTTGTGAACAAATCTTCTATATTCGGCAATGTATTGGGGACATTACCCTCTAGAACCTGGTTTACAGTTACTTTATAATCACCACACAATCTTACCTTACCATCGGACTTTGGTACAACAACAATGGGTGTAGCCCAATTACATCGATCTATCTTACAAATAATGTTCTCAGTCTCTAGTCTTTTGAGTTCTTGCTCAACTTTCTCCTTGAGTGCATATGGTCCAGAACATGGCTTGTAGTAAGCCAATCTAGCATCCTTCTGTACCCTGACACTCGCCTTGAAGCCTTGGATCGGACTGCCCGTTTCGCAGAACACCTTCGGATACTTCTTGATAACCTCATCCGTTGATGAACATCTCGCTTCCACACAGAATATCTTACTCCATTCCAGCATCAGTGAGCTCAACCAATTTCTTCCTAGTAAGGCCGGCTTGTCTCCTTTCACTACTATTAGAGGCAAGTTCTGAAATTGATCTTTTCATTTCACCAGTACGGTGATACGACCTACCACAGGAATTTTCTCTCCCGAGTAGCCTCGCAGCTCTATCTTGGATTTCTCCAGTTGAAAGTCACGCAATTTGTCGCGATATAGTGATTCCGGTACTACACTCACGGATGCACCCGTGTCAATTTCCATTGGTATCTTGAATCCCGCAACATCGATGTGGATTTTGATGCTTTCCGAATCGCTGTCGGTTAACCTCGTGCTCCTGATGACATGTAATTCTAACATCTCCTCGTTGTTTTTCCATGCTATGTAGTCTCTTGGGATTTCTACTCATAGCTTTGAACGCTGGACTCATAGCTTTGAAAGCTGGTTTACCCGTCAGTCGGCATGCCTTCGCAAGATGCCCAGTCTATCTGCAGAAGAAACACTCTGCCTTCATGTATGGACAAATTTGAGCAATGTGTTGTCCCAGGCATCTATAGCATGACTTTGACGCTCAGTTAGAATTTCCAGTTTCTGAGACTTTGGGCATTGCCCGTCTTTTACTTTGAACCTGCAGGTGATTTACCTCGGTTGACTGACGACCGTAATTATTATTTAATTCTCGGGAATATTGTTCGGCCATGCCCATCGACCTCACTGTCTGACAAGCAATCTCAAAAGTCAAGTCATTCGTCGTCAATAACTTCCTTCTGATCGCATCATTTTCACCCCACAAACAAAACGATCCCGTAATGCTCGGTTTTGAAAGTTTCCAAAATTACAGTGCATCGATAGCTTTTTAAATGCTATGAAGTAATCACTGATAATTTCATCAGCCTTTTGATTCCGAATACCGAACAATAGCTTTCAGCAATTTCTAACGGTTTGTGGTTATAGTGCTGCTCCAGCTTCGTTAAAATCTCTTTAAGCGTTGTGTCCTTTGGCTCGTCAGGCACAAGCAGATTTACAAGAGTGTCATATAATGCCAAACCTGCCTCTGATAAGAAGATCGCTTTCTTACGTTCCGACACAGCCCGATTCTGGACTGCATTGTCTGGAACTTTGATTATGTTATTTGCAATGAAATACATTTCTAGCCAACCCACATACACTTTAAAACGTTCCCAGTCGTGTCTATATTCTCCCAAATGTCCCAATACACCTGCCATTTTAATCTCTAGCTGTTCACACCGTGTGCTGTATTTTATCTCGGATTTTTGTAGCTTTTTGCAAAGATAGAAACTTCCAAAGTCTCTCTGTCAGCTGACTGGATCCTTCACCAACAAAATTTTAAGCTTTAAATCATCCGAAAAATCCCATCTTCCCTCGCCAAATGTGATATATTCACAGAGCACAGCACACACAGCTTCCTAATGGCAGGCAGCTCTCTCGGAAGTCTCCGGAAATCTGCCTGGTTCTGTTTATTATTAACCCTGCACTTGCAGTACACAATACGTCCACATCCACAATGTGGAGCTACAAACATTACAAGCTTACAGACATTACAATACACAACAGGTGCAACCTGGTCAGACAGTGGGGGAAGACCAAGAAGAGTGATGATGAAGACACAGCTCCATCTTTTTCACACTCGCAACCACTAGCTCAGATACTAACACTAATGTATCTTCGATGATAAATTGAGGCAGGATCTGCACATGGTGAGATACCAAGCATGAATGCTCAGGAGCCAGGGCAGGGGGCAATGATAGCGCAGGTGCCAGCTCGCCAGAGAGCAAGGTCGCAGACAGGTTCGGATGCAGAGCACTCAGACGAGGACATTGATGGGGTTACAGAACAATGTTGATGGGTATGCACAACAAAATGTTTGGTGCAGTGGGAAACCTGCTCTGCATACTTCCGGCAGATGCCACTTTGGTCCTCGAAAAGCAGGCACTACCGAGCCGAATTACATGCCCACTGTCTGTGCCCCTCTGGAATGCACGAGACTACTTTATCAAAGCAACAGTTATTTTATGGCTGTTTAATCTTTCAATTGACAGCAGTTTCCCTTGTTTTCTACTGGGGTCTACCAACTTACTTATTTAGGTAAGGGTCATCTTTTGACCTAGATGTTACAGCCAAAGGAAACTTCAACATTCTCTGTTTCTGAGCTTCCTTTGTTCGCAAGCACCAAGACCAAGATTCCATCCTACCCGCTTCCCTCATATTTCTTTCTGGCTAAAATGCGAGAGCAAAGCACGCTGCAATACTTAGCCACTTTCTTACCTTACATTTTCCCCACTACTGATGTCAGGCTTACCAATCTATAATTACCTGTTTTGTCTCTCCCTCCTTTTTTAAACAGCGGTGTTACATTAGCTACCCTCCAGTCGATAGGAACTGATCCAGAGTCGATAGACTGTTGGAATAAGGCAGATGAGCTGAGAGCACAGATAGATACTTGGGAGTATGATATTATAGCAATTACTGAAACATAGCTGAGAGAATGGCAGGTATGGCAGCTCAACATTCCTGGTTACAGGAATTGAGATGGGGTAAAAAAGGAGGGGGGGTCACAGTATTGATTAAAGAAACAATTACAGCTGTGAGGAGGGATGATATGTTAGAGGGATCATCAAATGAGGCCAAATGGGTTGAATTAAAGAATAAAAAAGGGGTGATCACACTGTTGGGAGTGTACTATAGACCCCCAGACAGTCAGAGGGATATAAAAGAGCAAATATGTAGGCAAATTTCTGAAGTGTAAAAGCTATAGGGCAGTAATAATAGAGGATTTCAACCATCCTAATAATAATTGGGATAAAATTTGTGTGAAAGGTATAGAACGTGCGGAATTCCTAAAATGCATTCACGAGAACTTTTTTAGCCAGTAAGTAACAAACCTAACAAGTGGGTGGTTCTGGACTTAGTTTTAGGGAATGAAGCTCGGCAGGTGGAAGGGGTATTAGTGGGAGAGCATTTTGGTGCAAGTTGTCATAATTCAGTTAGATTTAGGGTAGTTATAGAAAAGGACAAAGATAGACCAGGAATAAAAGTTTGCAAGTGAGGAAAAGCCAATTTTGCTGAGTTGAGCTGGGATTTAGGCAAAGTGGACTGGAAACGGTAACTTGATGGTAAATCAGTGTCAGAGCAGTGGGAGGCATTCAAGGAGGAGATCCTGAGGATTCAGAGCAAGTATGTTCCCTTAAAGCAAAAGGGTGGGACTAACAAATCTAGATCCCCCTGGATGTCAAGCGGGTAGGATAAAGAAAAAACGGGAAACTTATGACAGATACTGAAGGCTCAATACTGCAGCAACTCTATGGGAATATAGAAAGTGCAGGGATGCAATTAAAAAGGAAATTAGGAAAACAAAGGAAGAGCATAGAAAAATGTTGGCAAGTAAAATCAAGGAAAACCCAAAGATGTTTTATAAATACATTAAGAGCAAGAGGAGTAACTAAAGAAAGAGTAGGGCCTATTAGAGATCAAAAAGGTAATCTGTGTGTGGAGGTGAAAGACATGAATACTTTGAGTCTGTTTTCACAAAAGAGAGGGGCAATGCAGACATTGCAATGAGGGAGGAGGAGTGTGAAATATTAGATGAAATAAACATAGTGAGAGAGAAAGTAGTAAGGGGCTTAGCAGCTTTGAAAGTGGATAAATCCCCAGACCCGGATGAAATGTCTCCCAGGCTGTTAAGAAAAGCAAAAGCAGAAATAGCAGATGCTCTGACCATCATTTTCCTATTCACTCTGGCTACAGGTGTGGTGCCTAAGTACTGGAGGACTGCTAATGTTGTACATTTGTTTAAAAAGGGAGAAAAGGATAGATCAAGTAATTGCAGGCCAGTCAGCCTAACTGTGGTGGTGAGAAAATTATTGGAAAAATTCTGAGGGACAGGATAAATCTTAATTTAGAAAGACAAATATTAATCAAGGACAGTCAGCATGGATTTGTTAATGGAAGGTCATGTCTGACTAACATGATTGAATATTTTGAGGAGGTAACAAGGATGGTCGATAAGGATAGTGCGTTTGATGTAGTGTATATTTTAGCAAAGCTTTCGATAAGGTCTCACATGGCAGACTAGTCACGAAAATAAAAGTCCATGGGATCAAAGGCAAAGTGGCAAATTGAATCCAAAATTGGTTCAGAGGCAGGAAACAGAGGGTAATGGTTGATGGGTGTTTTTCTGTCTGGAAGGCTGTTTCCAGTGGGTTTCTGCAGGATTCAGTACTAGGGCCCTTGCTTTTTGTGATATATATCAATGATTTAGACTTGAATGTAGGGGCTATGATTAAGAAATTTGAAGATGGTACTAAATTCAGCTGTGTGGTTGATAATGAAGAAGAAAGCTGTGGATTGCAGGAAGATATCATTGTACTGGTCAGGTGGGCAGAACAGTGGCAAATGGAATTCAATCCCGAGAAGTGTGAGATACTGCATTTGGGGAGGGCTAACAAGGCAAGGACATATACATTAAATGGTAGGACACTGGGAAATGTAGAGGAACAAAGGGATCTTGGAGTGCATGTCCACAGATCCCTGAAGATAGCAGGCCAGGAAGAGAAGATAGTTAAGAAAACATACGGAATATTTGCCTTCATTAGCCGAGGCATGGAATACAAGAGCAGGGAGGCTTGAACTGTAGAAAACACTATTTAGGCCACGGCTATAGTACTGCTGCAGGTTGTGTCAGCTCCACGCTGACAGAAAGGTCTGTGGGAAGGAGCGAGTTCACAGCGGGTTCGTGACCCGCTATTAAAAAAAGCCACTTTCCCACCGAATCCACCATTGATCGTTCGTGCTGCCACCATGGAAAATTCAGCCAATGGTTTTCTAAGCGAGTATTCATTTTATCATGTGTTATGGCTTCTAGAATTTTTCCCACTAGTGGCTATGTTAGGCCGACTAGAATATGCTTATTTGGTTTACCCCTTTATCTCCTTTTGAACAGGTTTTAAACTGGTAACCTTCAGTCCGCCAGCACAATTTCCATATTAATATGAACATAGAATTTCACCACACACAGCATGTTGAAAAATCTTCCCCATTAACTCTGTTAACCAAACACAGGAAAACTCATTAACATCGTTTCAAAAATATCACTTCCAAATTTAATAGAGTAAGGTACTTTCAGATCAAATAGGCTCATACGCACTGCTTAAGAAAGGCTGCACTTTATATACTGTCACCCATATCCATTCGACAGGACATCAGTCTATTCAGATTGAAGTTGTCGTTGTGAATACAATAGTCAAATGTAACTCTTTCCAGAGATACCCATGGATGTTGCTAGACTTTCCATCCATTTACTCGCAAACTTTTAATGCTATTGTAAAATCAACCGACTGCTGGGGTATACATAATACAACCACAAAGCCGGTGTAAAATAATGGTGATTACATTGCCAGAACAAATAAAACCAATAAGACCACCACCCCACACTATAGTAATGTATAGATATTACAGGTAGATTTATATGTATTGGCTATTATAATATTAAGATCAGTTTGGGTAGCCATGAACACAGTAATGATTTATTCTTGGATACAAAGTAAAAAGGTAAATTATACAAAATCCTAATACTGGACTCAACATACATACACATTGGATTCGAGCACTTTGAATATGTTCACAGAACAATTAATTCAGCATCAAAGCAGAATGAAAAGAATCAGTGTCTCATCTATAAACCTGAATAAGGGGATTTTGCCTGCAATGACTACAGGTTTTTTTTTATTTGCTCTTTTGCTGATATACACTGTTGAAACCATTAGAATAACAAAAGTATTCCCTACAGTGGCGTTTCAGTCTAGCTTATAAATACCGAGCTGTATGAAACAGCGCTATACGCAGGCGGTTGTTTAACTGTGAAGCTCAAAATGGGAAAGGTAATGTTAACTCTCATACTTTTCACATTTGCTAATAATGTTTTATAAAATACATCAGATTTGAGAAATTATCGATTCATTTGTTGTGTGATTTTTTTTCCCCCACAGATCATCTTTTACGAGGACAGGAACTTCCAGGGTCGGCACTACGAGTGCAGTACTGACTGTGCTGACCTGTCCCCTTACTTCAACCGCTGTAACTCAATCCGTGTGGAGAGTGACTGGTGGGTGGTGTATGAGAGACCCAATTACATGGGATACCAGTATGTTCTGAGCAGGGGAGAATATCCTGACTACCAGCGCTGGATGGGATTCAATGACAACATCAGGTCATGTCGCACCTACCCATACGTAAGTTATCATTACATTCTAATTATCAGTTTCATAGAAACATAGAAACATAGAAAATAGGTGCAGGAGTAGGCCATTCGGCCGTTCGAGCCTGCACCGCCATTCAATGAGTTCATGGCTGAACAGGCAACTTCAGTACCCCATTCCTGCTTTCTCGCCATACCCCTTATCCCCCTAGCAGTAAGGACTACATCGAACTCCTTTTTGAATATATTTAGTGAATTGGCCTCAACAACTTTCTCTGGTAGAGAATTCCACAGGTTCACCACTCTCTGGGTGGAGAAGTTTCTCCTCATCTCAGTCATAAATGGCTTACCCCTTATCCTTAGACTGTGACCCCTGGTTCTGGACTTCCCCAACATTGGGAACATTCTTCCTGCATCTAATCTGTCTAAACCCGTCAGAATTTTAAACGTTTCTATGAGATCCCCTCTCATTCTTCTGAACTCCAGTGAATACAAGCCCAGTTGATCCAGTCTTTCTTGATATGTCAGTCCCGCCATCCCGGGAATCAGTCTGGTGAACCTTCGCTGCACTCCCTCAATAGAAAAAATGTCCTTCCTCAAGTTAGGAGACCAAAACTGTACACAATACTCCAGGTGTGGCCTCACCAAGGCCCTGTACAACTGTAGTAACACCTCCCTGCCGCTGTACTCAAATCCCCTCGCTATGAAGGCCAACATGCCATTTGCTTTCTTAACCGCCTGCTGTACCTGCATGCCAACCTTCAATGACTGATGTACCATGACACCCAGGTCTCGTTGCACCTCCCCTTTTCCTAATCTGTAACCATTCAGATAATAGTCTGTCTCTCTATTTTTACCACCAAAGTGGATAACCTCACATTTATCCACATTGTACTTCATCTGCCACGCATTTGCCCACTCACCTAACCTATCCAAGTCGCTCTGCAGCCTCATAGCATCCTCCTCGCAGCTCACACTGCCACCCAACTTAGTGTCATCCGCAAATTTGGAGAAACTGCATTTAATCCCCTCGTCTAAATCATTAATGTACAATGTAAACAGCTGGGGCCCCAGCACAGAACCTGGCGGTACCCCACTAGTCACTGCCTGCCAGTTTCGAATCATTTGGTAATAAAATTTATATTTGTGGCGACTCATCAATAATTTTCTGTCATTTAATGCAATTTATTCCCAGCCTCGTCATTAATTATGTAATAGTCTTTTATATTTAATTTACAGATTATTATTCTCACTCAATTTTTTTGTTATTAGTGACAGATCCACATTTTAGTTTAAACATTATACTGCTTTGTGGTATTTCACATGTTAGAAAAAAGATTGAAATACAGCACTAAACAGCACGAATTTGAAATACAGAACTAAAAATCTTGTCTGTACCACACTGGCATGTTTCTAATTAGTTCTTAATTTGGAAAAGGTACAACAACAACAACAACAACTTTATTTATATAGCACCTGTAAGGTAGTGAAACGTCCCAAGGCGCTTCGCAGGAGTATTATAAGATTTTTAACAAATTGACACTGAGCCGCATAAGTAGAAATTGACCAAAAGCTTGGTCAAAGAGGTATGTTTAGGTAGGGATTTCCAGAGCTAGGGGCCAAAGTAACAGACGGTATGGCCACCAATGTTTGAGCGATTTTTATCAGGGCTGCTCAAGAGGGCAGAATTAGAGGAGCACATACATCTCATGGGGGGTTGTGGGGCTGGAGGAGATTATAGAGATAGGGAGGGATGAGGTCATGGAAGAATTTGAAAATAAGGATGAGAATTTTGAAATCGAGGCGTTGCTTAACCGGGAGCCAATGTTGGTCAGAACATGCCATGTATAAATGCTGCAGAATCATTCAACGTGTTCTTGTATACATGTCTACCTCCTTGTGGGTTTGTCCAGGGCTCCAAGTAAAGCTTGTGCTAACATTGGTATCGACAATACTGCAACCTTCAATATTTTCCTTAAACGACTATCGATGAAGTGTTGGCCGGGACAGTAAATGTTGGATGTTTCAGCACATTCCCCTGATCCCCAAGATAATCTGATGAAGCTACAGTAGATTGATTGAACATTACAAGCTACATTAAGCAACTTTGAATGGTTTCTTTCTATTATTTTTTTGGGGGGTAATTCTTTTCTCAACCTAAGATGTTCACAGTTTAAAGGAAGTAGCCTCTACCTCCTAGCACTTTAAAGGATTGTATTTTGTCTCTTATCTCCTTTTGTCCAATGAAAAGAATTTCACTTTTGTATGTCTTTCTTCATAACTGAGGAACCTAAGCTCTACAATGAAATTCATGTCACTTTTTTCTGAAATCTCTCAAGTGCATTAGTGCCCTTTCGGCAGAGGAGTGTTCAGAACTGCCAGTAACAATCCAGATGTAATTTCGCTAATGATCTACACACGATTAGAATAACTTGTTGTGACTTACAATATGCTCAAATGCCCTCAGTTTTTTCTTAGTAAGTGATCAGCATTGTTGCTAACGGCTTCATACCAATTGGACATGTTCAGTGAATGGTCAATAATCCGTTTCCAAATCCTTTTTAACTTCTACCTTCGCTGATTAACATATGTACATATATTTCATGTTTCTTGTTCTAATGTTCTCTCATCTTAGAATGCTCTTCAATACAGACCATGCATAGATTTGCTACTACATCAAAAATGTTATACATTTTATATTACAGTATAGGGGAGGCACCTACAGAATGAAGATTTACGAGAGGCCTGACTTTGGAGGACAGATGATGGAATTCATGGATGACTGTCCATCTGTCTACGATCGTTTCCGTTACCGTGACATTCACTCCTGCCATGTGATGGATGGTTACTGGACCTTCTATGAACAACCCAACTACAGAGGTCGCCAGTACTTCATGAGACCCGGTGAATACAGGAGATTCAGTGACTGGGGCGGCAACAGCTCAACTATCGGATCGTTCAGGCGCATGAGGGACTTCTAGATTGTTGCTGAAATATATGATCTAGTCAGCAGATAGATTTTGAACATAAATAAAATCCCTTTTACTTGATTACTTTGATAAGTTCCTTCCTTTTTCTGGATTGTCGTGTAAATCATATATTACTAACCTTACATAATAAACCACTATGTAGCTAGAAGCAAATATAGACAGTAAGACATGACTCTGAATGAGGCTTGTTTCATTTTAATTTAAATTCAAGTAGAACATACACACTGTTGCGATTTCTGTTAGATATGGTGACGTACTACAAGAATGCAAGTCCTTTGTTTTTAAAAGTCATAAACCTCTGCCAAATAATGTTACTTCATTTATTTAAGTCACAGTTCTTGTAAAGTCCTTACACAATACCACAAATCCACATGAGGTACATTCTATGGACAAGGTCACTCCCATGACCTGAACCTTTATTCACGGGACCAAGAAGTGATGACCCTGCATGGGACCTCCCTTTAAATACCTGGGTGACCAGGTGAGGAGTGTCTCCCACAAGTTCACCCCCTGTGGTCAAGGTGTGCATTTCTTACATACATACAGTATTGCAGTGGTGTTACATAAAGGTTACATACATGACATCACCTCCCCCTCAACATCTTATTGGGATCATAGGTTAAGTCTCTCAGGTGGTCTGCGCTTTCTCGTGGAGCGCCGCAGTTGGGGCTCTGGTTGTTGAGCCTTGGTATGCGTGTCTGTCACCTGTGGTGATTCCGGCCTGTCTGGGCTGACCGCAGGGACTGTGCATGCTGCTGAATGCTCTTGTTGCTCTTTCACTGGCGGTGGTGTGAGCACCATCTCATGATCTTCCTCAGGTTCCTTCGTGTCCACGCTGAACCTTTTTTTAACTTGGTCCAGATGCTTGCGGCATATCTGCCCATTGTTAAGTTTAACCACTATGACCCCATTCCCCTCTTTGTCTATTACAGTACTCTCAAGCCATTTGGGCCCCAAAGCGTGATAGAGGACAAATACGGGGTCATCAATTTCTATACATCTCCCCCTTGAATTTTGTTCATGGTACTTGTTTTGGGACTGGCGCTTGCCTTTAACAATGTCGGACAGGACTGGATGAATGAGGGACAGCCGAGTTTTGAGTGTTCGTTTCATGAGTAACTCTGCGGGTGGGACCCCCGTGAGCAAGTGCGGTCGGGACCTGTAGGCCAGCAGGAGGCGCGATATGCGGCATTGAAGGGAGGGTCCTTGAATCTGGAGTATGCCTTGCCTTATGAATTGGACCGCACGTTCTGCCTGGCCATTGGAGGCCGGCTTGAACAGTGCTGTCCTGACATGGTTAATGCCATTACCTGACATGAACTCCCGGAATTCGTACGAATTCAAAATGATGCACTCGATCCATTTCGAGTACGCATCAACGACATTGAGAAACATTTTTCCCATGAACGGGCCCGCGTAGTCTACATGAATACGTGACCATGGCCTGGTGGGCCAGGGCCACAGGCTGAGCGGGGCCTCCCTGGGGGCATTACCCAGCTGTGCACAAGTCGTGCACCTGCGAACACAGTGTTCCAGGTCTGAATCAATTCCCGGCCATCACACATGTGACCGGGCAATGGCCTTCATCAGCACGATACTCGGGTGCTCGCTGTGGAGTTCCCTGATGAATGCTTCCCTGCCCCTCTGGGGCATGACTACCTGGCTGCCCCATAGTAGGCAGTCAGCTTGAATGGAGAGCTCATCCATCCGTCTGTGAAACGCTCTGACCTCCTCAGAGCATGCTCCGTGTGCGGGCGCCCAATCCCCAGTCAGGACACAGTTCTTAATCAAGGATAGGAGAGGGTCTCTGTTTGTCCAGATTTTGATCTGGTGGGCTGTGATGGGGGAGCCTGCGCTGTCAAAGGCATCGACAGCCATGACCATCTCCGGTTAGTTTAACATCTGTAGTGGGGAAAATGCTTCAAGCTATCATTAAGGAAGAAATAGCGGGACATCTAGATAGGAATAGTGCAATCAAGCAGACACAACATGGATTCATGAAGGGGAATCATGTTTAACTAATTTACTGGAATTCTTTGAGGATATAACGAGCATGGTGGATAGAGGTGTACCGATGGATGTGGTGTATTTAGATTTCCAAAAGGCATTCGATAAGGTGCCACAATTACTGCAGAAGATAAAGGTACGTGGAGTCAGAGGAAATGTATTAGCATGAATAGAGAATTGGCTGGCGAACAGAAAGCAGAGAGTCGGGATAAATGGGTCCTTTTCGGGTTGGAAATCGGTGGTTACTGGTGTGCCACAGGGATCGGTGCTGGGACCACATCTGTTTACAATATACATAGATGACCTAGAAGAGGGGACAGAGTGTAGTGTAACAACATTTGCAAATGATACAAAGATTGGTGGAAAAGCGGGTTGTGTAGAGGACACAGAGAGGCTGCAAAGAGATTTAGATAGGTTAAGCGAATGGGCTAAGATTTGGCAGATGGAATACAATATCGGAAAATGTGAGGTCATCCACCTTGGAAAAAAAAACAGTAAAAGGGAATATTATTTGAATGGGGAGAAATTACAACATGGGGATCCTTGTGCATGAATCCCAAAAAGTTAATTTGCAGGTGCAGCAGGTAATCAGGAAGGCGAATGGAATGTTGGCCTTCATTGTGAGAGGGATGGAGTACAAAAGCAGGGAGGTCCTGCTGCAACTGTATAGGGTATTGGTGAGGCCGCACCTGGAGTATTGCGTGCAGTTTTGGTCACCTTACTTAAGGAAGGATATACTAGCTTTTGAGGGGGTACAGAGACGATTCACTAGGCTGATTCCGGAGATGAGAGGGTTACCTTATGATGATAGATTGAGCAGACTGGGTCTTTACTCGTTGGAGTTCAGAAGGATGAGGGGTGATCTTATAGAAACATTTTCAATAATGAAAGGGATAGACAAGATAGAGGCAGAGAGGTTGTTTCCACTGGTCGGGGAGACTAGAACTAGGGGGCACAGCCTCAAAATACGGGGGAGCCAATTTAAAACCGAATTGATAAGGAATTTCTTTTCCCAGAGGGTTGTGAATCTGTGGAATTCTCTGCCCAAGGAAGCAGTTGAGGCTAGCTCATTGAATGTATTCAAATCACAGATAGATAGATTTTTAACCAATACGTGGGCGGGTGAGTGGAGCTGAGTCTATGGCCAGATCAGTCATGATCTTGTTGAATGGCGGAGCAGGCTCAAGAGGCTAGATGGCCTACTCCTGTTCCTAATTCTTATGTTCTTATGTTCTGATCTCAGCGCTTTGCTCCGCTGCCCCCTCGGTGGTGGCCAGTGGAAACCTGCTGAGCGCGTTGGCGCAATGTTCGGTGCTGGGCCGGTGCCAGATGGTGTAGTCATACGCAGTCAGCGTAAGAGCCCATCGCTGTATGCGAGCTGATGCATTGGCATTGACAGTCTTGCTGTCCGAGAGAAGGAATGTTAACGGCTTGTTTCTAATTCGAACCTCCTGCCAAAAAGGTACTGATGCATCTTTTTCACCCCATAGACACATGCGAGTGCTTCCTTCTCAACCATCCCATATCCCTGTTCTGCTTGAGCGAGCGACCTAAGGCATAAGCCACAGGTTGTAGTTGGCCCTCAGCGTTACCCTGCTGCAACACGCACCCAACCCCATAGGACGATGCATCACATGTCAGAACCAATTTCTTACGGGAGTCGTAGAGGGTCAACAACTTATTTGAACAAAGTAGGTTCCACACCCGACTGAAAGCCCGTTCCTGACAGTCCCCCCAAAACCAATCACAACCCTTATGCAGGAGCATGTGTAGCAGCTCCAACAATGTGCTTAAGTTCGGCAGTAAGTTCCCGAAATAGTTCAAGAGTCCCAGAAATGAACACATCTCCGATGTATTGCAGGGCCTGGGTGCTCGTCGAATCACCTCCATTTTGGATTCGATGGGCCAAATCCCATCTGCAACAACCCTCCTGCCCAGAAACTCGACCTCGGGAGCCAAAAACACACATTTACACTTCTTGAGTCACAGGCCTACCCGGTCTAGTCGGCGTAGCACGTCCTCAGGGTTGTGGAGATGTTCCTCAGTGTCACGACCGGTGATGAGGATGTCGTCCTGAAATACGTTTGTTCCAGGAATGGATTTGAGCAGGCTTTCCATGTTTCTTTGAAAAATCACGGCCGCTGATCAAATGCCAAACGGACACCTGTTGTAGACAAACAGTCCCTTGTGCATGGTGATGGTGGTTGATATGTCCTTACTATACAGTATAAAGGCACACGAGGCCCATGCTTGAGAGAAGGTCAGTCTGTGACCTGTCCTTTATTCCTCAGCACTCCAAGTGATGAAGGTGGGTGAAGCTTCCCCTTTAGTACCTGAAGGCCCAGGTTAGGAGTGTCTCCCACCTAGTGGTCATTCTTCTCACAGTGTACAACTTAGGTCAGATTATACATTGGTTACAATGCTGGTTGAATACATGACATCACCTCACCCCCAAAGTCTTATTGGGATCACAGGTTGAGTCTCTCTGGTGGTTTACGCTCTCTTGTTGAGCGCCTGAGTTGGGGCTCCGGTTGTTGGGCGCTGGCCTGAGTGTCTGCTTTTTGCAGTGCCTCAGTCCTATCCAGACTGCCCACAGTGATTGGGCTCTCCTCCCTTTGGTTCCGGTATTCGGTCACCTGTGGTGGAGTGAAGTCTACATCGTGTTATTCCTCTGCTTCTTCTATGAGGTTGCTGAACCTCCTTTTTGTTTGATCCACGTGTTTGCGGCAGAATTGTCCATTGGTAAGTTTAACTACCAGAATCCTATTTCCCTCTTTGGCAATCACATTGCCTGCGAGCCATTTGGGCCCTGCAGCGTAGATGAGGACAAAAACAGGATCATTTACATCAATACATCGCGCCATCGCATTCCTGTCATGGTAGTCATATTGTGGCTGGCGCCTGCTCTCGACAATTTCTTTCATGATGGGGTGTATAAGGGATAGCCGGGTTTTGAGCGTCCTTTTCATTAGCAGCTCTGCGGGTGGAACCCCTGTGAGCGAGTGTGGTCGGGATCTATAGGCCAACAGGAGGCGTGATAAGCATCTTTGTAGGGAACCCCCTTGGATTCTAAGCATCCCCTGTTTGATTATCTGCACTGCTCGTTCTGCCTGGCCATTTGAGGCCGGCTTGAACGGTGCCGTTCTGACATGGTTAATTCCATTGCCTGCCATGAAGTCCTGGAATTAAGTGCTTATGAAGCACGGGCCATTGTTGCTGACCAAGACGTCTGGTAGACCGTAGGCGGCGAACATTGCCCGTAGACTTTCTACCGTGGCAGAGGATGTGCTTGAATTTAAAATGACACATTCGATCCATTTGGAGTAGGCGTCTACTACAATCAAAATAATTTTTCCCATGAAAGGACATGCGTAGTCCACATGGATGCGTGACCAAGGCTTGGCGGGCCATGGCTAGGGGCTAAGGGGAGCTTCCCTGGGCGCATTGCCCAGCTGGACCTGCGAACACAAAGCACGTGTTGCACCTGCGAACACAAAGTTCCAGATCTGCGTATATCCCTGGCCACCAAACGTGTGACCTGGCAATTGCCTTCATCATGACAATGCCCGGGTGCTCATTGTGGAGTTCTCTGATGAACACCTCTCTGCCAATCTGGGGCATGACTACATGGTTTCCCCACAGTAGGCAATCGGCCTGAATCGAGACTTCATCCCTGCGCCTGCGAAATGGTTTAAATTCCTCAGGGCATGCCGTGTACGTGGCTGCCCATTCAGGACACATTTCTTTACTAGAGACAATAGCAGGTCTCTATTTGTCCAGACGTTAATCTGACGGGTTGTCACGGGTGAGCCTTCGCTTGCGAAAGCTTCAACAGCCATGACCATCTCAGCAGCATGCTCGGTAGCCCCCTCAGTGGTGGCTAGTGGAAGCCTGCTGAGTGATCGGCGCAGTTTTCGGTGCCCGGTCTGTGCCGAATTATATAGTCATAGGCGGCTAACATGAGTGCCCACCTCTGTATGCGGGCCGATGCGTTTGCATTTATGGCCTTGTTGTCGGCCAAAAGGGACGTTAGGGATTTGTGATCTGTCTCCAGCTCAAATTTCCTGCCAAACAGGTACTGGTGCATTTTCTTTACAGCATATACACATGCGAGCGCCTCCTTTTCTACCATCCCGTAACCCCTTTCTGCCTGGGACAGACTCCTGGAGGCATAAGCTACCGGCTATAACTGACCCTTGGCATTGACATGCTGCAACACACGCCCGACACCATAGGATGACGCATCGCACGTTAACACAAGTTTCTTACATGGGTCGTATAGTGTTAACAGAGTGTTGGAACATAACAAATTGTGTGCTTTATTAAAAGCCCTTTCCTGGCTGTCCCCCCAGACCCATTCGTGAGCTTTGCGGAGGAGCACGTGTAGCAGCTCTAGCAGCATGCTCAATTTGGGAAGAAATTTACCAAAATAGTTCAAGAGCTCCAGGAACGAATGCAGCTCCGTCGTGTTACGGGGTCTGGGTGCTCTCTGGATCACTTCCGTCTTGGACGCAGGAGGGCTGATCCTGTCTGCTGCTACCTTCATCCCCAGGAATTCTACCTCTGGAGCTAGGAAGATGCACTTCGCCTTTTTCAGTCGCAGCCCTACCCGGTCCAGTCTGCGTAGCACCTCCTCCAGGTTGTGGAGGTGTTCTTCAGTATCGTAACCCATGATGAGGATGTCGTCCTGAAAAACCACCGTCCCTGGAATCGACTTGAGGAGGCTTTCCATATTTCGTTGGAAGATCACGGCGGCCGAGCAAATCCCGAACGGACATCTGTTGTACTCAAACAACCCCTTGTGTGTCGTGATGGTGGTCAGCTTCTTCGACTCACTCGCCAGTTTCTGGGTCATGTAAGCTGAGGTCAGGTCCAATTTTGAAAAAAGTTTGCCACCGGATCGCATCGCAAAGAGGTTCACCGCTCTCGGTAGCGGGTACTGGTCTTGGAGTGACACCCGATTGATGGTGGCCTTGTAATCACCACATATCCTGACCGACCCATCCGCCTTGAGCACCGGCACAATCGGGCTCACCCAGTCACTGAATTCGACTGGCGAGATGATGCCTTCCCTCAGCAGGCGGTCCAATTCGCCTTCTATCTTTTCCCACATCACGTACGGCACCGCTCTGGCCTTGTGGTGTACTGGTTTGGCGTCCGGGTTTATGTGAATCACTACCTTGGCCCCCATGAAGGTGCCGATGCCGGGTTGAAATAGTGAGTTAAATTTGTCCAGGATCTGTGAGCATGATACTCGCTCCACAGAGGAAATTGCATTGACATCGCCCCATTTCCAGTTCATGACAGCAAGCCAACTCCTCCCCAGTAGAGCGGGGCCATCCCCTGGTACAATCCAGAGTGGCAACCTGTTCTCCGAGTCTTTGTGGGTCATGACTACCGTGGCGCTGCCTGGCACCAGAATGATCTGCTTTGTGTAAGTCCGTAGCTGTGCGTCAATCGGCGATATTTTGGCCTCCTGGCCTTGGACGCCCACAACTTTTCGAACTGTTTGATACCCATCAGGGACTGGCTGGCCTTGTGTCTAGCTCCATTGATACTGGGATGTCATTGAGGAGCACTTTCATCATTATCGGTGGCGTCCTGGTGTATGAACTGTATGTGTGCTGCACATGAACTCGCTGAACTTCAGCTTCCTGCGATTTCCCCCAGTGTTCATTTCTGCAATTTCTGCAGGTATTTTGCTCATCTCTGCAAACTCCGGCAGAGTGTGTGCCTCCACGCCTCCAACATGAGCTGTTGTTGGAAACAAAAGATTCCTTGCCAGTCGATCGTCCCTGACTGCCCCTGTTATTGTCCTTGAGTGCGCCATTAACAGGTGTTGATAGCCCCATTACTGGCCGCATTGTCCCTTGCAATGGCGTGAATCGCCGTTCAGCTTGCCATTGTCTCTGTCAAACTCCCCCTCTGGGTTCGACTACATGTTGGGGCATGCCCGATTGCCCCTGTCTGCCTGGAGAACTGTGTGCTGTTTTCACAATGTTGAATCTCTGTCCCAATCATTCCGTAACACAGTACCTCTCGTCTGTTCTGCTAGTGGCCATGCTCGCGTGGTTTAAATCCCAGTTTCTCATCGCCATTGATAGGTCCTTACTATACAGTATAAATGCACACGAGGCCCATGCTTGAGAGAAGGTCAGTCTGTGACCTGTCCTTTATTCCTTAGCACTCCAAGTGATGAATGTGGGTGGAGCTTCCCCTTTTGTACCCGAAGGCCCAGGTTAGGAGTGTCTCCCACCTAGTGGTCATTCTTCTCACAGTTTACAATTTAGGTCAGATTATACATGGGTTACAATGCTGGTTGAATACATGACATCGGTCAGTAGTTTAGATTCGTCAGCCAGTTCTTGGGTCATGTCGGCTGAAGTGAGGTCCAACTTGATGAACAGCTTGCCACCTACCAGCGTGGCAAAAAGGTCCTCCGCTCTTGGGAGCGGGTATTGGTCTTGCAGGGACACCCGGTTGATAGTGGCCTTGTAGTCGCCACAGATCCTGACCGAGCCATCTGCTTTTAGGACGGGAACGATGGGGCTTGCCCATTCGCTGAATTCAACGGGCGAGATGATGCCCTCTCTCAGCAACCGGTCCAACTCGCTCTCAATTTTCTCCCGCATCACATACGGCACAGCTCTGGCTTTGTGGTGCACTGGTCTGGCGTCCGGGGTGATGCGTATCACCACTTTGGTACCTTTGAACGTCCCGACGCCAGGTTGAAATAGTGACTCAAATTGCTGTAGGACCTGTGAGCATCAACTTCGCTCCACAGATGACATGGCGTGCACATCCCTCCATTTCCAGTTCATCTCAGCTAACCAGCTCCTCCCCAACAGTGTGGGACCATTGCCCGGGACAATCCAGAGCAGCAGCCGGTTTACCGATCCATTGTGTGTGACCGTCAACATTGCACTGCCTAGCACTGGAATGATTTCTTTGGTGTATGTCTGTAATTGCGTCTCAATGCATTCTAGTTTGGGTCTGCTGGCTTTGAGTGGCCACAGCTTTTCGAATTGTTGAACACTCATGAGTGACTGGCTGGCCCTCGTGTCCAGGTCCATGCGTACAGGGATGCCGTTTAATAGGATTTTCATCATCATAGGTGGCGTTTTGGTATATGAGCTGTGAATGTTTGCCACATAAACCCGCTGAACTTCAGCGTCCATTGATTTGCCCCAAGCGTCATCCTGCCTCGCAGATCCCTCATGTGGTTCATCCGCCTCGTATATTAGCCTGGTTACAGGCTTTCTGCACATTCTGGCTAAATGGCCACTGAGGTTACAATTTCTGCAGACGAACTGTTGAAACCTGCAAGTCCTGGCAGCATGTCTGCCCCCACACCTCCAGCATGAACTGAGATTCCCATTGTTGTGAACAAAAGGGCTGTTGCCAGGCATTCCTCGCTGATTGTCCCTTTGACTACTCTTGAGCACCCTGTTAGTAGCTGTCAATGGCCCCATCCCGGGCCGCATTGTCCACTGGGGGGGGGCGTAAATGTCCATTCAGCCTGCCATTGACTCTGTTGGAGACTGACTCTTGGGTCTGTTGCTGCCTGAGGTTTCTCGAACTGCCCTTGCCAGCCTGCGGGGCTCTGTGTCGCGTTTATGATATCGACTCCCTGATCCATCAGGAAGCAGAATTGCGCGCGTATACTATCTTGGTTTCCTCCTCCCCCGCCATAAAAGTCTGAGCCATCAACGCCGCCGCTTCCAAGGTCAAGTCCTTGGTCTCAATTAGCTTTCTGAAAATCCCAGCATGACCGATGCCCTCAATAAAGAAATCCCTTCGCATCTCCCCCCTGCAGGCGTCTGTGAAGTTACAGAGGCTGGCCAAGCACCGGAGGTCTGCAACGAAATCCGGTATGCTCTGTGCTTCCCGACGTCGGTGTGTATAGAATCTGGGTCGGGCCATGTGTACGTTGCTCGCCGGTTTGAGGTGCTCACCGATTAGTTTGCTGAGCTCGTCGAAGGTTTTGTCCACCGACTTCTCGGGTGCTAGCAGGTCTTTCATGAGCGCGTAATTCTTCGGTCCACAGCTGGTCAGCAGATGAGCCCTTCGCTTGTCGGCCACTGCATCTCCCAGCCAGAGCTGGAGCCTCTCAATGAAATCATCCCAGTCCTCACCAACACAGTACCGTTCATCTGTGCTGCCGGTGGCCATTCTCGTGAGTCGTTGATTCCGGTTTCTCGTCGCCAATATAAAGTCCTTACACAATACCACAAATCCACACAAGGCACATTCTATGGACAAGGTCACTCCATGATCTGAACCTTTATTCACGGGACCAAGAAGTGATGACCCTGCGTGGGACCTCCCTTTAAATACCTGGGTGACCAGGTGAGGAATGTCTCCCACAAGTTCACCCCTTGTGGTCAAGGTATGCATTTCTTACATATATACAGTATTGCAGTGTTGTTACATAAAGGTTACATACATGACAGTTCTCAACTAGTCGGAAAGTAGTTGAGTTTCACCACCTTAGATAATCATTCTATCATGATATCACCTCTGTGCATTCCTTCCTGGAATAATGGGCCAGAAATCCCGGTTCTGGGTTTCCTGCGGGCGCTCGCTTGAAAATAAGGAAAAAGATCCGCACCTACCTTTTACTCCTGTGCCCTCCAGCGATTCCAGTCGGAGGCCTCCATTTCCTGCGCATCGGAGTGCATTCACTTCTTGGAGATGCGGAAGGAGAAGCTGGAGTCACGTGGCACTGGACAGCCAATGAAGGTACAGTATTCTCATTCATAATAATGGGAACTCTGTAAGTACAAGTTCTCATTATTATGAATGAGAACCCCCAACACCCAAATACAAATAAAAAATAAAAAAACACCTCACATATTTATATTAATTTAAATTAAAGTTAATAAAATGTGTTAGAAAAAAAATATATTTTTCCGATTTGTTTTTAAATGTGTTATAATTAGGGTTTAAAATAAACTTACCTTAGTGGACAGGATTTTTAACATAAAAATGGGTTTTTAAATTTTATTTTTATATGTTTTAAAGCTCTTACATAGAAACATAGAAACATAGAAAATAGGTGCAGGAGTAGGCCATTCGGCCCTTCTAGCCTGCACCGCCATTCAATGAGTTCATGGCTGAACATTCAACTTCAGTACCCCATTCCTGCTTTCTCGCCATACCCCTTGATTCCCCTCGTAGTAAGGACCTCATCTAACTCCTTTTTGAATATATTTAGTGAATTGGCCTCAACAACTTTCTGTGGTAGAGAATTCCACAGGTTCACCATTCTCTGGGTGAAGAAGTTCCTCCGCATCTCGGTCCTAAATGGCTTACCCCTTATCCTTAGACTGTGACCTCTGGTTCTGGACTTCCCCAACATTGGGAACATTCTTCCTGCATCTAATCTGTCTAAACCCGTCAGAATTTTAAACGTTTCTATGAGATCCCCTCTCATTCTTCTGAACTCCAGTGAATACAAGCCCAGTTGATCCAGTCTTTCTTGATATGTCAGTCCCGCCATCCCGGGAATCAGTCTGGTGAACCTTCGCTGCACTCCCTCAATAGCAAGAATGTCCTTCCTCAGGTTAGGAGACCAAAACTGTACACAATACTCCAGGTGTGGCCTCACCAATGCCCTGTACAACTGTAGCAACACCTCCCTGCCCCTGTACTCAAATCCCCTCGCTATGAAGGCCAACATGCCATTTGCTTTCTTAATCGCCTGCTGCACCTGCATGCCAACCTTCAATGACTGATGTACCATGACACCCAGGTCTCTTTGCACCTCCCCTTTTCCTAATCTGTCACCATTCAGATAATAGTCTGTCTCTCTGTTTTTACCACCAAAGTGGATAACCTCACATTTATCCACATTATACTTCATCTGCCATGCATTTGCCCACTCACCTAACCTATCCAAGTCGCTCTGCAGCCTCACAGCATCCTCCTCGCAGCTCACACTGCCACCCAACTTAGTGTCATCCGCAAATTTGGAGATACTACATTTAATCCCCTCATCTAAATCATTAACGCTGGTAAAAGTAGACTCTGCGCCTGGTTTCACCAGGTGCAAGGGTTTTAAGGACATTCGCTGAGCAAGAGATGGGCAAATAGCCCAATCTTGCCCATGCGAATGTCCTGGCTGCGTTGGATCTTTCAAGCTAAAACTTGACAGATTGGAAAAGCTGGTTTTCGGCACATGCGCATTGCGCACTGAAAACCGGCTTTTGCAGGGCCTCGCCGGGGTCATACCTATTCCATACGGAACCAGCGAGGCCGAAATTTCAGGACCAATATGTTTTTTTTTGTTCAATCAAAACCTCCATTTTCTTTTCCGGTCACCTTTCATTTAATTTTGTTTATCATCTGTTCTGTCTGTCGTCGTCTGTTTCCCTCGCCATTCTTTCCCATTTTGTTAGACTACCACTATAGCACCATTTGACATGAGAAAAGCAAGTGAGCAAGCAGTTTAGGCAGATGCACAACTCGCCATTGGGGATATTACAAGTACAAACCTGCATTCTATCACTCCATTCAATTGAAACTGCTTGGGAAAATGCCCCAACATTTTTCTGGCACCCTATTCATTGCTTTATTATTTATAAAACTTTGGGCAAGAAATTATTTGGCGGATTTTTTGTGGAAACGGGGGGAGAGGCGGGGGTTCTGAAGGAGCTTTTGAGCGGCATCTAGTAGTCCCTTTTAGCCAGTTTCCACGCCTACCACAATATCAAAAAAGCTCTCATCGAAGTCATAAATGACATCCTTTGTGACTGTGACAAAGGCAAACTATCCCTCCTCATCTGTCTTGACTTGTCTGCAACCTTTGACACGATTGACCACTCTATCCTTCTCCAACGCATCTCCACCGTATTCCAGCTGTGTGGGACTGCACTTGCCTGGTTCCATTCTTATCTATCTAATCATAGCCAGAGAATCACCTGCAACAGCTTCTCTTCCTGCCCCCGCATCATTACCTCTGGTGTCCCTAAAGGATCTATCCTTGACCCCATCTACATGTTACCCCTTATCGACATCATCTGAAAACACAGTGTCAGTTCTCACATGTATGCTGATGACACCCAGCTCTACCTCTCCACCATTTCTCTCGACCCCTCCTCGGTCTCTAAATTGTCAGACTGCTTATCTGACAACTAGTTCTGGGTGAGCAGAAATTTTCTCCACTTGAATATTGGGAAGACCGAATCTATTGTTTTCAGTCCCTGCCACATACTCCGTTCCCTAGCCACTGACTCCATCCCTCTCCCCAACTTCTGTCTGAGGCTGAACCAGACTGTTCGCAACCTTGGTGTCATACTTGACCCTGAAATGAGCTTTTGACCACATACCCACAGCATAACTAAGTCCGCCTCTTTCCATCTCTGTAACGTCGCCCATCTCTGCAATTGCCTCAGCTCATCCGGTGCTGAAGCCCTCGTCCATGCCGTTGTTACCTCTAGACTTGACAATTCCAATGCACTCCTGGCTGGCCTCCCACATTCGACCCTACGTAAACTAGAGGTGATCCAAAACTCGGCTGCCCGTGTCCTAACTCGCACCAAGTCTCACTCACCTATCACCCCTGTTTACTCCTGGTTAAGCAACGCCTTGATATCAAAATTCTCATCCTTGTTTTCAAATCCCACCATGGCCTCGGCCCTCCCTATCTCTGTAATCTCCTCCAGCCCCACAACCCCCGAGATGTCTGCACTCCTCTAATTCTGCTCTCTTGAGCATCCCTGATTATAATCGGTCAACCATTGGTGGCTGTGCCTTCTGTTGCCGAGGCCCTAAGCTTTGGAATTCACGGCCTAAACATCTCTGGCTCTCTACCTCTCTTTCCTTCTTCAAGACACTTCTTGCAACCTATCTCTTTGACCAAGCTTTTGGTTTCCTGCCCTAATTTCTCCTGATGTGGCTCAGTGTCAATTTAAAAAAAAAATCTCATAATACACCTGTTTCACCAAGTTAAAGGTGCTATATAAATACAAGTTTTTGTTGTTTTTTTGTAAGGATCATTGGTTCAGCCGCTCAGTGTCTGCTACAATTGGTAGAGTGTGGTCAGTGTATGCTCCATCTATTTGTACCTGAAAATTGTAATCAGGATCCTACAATTGACCTCGGACACTGATTTGCATATTTAAGCTGCCTCCTGTTTATTTCAGATGGGCTGGTTACTCGCCCATTTACAGGCCCAACTGAAAATTGCATCAGGCGGCCAAGGTGCCCCCTGATTTTACGGGATATGGTACCATAGTGGTTGTGTTACTGGACAAGTAATCCAGAGACCTGGACTAATAATCTCGAAAAGTGAGTTTAAATTCCAACACGGCAGCTGTGGAATTTAAATTCAGTTAATTAAATAAATCTATAATTTATTGAAGCTCTTCCCTTCTTCTTAGGCAGTCCCCCTTGTCGAAGATGACTTGCTTCCACACTAAAGTGAGTTCTAAGGTGACTGATGAGACCAATGCGGGATCTACAGTCTCTATCACAGGAGGGGCAGACGGTGGTTGGAGGGGATGCTTGATTTGCCATATGCTCCTTCCGCTCTTTGTGCTTGGCTTCCGCCTGCTCCCGGCGAAGAAACTCGAAATGTTCGGTGCCTTCTCGGATGCCATTCCTCCACTTTGAGCGGTCTTGGGCCAAGGTTTCCCAAGAATCGATGGGCATGTTGCATTTTTTTCAAGGAGGCTTTGAGGGTGTGCTTGAAGCGTTTTCTCTGCCCTCCTGGGGCTCGCCTGCTGTGATATAGCTCAGAGCAAAGTGCTTGCTTCGGGAGTCTATCATCGGGCATGCGGACAATGTGGCCCGGCCACCGGAGCTGGTTGAGCGTAGTCAATGCCTCAATGCTGGGAATGTTGGCCTGAGAGAGAATGCTGATCCTGCCAATGAATTTGCAGAATTTTGCAGAGGCAACATTGGTGGTACTTCTCCAGTGCTTTGAGGTGCTGACTGTACATAGTCCATGTCTCTGAGGCATATAGGAGGGCGGGTATCACTACTGCTCTGTAGACCATGAGCTTGGTGCTGGGTTTGAGATCTTGGTCTTCGAACACTCTTTTCCTCAGGCGGTCGAAGGCTGCCCTGACCCACCGAAGGCGATGTTTGACTTTGTCATCAATGTCCGCCCTTGCAGATAGTAGGCTCCCATATTGAAGCTAGTATCAGTAATGGTGACCATGAAACTGCCAGATTGTCATAAAAGCCCAACTGGTTCACTAATGTCCTTTACGGAAGGAAATCTGCCGTCCTTACCTGGTCTGACCTATATGTGATTCCAGACCCCACAGCAATGTGGTTGACTCTTAACTGCCCTCTGAGATGGCTTGGCAACCCACTCAGTTGTACCAAACTGCTACGACAAAGTCAGCATGGGGGAGTAACTTCAGCACAATCTGCAGCGATTCAAGAAGATGACTCACCACCACCTTCTCAAGGGCAATTAGGGATGGGCAATACATGCCATCCTTGCCAACAATGCCCACATCCCGTGAATGAATAAATAAAAAAAGAATTGCTGGCTGCCCATTTTTCAGATGAGAAACGGGCATCTGGCCATTGAAATTCAACCCCTTTGTTTCTTCTCTTCTGAAGAATCTTCCTTATCTTGTTAGGCTTGCCTTTGTGTCCTCATCTGAGATCTTGAGATTAGAAGTAAATTTATAGCTTTTGATGGAACTTTGCCTGTAACTTTACGGCCAGGTGGGCAGTTAAAATGGCTGCAATAACTTACCCCTGCCAATCTCACTGCCTTCTTATGGATTGCAATTTTAAGCTGTACGTTTGAGCAGGTGAGTGGGACACCCCGTAGAAGGCAACAGGGTCCTTCTTTAAATATGCAAATTAAGTTCCAATGCAAGACCCGACTGTAATTTTAACCTGAGGCCAGCAGGAAGAAAGTACCGTCCCAAATCCCTCAGCTAGCGCCTTCCACTGGGTTTGGGCAAGAGACTAACGGAACCTATGCAATTGAGGCCTGGTGATTTGCTGTCCGCCTCAGCCTCTGCCCACATGACCCCACCAGCACTTAAAATCAACCATTTAAAATCTGTCTCACCAATGTTACTTTGGAGGTAACCCTAGATCGACTTTTTTTTACCTTACACGAGTAATGTTGACTGCCAGTGCATGGTTTGCCCAAATATCAACAGCAGTCCTCCATTGGTCCAAAGCAGTGCTTGTGTTATGCTGTGGAATCAATTATCTCTTCCCATAGGCTGTAAAATGCACTGAGTCATTCAATGCAGCAGCATGTGTGTGTTTTGACATAACATAAGATCAGTCTGAGGCTGCTGACACATCAAATCCAGCAACCAGGAATCTTTAAAGCCTGTTTTACAAATTACGAGTGTAAAATGTGCGGCTGAAACAGTAAAATGGATAGTTATCTTTTTATCTCGCCAGTTCTTGAGACAGTCTGCATTGGTAAGAAAAGAACTAGTCTATGAGTATCTAATCAACCATCAGTGGGCCTACAGGAGACCTTGGACAGATTTAAACATAAAAGTAAATGAGAGCAGGTCATGGAGGTCAATTTCGTATTGCACTCCCAGGATCTGAATTGCATCAAAGCAATGTTCAAGTACCTGTTGCGAATCTGCTAAATGTTATAACATGGTGTAATCGAGAACTAGATCTGGATTTTCTGGGACAAACCCGCCCGATACAGAGATGGTCTGGCAAGGGAAAAGGATATCCTGAAGCCGATACCCTGTCCCAAAAATGACCACTCTGTTAATCTCACCATGATCTGGATTTGCCTGCCCCACTACATGCAGCTGGAGGCGGAAGGGAATGGCTCAGTAGACAACTGTGTTGGGTTCCTGCTCCCAGAAGTATCTCTGGTATAAAAGGGGTGGTATTGGGACAAGTACAGTGTCGCAGAGGTAGGGAAGGCAGAGGTCATGGGATGCAGCGTTCCTGTAGAACTGTGAAGAGTGGAAATGACTTCCAGTAGACTTCAATATTGAGTTATCAGGATTTAATGATAGTTGCTTCCATTTCCAAAGAATTTAAAGTGAGAATAGCATTGTAAATAAATGATTTCCCCCTTGGCATTCCATTGTTTCTATGCTTTGCGGAAGAGAATGAGAAGGTGAGGAGGGAAACCCAGAGAATCCAACATCATGTACATGGGCTCCACGCAGCATGTAGATACCCAGACCAGAGGATCTGCAGACCAAGTAGATCCTAAGTAGATTTCTCACAAAGACAGTGTGTGAGAAGGCTGCAGTTCCTCCCAGAAGCAGTACGTGTATTATGCTAGACCTGAAGCCTCTTTCTCTCAGGGGCACAGCCTTGTCAGTGGCTGTAAAGATAACAACAGTTCTACATTTTTATGCCACTGAATGTTTCCAAGTAGCCTTGGTAGCAAAAGTTACAGAAGTCAAATCTCAGTGCACCCCTGCGTTAAACTGGTACCCTATTCAGATGGGTCTCAGATTCTTTCCCCGCTGACCCATTAGAGCAGAGGCAGTGAACACTCAAATTTCATCAAGCAGTGGAACTCGTCCAATACAGGGTATCAGTGATACTACCCAAAAGGCCATCACTGAAGATGCCATAAATGTTATTAACAGAAAGGGTTTTAATTCTGTGAATGGACATAAGTTATGTCAGCTGTATCATTCTATATGTCAATGTATGTGAGACTGGATTCTTCTATTCCCCAACAATCAGTTTGACAGAATGGTTGAGTGGAGACCAGGGTTACTGATTTCAAGGATGGCCAATGACACCACTGCATCATCAAGGCACTGAGAATGCTCTTACCCTGTCTCGGTCTCCTTAAAACTTCGAATGTCCTCTATTAACTGGAGTTCTTCCATCCCAGTGTCAGAGAACCACCCAGCAGCGAGATCCCCCACTTTAAGGCACCTTGCCTACAAAATAAGGGCCCCTCCCCCAGGAAAGTGCAGTCAGGTGCTGGCAGATCAGGTGAGTGGGCGGAGGTTCCACCCTGCCATGTTTCCAGTAGTCCAAGGAAAATCCAGGCCCTACTCTATAACTGAGATAGTGTTCATTCCTAACAGCATTTCATTCTTTGCAAGATTAAGCAACAATTCTCCTTGCTTCCATAAAACTTTGTCATCTCCAGCAGGATGCCCTCTTAGAATAAATTAAAGCCTCATAATGTTTTGTCCATTACGGTGAGTTAGTTTTCTATCGGATAAACATACACATCATGCAACTTATAGTTGCTTTAGTTCTGATTAAAAATTGCATACATTCAGTTTGCTCTCATTTGGAGAAGATGACAATCCATTTTCTGCACAATAAAATGATCAGACTACCATAGATATTCAAAGTGACAAAACTTCATTTGGAGCTTGAGTGCAGGAGCTGTCATTCTTCAGGATGTTAGGTGCTTCAAATTACCCCTTTCGACTGATGTACTTCTATATATTGCTTGCCCCCAGTGCTCCACTAGCTCAGGGACAAATTGTAATGTATTACCAAGTATTACAAAGTATTTACATCACAGAAATAGACCATTCAGCCCAACAGTTCCATGCCAGTGTTTATGCTCCACACAAGCCTCCTCCCAGCCTTCATCATCTAACACCATCAGCATATGCTTCTATTCCTTTCTCCCTCATGTGCTTAACTGGCTTCCCCTTAAATGCATCTATGCTCGTCGCCTCAACTATTCCATGTGGTGGCAAATTTCACCTTCTAACACTCTCTGGGTAAAGAAGTTTCTCTTGAATTCCCTATTGACTTTATTAGTGACTATCTTATAGTTATGGTCCCTAGTTCTGATCTCGCCCACAAGTGGTAACATCTTCTCTACATCTACCCTATCGATTCCTTTCATAATCTTAAAGACCTCTATCTGTTCATCCCTCAGTCTTCTCTTTTCGAGAGAATAGAGCCCCCTGCTGCTCAGTATTTCCTGCAGATCTGGTATCATTCTATTGATTGACTTCTAAGGCAGCTGGCGAGCTGCCCATAATTCAAAAGGCCAGTTACCTTTATCTGTGACCAACCCTGATGCACGTGAAATGGTGCATCAAGCAGTCTTTTTGTGGAGTCTGGGAAGACATTGCTTTCTGAGTGATCCCCGCTGCCACTTGTGGAGAGCATTGTGGTAGCCCAGAACGACCGCTGGCATCACTTTTGTGACTGCTCCTGTGCTTTGCTGTATATGAGATCCCTGGAGGCTTCCTCCTAGAGTGAAATAATTTATTTTTGCCTTCTCCTCCACATCCATTCTGTTGTTTGTCTTTAAGCCTGGTCGAAACGAGTTGAACAAAAGCAAAATACTGTGAATGCTGGAAATCTGAAATAAAAACAGAAAATGCTGGAAATACTCAGCAGGTCAGGCAGCATCAGTGGAGAGAGAAACAGAGTTAACGTTTCAAGTCGATGACCTTTCGTTAGCACAGGAAAAAGTTAGAGATGTAACAGATTTTAAGCAAGTGCCGGAGCAGGGAAACGTGGGAGGAGAGGAAAGAACAAAAAGGAAGGTCTGTGATAGGGTGGAAGGCAGAAGCGATTAAATGAAAAAACTATGATAGTACAAAGCAAAAGGAGATGGTAACCAGAGGACAGAGATTTAAGGCGATTTGCAGAAGATCCAAAGGCGACAGAATGACCAAAAACACCTATAACAGTGTTATATACGTACACTTGTATTTATTCTGTACAGCCACCAGAGGGCTCATCCACTGGAGTCCCAAGGGATCCCATAATTCCTTGGGAGCACAGATATTTAAGGAGGCCTCACAGGTTGGAGAGGCACTCTGGAGACCTGCAATAAAAGACTAAGGTCACACTTTACTTTGAGCTCACAGTGTTCAATCTGACTCTTTCTCCATACACTACAACTGGCGATGAGATACAGATAGCGAACGCAAAGATGCAGAGGACAGTGGGCATCCTGGAGAAATTCTCAGAGGGAGATGATTGGGAAACTTTTGTGGAGCGACTCGACCAATACTTCATGGCCAATGAGCGAGATGGGAAGAGAACAAACAAAGGGCGATACTCCTCACCATCTGTGGGGCACCAACGTATGGCCTCATGAAGAATCTACTCACTCCAGCGAAACCCATGGAGAAATCGTACAATGATTTGTGCACGCTGGTCCGGGAGCATTTGAACCCGAAGGAAAGCGTTCTGATGGCGAGGTACCGGTTCTACACCTACAAAAGTCTGAAGGCCAGGAAATGGCGAGTTATGTCGCTGAGCTAAGACGCCTTGCAGGACATTGCGAATTTGAAGGACATTTGGAGCACATGCTCAGAGACTTTTTCATGCTTGGCATTGGCCACTAAACCATACTTAGAAAACTTTTGACTGTAGAGACCCCAACCTTGAGTAAGGCCAGAGCGATAGCCCAGGCGCTCATTGCCACCAGTGACATTATGAAGCAAGTCTCTCAGCACACAAGTGCTACTACAAGTACTGTGAACAAAGTGATGTTGTTTTTGAATCATAATGTACTGAGCAGGACACACATACCTGCAGCTACACATCCGCAGATGTCTCAGAGTCCACCGTCAAGGGTGATGAATGCAAGGCCATTAACACCTTGTTGGCGTGCGGTGGTGATCATCGTTTCCATTCATGCCGATACAAAGAGTACATTTCTAAGGGCTGTGGAACAATGGGACACCTCCAACGAGTGTGCAGGTGATCTGCAAAGCCTGTTAAACCTGCAAACCACCATGTTGCAGAGGAGGACAGATCCATGGGGGATCACGATGAAGCAGAGCCGCAGATTGAGGAGGCGGAGTGTGCACATTCACCACGAATTGTCCCCCGATAATGCTGAATGTTGAACTAAATGAAGTCCCGGTGTCAATGGAGCTGGACACGGACGCGAGCCAGTCCATCATGGGCAAAAAGACTTTCGAAAGGTTGTGGTGCAACAAGGCCTCAAGGCTTAAATCCAGTTCGCACGAAACGAAGAACTTACACAAAAGAACTGATTCCTGTAATCAGCAGTGCTACCGTAAAGGTCTCCTACGATGGAGCAGTGCACAAGCTACCACTCTGGGTGGTACTGGGCGATGGTACCACGCTGCTCGGCAGGAACTGGCTGGGAAAGATACGCTGGAACTGGGACGACGTCCGAGCACTATCACCCACTGGCGACACTTTGCCTGCCCAGGTCTTAAACAAATTTCCTTCGCTGTTTGAGCCAGGCATCAGGAAATTCCAAGGAGCAAAAGTGCAGATCCACCTAATTCCGGGGGCGCGACCCATCCATCACAAGGCAAGATCAGTACTGTACATGATGAGAGAAAGGGTAGAGATCGAGCTAGACCGGCTGCAAAGAGAGGGCATCATTTGCCCGATCGAGTTCAACGAGTGGGCCAGTTCTATCATCCCAGTCCTTAAGGGAGACGGCACTGTCAGAATCTGTGGCGATTACAAAGTAACTATCAATCGTTTCTCCCTGCAGGACAAATACCCACTACCAAAGGCCGACGACCTCTTTGCAACGCTGGCAGGAGGAAAAACATTCACGAAGCTGGAACTGACTTCAGCCTATATGATGCAGGAACTGGAAGAATCATCGAAGGCCTTCACCTGCATCAACACGCACAAAGGTCTTTTTGTTAATAACAGATGCCCGTTTGGAATCCGATCGGCGGCGGCGATATTCTAGAAAAACATGGAAAGCTTACTGAAGTCGGTCCCGCACACAGTGGTCTTCCAGGACGATATCTTGGTCATAGGTCGGAACACAGTCGAGCACCTGCAGAACCTGGAGGAGGTTCTTAGTCGACTTAACCGCATGGGGCTCAGGTTAAAACGCTCGAAGTACGTTTTCCTGTCGCCTGAAGTGGAGTTCCTGGGAAGGAGGATTGCGACAGATGACATCAGGCCCACCAACGCGAAGACGGAGGCAATCGAGAACGCACCGAGGCCACAGAATGTGACGGATCTGCAATCGTTTCTGAGATGGCTGAACTATTTTGGTAACTTCTTACCGGGTCACAGCACACTGTTAGAACCACTGCATGTCTTACTACAAAAAGGGGATGAATGGGTTTGGGGCAAAAGCCAAGAAAATGCCTTTGTAAAAGCGAGAAAATTGTTATGCTCAAATAAATTGCTTGTGTTGTATGATCCATGTAAGCGTTTGGTACTAGCATGTGATGCGTCGTCATATGATGTTGGGTATGTATTGCAACAAGCTAATGATTTTGGGAAACTGCAACCAGTTGCTTATGCATTCAGGAGTCTGTCTAAGGCTGAGAGAGCCTACAGCATGATTGAGAAAGAAGTATTAGCGTGTGTCTATGGGGCAAAGAAAATGCATCAATACCTTTTGGGCTAAAATTTGAATTGGAAACTGAGCATAAGCCACTTATATCCCTGTTCTCCGAGAGTAAAGGGATAAATACCAATGCATCGACCCGCATCCAGAGATGGGCGCTCACATTGTCCGCATACAACTATGCCATCCGCCACAGGCCAGGCACAGAAAACTGGACCGATGCTCTCAGTAGGCTGCCATTGCCCACCACGGTGTAGCCATGGTTATGGAAGCATTTGAAAGTGAGCAATCACCCGTCACTGCCCAGCAGATCAAAACCTGGACAAGCCAGGACCCCTTTTATCTCTAGTCAAAAGCTGTGTGCTTCACGAGAACTGGTCCAGTGTCCCAATGGAAATGCAGGAAGAGATAAAGCCGTTCCAGCGGTGCAAAGTTGAAATGTCTATACAGGCAGACTGCCTTCTGTGGTGCAATCGAGTAGTGGTCCCCAAGAAGGGCAGAGACACCTTCATCAATGACTTCCACAGTACCCACCCAGGCATCGTAATGATGAAAGCGATAGCCAGAGCCCACGTGTGGTGGCCCGGTAACGATGCGGACTTAGAGTCCTGCATTCACAGATGTAATACATGCTCGCAGTTAAGCAATGTACCCAGGGAGGTGCCGCTAAGTTTATGGTCTTGGCCTTCCAAACCATGGTCAAGGGTACACGTCGGCTATGCAGGCCCGTTCTTGGGTAAAATATTCCTTGTGGTTGTAGATGCATACTCCAAGTGGATTGAATGTGAGATAATGTCGGCTAGCACGTCTGCTGCCACTACTGAAAGCCTATGGGCCATGTTTGCCATTCACGTCTTACCCGATGTCCTGGTGAGCGACAACGGGCCATGTTTTACCAGTGCTGAGTTCAAAGAATTCATGACCCGTAATGGGATCAAACATGTCAAATCTGCCCCGTTTAAACCAGCGTCCAATGGTCAGGCAGAGAGAGCAGTGCAAACCATCAAGCAAGGCGTGAAGAGGGTAACTGAAGGTTCACGGCAGACTCGCCTATCCCGAGTCCTGCTTAGCTACCGCACGAGACCCCACTCACTCACTGGGATCCCACCTGCTGAACTGCTCATGAAAAGAGCACTTAAGACAAGGCTCTCGTTAGTTCACCCTGATCTACATGAACAGGTAGAGAGCAGGCGGCTTCAACAAAGTGCATACCATGATAGCGCAAATGTGTCATGCGAGATTGAAATCAATGATCCTGTATTTGTATTAAATTATAGACAAGGTCCCAAGTGGCTTCCCGGCACTGTCGTGACCAAAGAGGGGAGCAGGGTGTTTCGGGTCAAACTTTCAAATGGACTTATTCACCGGAAATACTTGGACCAAATCAAACTCAGATTCACGGACTATCCCACCTTGGACCCTACCTTTTTTGATCCCCCAACATACACACCAGTGGCAACCGGCACCACAGTTGACCACGAAGCAGAACCCATCATCCACAGCAGCCCAAAAGGGCCCAACACACCAGGCAGCCCAGCAAGGCCATAGAAACATAGAAAGATAGAAACATAGAAAATAGGTGCAGGAGTAGGCCATTCGGCCCTTCTAGCCTGCACCGCCATTCAATGAGTTCATGGCTGAACATTCAACTTCAGTACCCCATTCCTGCTTTCTCGCCATACCCCTTGATCCCCCTAGTAGTAAGGACCTCATCTAACTCCTTTTTGAATATATTTAGTGCACAGCAGCCCAGCGAGGGCCCAATAAATGATTCAACAACACCAGCTTTCACACTGAGACGATCAACTAGGGCAAGAAGGGCCCCAGATCGACTCACATTGTAAATAGTTACACTTTGACTTTGAGAGCACAGATATTTAAGGAGGCTTCACAGATTGGAGAGGCACTCTGGAGACCTACAATAAAAGACTAAAGTCACACTTTACTTTGAGCTCACAGTGTTCAGTCTGACTCTTTCTCCATACACAACAAGCAGAATCTGAGAGATGCTTCTACTTAAATAGTTAGATAATTGGTAGGATTGTCTAAATTATTGGTTGCACGATAGGCTTATTGTGCAGTAACTGTACACTGGCTCATTCTTCTTGGAAAGTTCTAGACCTGTAATACTTGAGATGCTCTTATAACTTGCAGTATAAGGAATGGCTGGTGTATGCTTCTCTTTGTTGCTTAAAATAAAAGAGTTTGAGAAACATCTCGGCCATTTGGCCTGTTGAAGCCATGCCGGCCCTCTGCAAGAGCACTTTAGCTAGTCACTTTCCCCATAGCCCTACAATTTTTTTCCCTTTAGGTACTTATCCAATTCCCTTTTGAAAAACACAATTGAATCTTCCTCCACCACCCTCTCAGGCAGTGCATTCCAGATCCTAATCACTCGATGCATAAAAAAGCTTTTCCTCATGTTGCTTTTGGTTCTTCTGCCAATCACCTTAAATCTGTGTCCTCACGTTCTCGGCCCTTCTGCAAATGGGAACAGTTTCCTTCGATCTACTCTGTCTAGAACGCTCATGAGTTTGAACATCTCTATCATAGGCCAGAATTTTCCCCAGGTAGACGGGATGTGGGTGGGCAGGTTGGGGTTCGAGGCAGGCGGGAAATCCAGGAGACTGGGTTTCCTGCAGGCCTGGCCAATTTTAGTGGCAGGGCCTAATTTGAATGTAAGGTCTCGGATTCCTGCCCATAGCTTAAGAGGCTAGCTGGATGCGGGTGGGTAGACCTCAGTTAGGATCGCGGGAAGGGGTCGAGGATCGCCGGTCCGGAGTCCAAAGTCCAGGATCACGGGAGGGGGTTGAGGATCACGGGTCTGGGGGGGCTTGAGGATCGCCCGTCCGTAGTCTGGGATCAAGGGAGGGAGTCGGGCATCGCTGGTCAAGGTGGTCCGGAGTCAGGGATCGCGGAGCGGGGGGGGATTGGGGATCAGGGGGGCCAAAGGATAGGAGCCGGCCACCAGAGGATGGGTGCGTTGGAGGTGGGATGAGGTCAAGATTCACATTTTTAACACTTTAACTCCCCCACGCTCCAAACCCACCCGTATTTTGAGGAGAAAATTCTGGTCATAGTTTCCTCTCAACCTCTCAACAAATGGAGTGTAGAATGTTTCAGTATAAGGGGTGTCGCAGTTGTGTGAAGCGGACTGGTTGGGCTGGGTGCTCTCTCCCTTTCTGTCATTGTTCATAGGTTTATATGTAACCTTTAGGGCTGCTGACCAAGGGCCGTGTGGCTCTTTGTCGACCGGCGCGGACACAATGGGCCGAAATAGCCTTCTTCTGCGCTGTAAATTTCTATGTTTCTGAGGGCCCAAATTTGGCCCTCCTGTTTTCTCGGCGCACTCACATGAGATGCGCCGACTTCCTACGCTCAAAACGGCGTTGATAAGATATCCCCGGATTCTGGCCACTCTGTCGACTGTCCTTGTGCTTGCCGCGGAGCTATGGAGTGCGGCTGAAAGAGTGCCGGCAGGGGGGGCAGAGCTATGGCCCAGCGCATGCAAGAATGCCGGCAGCGTTGCACATGCACATTGGAGCATTCGCGCATGTGCAGTAGGGAATAACATTGGCAATCGGCCATTTTTAAAGGGAAAGGAAGTTGATTGATTTTTGGTGCCTGAAGGAGTGCTGTGGGGAGTGCTGTGGAAGAAATCAGCTGCTGGAATCAGTGAGTGCTTTGCGTAGCTGCTAAAGTTTCAGAAGGAGTGCTGCATAGGTCAAAATCATTGCTCTATGCAAAATAAGGACTGTGTGTTTTGAAAAATCACTGAGTGTCAATTCAATACAGCAATGCAACAACATGCATCAAGAATGAAGAATTTCTTGCATGACCAAGTGGAGATACTAGTTAATGTCATTGAAAACAGATGGCAAGAGCTGGATACCAGCAACAGAGGTCACACAAAAGTGCCACCCAAAGAAATGAAGAAACGCTGGAACCAAGTTGCAGAAGATTACTACGTAGTGGTGAATCCCACGAGATCTGGAAGCCAGTGTAAAAAGAAATGGCAGGACCTTGGTCAAGTAGTTAGTGTAAGTAATATTTTCATTTATTCAATGCAATTGCAAATGTAAATGTGACCAGCTGTACATGTCCCACCCAGCAGAAAGCCACCCCCTCTAAAAAGTTGCAGTTTCATCTTTGCAGAAGAAATTGGCCCACAACAAAAGAGAAAGAACTCGAACAGGAGGAGGCCCACCAAATCTGCACCAACTGACACCCTTGGAAGACAGGGTCGCTGCTTTGATGAGTCGTGCCTGGAGAAAAACAATCAGTATTGCACAAGCTGGGTCCTCACTCGAGGGAGAGGGTAAGTCCTGAAAATTAATCGTGGCCCTTCAAATCAACCTGCTGCCTGGCCTGCTATGTGTGGGCCTACTCATGCCACCCATCCTGTCCCCTCCTGTGCTGCTAACCATTTGACTGTTCTGTTATATTTTTCAGAACCTGATGCCAATCCTGAAGATCCAGAAGATTCAGACATACCTCTGCAGACCAACTTGGGTGGGGGGGATGGAGATATATGAAGGGGACAATGTTGAAATGAATATGGTTGAGGCCACGTTAACGGACTTCGCATTGCCAAACACTTCCATGAACTCTGGTGCGACATTCTTTGGTTTCAGCCCGTCCCCGTCCATCTATAGTGGTTTAAATTCTGATGTGACATTCCATGGTTTCCTAAGTTCCGAGGTTGCGGTCCCAGTGGTGGTGGAATGCAGCATGGAACACCCAGGGCCCTATTGTCCCAGCTTGCGGGTCCCAGTGCTGCTGGGATGCAGCATGGAACACCCAGTGCCCCAGCGTCCCAGCTTGCGGGTCCCAGTGCTGCTGGGATGCAGCATGGAACACCGAGTGCCCCACTGTCCGAGTTTACACCTTCCACTCGGGGGCTGCCACGAGGCAGACCCAGGTTGCGATTAAGGAGAAATCAACCACGCTCTCCTGAGATGCAGGATGCAACAGATGTGGTTCAGTTGATGGCATTGGGTGCGGAGAGCATTGACCTTACCCGATCACTCCTGGATACCATCAGTGGGGTGGGTGATGAGGTAACGGGACTGTCGGGAGAAATAACAGTAATGGCACGGGAAATGGGAAAGATTTCCAGGAACATCAGTGAAGGAATAGTGTCCCTGAGGGAAGGAATGTCAGTAGCAGTGGGAATGACGGCACAGGCCATCAGGGAGGGCATGTGTGAGGTAGTTGCTGCAATAAGGGAACACACCCAGGCCATGCGCCATTGACAGAATCAACTGCCACTCCCACTGCAATCCCCACACCAGCCTCTGAAGAGACCCAAGTCGGGCCCTCCACATTAACACCTGACTGACACCCCTGCGCACCGCTCCTCCCCCCCGCCCCCCCCAACCGTCCAGGCCCCCCACTCCCTCACATGAAGAAGTGCACATTCACCAAGATGAGGATGAGAGATTGGTGCAGCCTTTCTTTGCTGCTGCTGTTGTTGTTGTTGTTGTTGATGATGTTACTATTGTAACTGTTTTCAAATTGAAATTTTTTTGTAAGTTATGTACATTTACAACTTTATAAGTGATCTTAAAGATTCATATTAAAGTAAAGTTTGATACAAGAATTATTTTATTACACTAAAGTGAAATACATTGTAAACTTTTCAATTAAATATATTTTACATTAAAACTGAATCATGTTCCAGTAACACAACACAACATTTAGGGACAACTGCAAAAAATAAACATGATCCATGTGGAATAGTTGTCTCTGAGCCCTCAGACATCAGTAAAGTGTTCACGGATGAGCTGCTGGCGCAAGACTCGAGCAATCGTTAAAGAAGCACGATGGCCCGCCCTCCTCCGCCGTCGTGCTCCGGCCTCAGGCACTTGCATGGTTTCCTCATCCTCGTCATCCTCCTCCTCCTCCTCCTGCTCATCACCGACATCTTCCACATCATTATCATCAGCCACTATTAGCTGCTGGTGCATCATGATGGCTAAGTTATGCAGCATGCAGCACACAACAATGAACTGACCGACAATCTCAGGGGAATATTGCAAGTAGCCTCCAGAATGGTCCAGACATCGGAAACACTATTTCAAGATGCCAATGGTCCTCTCTATGATGCTGCGTGTCATAATGTTGTATTGATGGTCAGCTTCTGTCCATGTCACGCGTAGGGGAGTCATGAGCCATGTGGCGATGCCGTACCCTTTGTCTCCCAGTAGTCAGCTCTGCCCTTCTGGCTGCTGCTCAAACATGGCAGATATAATGCTGTCACGTAGGATGAACGCATCATGGGTGCTGCCAGGGTATCTTGCATCGACTAACATGATGTGATGCATGTCGTCACACACGAGCTGCACATTAATGGAGTGGAAGCCTTTTCTATTCCTGAACTGATCGGCATCCTCCATAGGTGCTCGCAAGGCGATGTGGGTACAATCAATGCAGCCCTGTACCTTTGGGAAGCCAGCAATCTTTGAGAACACTACAGCCCTGTCCTAGATTGCTTGGGCGGTCATTGGGAACTTGATGAAGGCATTCCTCCGCGCATACAGTGCAGCCGTGACCTGGTGAATGGAGACATGAGAGATGGCGCACACATCTCCAGTTGTAGCTTGAAACAATCTCAAAGCATAGAAGGAAAGTGCAGCTGTAACCTTCACTTCAACAGACAAAGCAGTCCACCTGCCGCTTCTCGGCAGTAAGTCTGATCTCAGCAACTCACAGATCTCACGGACAACTTCTCTGCGGAAAGGCAGCCTTCTGACAAAATCTGCCTCACTCAGGTCCAGGTACGAACACCTGACTCGAAATTGCCGAGGTGGGCAAGAGCTCCTGCCCAGCAGTCTATGGGCTCTGATGTTCCTGATGTGAAGAGCTCTAATCAATTCTCTCCTACATAGCACAATGATGCCAAAGCGTTGCAAAATTTGTGGCATTGATATTGCTCCACCCATACTTCAAGTAAAAGTTACACTTTCAAAGGTCAAAGAAGGTGAAAAATGGCTGCAAAGCAGGCAACACAGCAGAGGTTTGCACTTCTCCCTCCCCCCAAGGTATGTATATGGACCACACCCAAAGGTCTTTTGTTCTCTCCCCCTCCCCCCCGTCAGTCACGTGACTTCTCTCTCCCTACTTGTCCACCACCCATCACCAGCCCCCAATCCCCCGCCCCCCTGGCCGCCATCCCGCTAGCCTTTTGCAGCCTGCTTCATTCCTGTAGCCTGTGTATTCTGCCGAGCCCAGGTCCCCTGTCCGTTGATTCCTGCAGCCTCTGTGTTTTGCGAGCCCAGCCTGCTGTGTGTTTGGCGAGCCTGTGGCCAGTTCTCTGTGCTCTCTATCCCGCCCGGGCGTCCCACCCACCCGCACCTATCTCCGGCCGAATGGTCTCTTGCACCAGCTTGACTTTCCGGGCCGAGTTATGAAGGTGGGACTTAAGTTTTATTTTTTATTTATTATTGATGGTTTTTATGCTTCTTGAATGTTGTTGTGAAGGTGTTTAGTGCTTTGCAAGGTCCTCTCCGCTTCCCTTCCCCCCCTATCTCTGGCTACCTGTGCTGATTTCTTAAATCTCCGCAAGTGTTTTCTGTGTGGCCATAAGTGGCCACATACGCTGGCCTGAGTTAGTTTGGAGCAACTATTAGCTGTCCAAACTGGTAATGCCCCCTTTGAACAAAACAAAACCAAACTAAAAAAAATCCCAACTAACTCACTTACACTGGCGCAAATTGAATGTGCAAAATGGGGATTTTTAAGATACTCCAGAAAAATCAAGTTGCTCCAAAAAAAACAGAGCAACTCCTGGGCTATGTTTCTATGTTTCTCTGCTGTAAGGAGAACAACCCCAGCTTCTCCAGCTTATCCCTGGTACCATTCTTGTGAATCTTTTCTGTACCCTCTCTCAGGCCTTCACATCGTTCCTAAAATGCGGTGCCCAGAATTGGACACAATACTCCAGTTGAGATCAGACCAGTGTTGTATAAAGGTTATAACCCATATTTAGATAAATCAGCTGAGAAGACAAAATCAAACAAAGGGAAGTTAAAGGGGTATCTTCACAAAAAAAAGGTCTCACCAAGTTTTGCAAAGTAATGGAGCATTTTTCAGATTACCTAGGATATAGGTGTCAACCATGGCTGAACTCTAGCCTCTGGGTCAGAAGGTTGAGGGTTCAAGTCCCACTCCAGAGACTAGGGGAGAAATTGCAGAGTGCTCCACTTGGGGAGATAACTTTTGAGGGAATGCAAAAGTATCAAATTCCAGCAAATGCAAACTTCCGGTTTAGCGCTCCAGAAGGGAAGTGGAATGCTAAATCAAGCGCTACCACTTCTCTTGGAGCGCTAAACCATGCAGGAGTGGGTGTAGCAGTGCAGCGCTGCACAATGTACTGTGCAGCGCTGCCGGGATCTGAGGCTTCTTCCCTCCCTTAAGGGGAAGGACCTTTGTTGCAGGCTTTACATTAAATATACTTTAATCTACATATAGACGGGGCAAACCAAATTTGCAGTATTAACGTGGAGGACGAATTCATGGAATGTATACAAGTGAGTTTTCTAGATCAGTAATTTGAGGAACCAACTAGAGAGCAGGCTATTTCAGATCTAGTATTGTGCAATGAGAAAGGGTTAATTAATAACCTTGTATTAAAGGAACCCTTAAGGAAGAGTGACTATAATATGATAGAATTCTGTGTGTATCTGTAAAGCATGCACTCCCATGTTCCGCCACCATTGAAAGCCTGAGGGCCATTTTTGCCACCCACGGCCTGCCTGACATACTGGTCAGTGACAACGGACCATGTTTCACCAGTGCCGAATTTAAAGAATTCATGACCCGCAATGGGATCAAACATGTCACCTCGGCCCCGTTTAAACCAGCCTCCAATGGGCAGGCAGAATGGGCAGTACAAAAAATCAAACAGAGCCTTAAACGAGTCACAGAAGGCTCACTCCAAACCCGCCTGTCCCGAGTACTGCTCAGCTACCGCACGAGACCCCACTCGCTCACAGGGGTGCCCCCAGCTGAGCTACTCATGAAAAGGACACTCAAAACCAGACTCTCACTGGTTCACCCCAACCTGCATGATCAGGTAGAGAGCAGGCGGCAGCAACAAAATGTAAACGATGGTCGCGCCACTGTGTCACGGGAAATTGATCTGAATGTCCCTGTGTATGTGCTAAACTATGGACATGGTCCCAAGTGGATTGCAGGCACAGTGATAGCTAAAGAAGGGAGTAGGGTGTTTGTAGTCAAACTAGACGATGGACAAATTTACAGAAAGCACCTGGACTAAATGAGGCTGCTGTTCACAGACTGCCCTGAACAATCCACAGCAGACACCACCTTGTTCAAGCCCACAACACACACCCAAAGGATCAACGACACCATGCCGGACCAGGAAATTGAACCCATCACGCCCAACAGCCCAGCAAGGCCAGGCTCACCTAGCAGCCCTGCAGGGCCAACAACACGCCAGCCCAGCGAGGGCACAGCTAACACACCAGAACAGACATTTGTACTGAGGCGGTCCACCAGGGAAAGAAAGGCTCCCGACCACCTCACCTTGTAAATAGTTTTCACTTTGACTTGGGGTGGGGGGAGTGATGTTGTATATCTGTAAAGCATGCAGTCCCATGTTCCGCCACCAGGGAGCTAATCTTCTGAAGTTCCAAGGGATCCCAGAATCCCTTGGGAGCACTGTATATAAGCCAACCCCAAAGGCCTGTCCCTCACTCTGGAATGTCTTATTAAAGACTGAGGTCACTGTTACTTTAACCTCCCTGTGTGCAGCCTCATCTTTGTTAGGAACACAATAAATTCTATATTAAGTTTGAAAGGGATTTAATTAAATCAGAAACTAGGGTCTTAAATATAAACAAAGCAAACTATGTATATATGAGGGGCGAGTTGGTTGAGGTATATTGGGAAACTACATTAAAAGAAATGATGATAGATGAGCAATGGCTAGCATTTAAAGAATTAATACATAACTTACAACAAATATACATTCCTTTAAGGCACAAAAACTCCACAGGAAAAGTAGTCCAACCGTGGCTAACAAGAGAAGTTAAAGATAGTATTAGATCAAAGGAAGAGACATATTGGCCCTGAAATTGCAGTCGGAGGCTTTCCGCGGGCAATTGCCTCTGACCTGAAACATTTCTCCGAAAGTACCTGGTGGTATGGGAGGAGCCTATGATTCCGATGGGGAGACCTTCTCTTCCCGCGCTGCGAAGCATGCTCCCGTCCTCCAGGTTCCCTCGCAGAAGGTGCAGTCACATGTGACTGCTCAGCCAATCAGGTACTGTATTCCACAGCTTTCTCATTAATAGCAATGAAAACTCCGTATCTACGAGTTCTCATTGCTATTAATAAGAAAAAAAAACAAAGACACTAAACTCATGTAATAAAAAATAAAACACACACCTGACATAATTAAAATTAATTGAAATTACTAAACCATGGGATTACTAAAGTTAATAAATATCTGAGAAAAATTTTATTTGAATTTTTTAAAAGTTTTTAAAATTATGGTTAAAAATAAATGTAACATAATGGGCAGGGTTTTTAAAAATAATATGTGTTTTTTTAATTTACTTTTATTTTATTTTTGTATGTTTTTAAACTTTTACACCTATAAAAATAGGCTATGCTCCTGCTTTTATCAGGCACAAGAATTTTGAGGACATTTGCTGGGCAAGATATGAGTAAATACTGCAATCTTGCCCATGCAAATGTCCTCGCTCCCGAGATGGGGAGGATCCGTCAAGCTCCAGCTTGACGGATCGGAAAAGCCGGTTTTCAGCACATGCGCATTATGCACTGAAAACTGCCTTTTCCAATGCCTTCCCGGGTCCGTAGAAACTTTGTATGGACCCAGGGAAACCAGAATTTCAGGGCCATAATGTTGCCAAAAAGAGCAGTAAGCCTTGGCATTGGGAGGATTTTTGAATTCAGCAAAAGAGAACCAAGAAATTGATAAAGGGAAAATAGAAAATCAGCGAGAGACAAAAAAAAAAGACTGTAAAAGCTTCTATAGGTATGTAAAAAGGAAAAGATTAACAAAAGTAAATATTGGTCTCTTGCAGGATGAGACAGGAGAAATTATAATGGGGAATAAAGAAATGGCAGAGAAATTAAACAAATACTTTGCGTCAGTCTTCACGGAAGAAGTCGCAAAAAACCTCCCGGGAATAGTGGAGAACCGAGCATCTAGTGAGAATGAGGAATTGAAAGAAATTAGTATTAGTAAAAAAATAGTACTGGAAAATTAATGGGACTGAAAGCCGATAAATCCCCTGGACCTGATGGCCTACATCCTCAGGGTTTGAAAGAGGTGGCTATTGAGATAGTGGATGATTTGGTTGTCATCTTCCAAAATTCCATAGATTCTAGAAAGGTTCCCGTGGATTGGAAGGTAGCAAATGTAACCCCGCTATTTAAGAAAGGAGGAAGAGGGAAAATGGGGAACACATTTTTGGAGTTGTAACTAGGAGAATAAATAAGGGGAACCAGGGGGTGTGGTGTATTTGGATTTTCAGAAGGCATTCAAGGTGCCAAACAAGAGGTTATTAAATAAAATTAGGGCTCATGGGATTTGGGGGTAATATACTCGCATGGATTAAGGATTGGTTAATGGACAGAAAACAGAGTAGGAATAAACGAGTCATTTTTGGGTTGGCAGACTGTAACTAGTGATAACTAGGCCCCAGTTATTCACAATCTATATCAATGATTTGGGTGAGGGGACCAAATGTAATGTATATATCCAAGTTTGCTGATGATACAAAGCTAGGTGGGAATGTAAGTTGTGAGGAGGATGCAATGAGACCTCAAGGGGATACAGACAGGGTACGTGAGTGGGCAAGAACATGGCAAATGGAATATAATGTGGAGAATGTGAAGTTATCTACTTTGGTAGGAAAATAGAACTGAAGTGGGACAATAGATCACACTGGACATATAATCAGACATGGTTAAAGGGTTACATGTGATTGTGCAAAAGCCAGGGTAGCAACAGCTTCTATGCAGTTGAAGCAGCAGTACTGCTGTGTTTGATCTCAGGGTTGCAGTGACAAAATAGGCACCATTCACCTGAAATAACAGGATGGATGAGGGATCTGGTCTTAGGAAAGCAAAGGTTACATAACGAAGCACAATTAAGATGTGGCAGCCTGTCAGCGGGGTATAACTCATAGCAAGGTGCAAAAGAGGTAAGATAACATTCCAACGTGTTTTATCACTCGCAGGACACAGTGAGGGGCATGGGGAAGTACTGGGGACAAGCGTGTTCGGTATCGTACCTTTGCTTTGAGTGACAAGGGTTTTGACCATTCGAATGAATGTATGTCTCATGTATTGAATGTCCAGCCATTATAAGCCGAGTAACTGTATAAAAACCCTGTGTGTTTGGAGATAAACGGGTATGGAGAGTTCAGTAGAGACTGACTACGGTCTGTTTTCTCCTTTGCAAGTAAAATAAACTTACCTGTGTTTGATTCCTAACAGACTGTGTCGAGGTTAATTATTTAATCTCCACTTCATTTGGCATAGTCGGCAGGATATCGCGGGGGACGAGGCACCGATCGTGATGGACCCTCACTGAGTATTTTAATTACCACTCTCAGATCTGATGTGATCCGTTGTGCTAAGTGTGAGCCAAACGGGATATACGAGCAAATAAAATGTCTGTTAGAGATGAAAACAAGTAAGTTTGGGGCAAGGATATAGTTTGAATCAATGTCTACTAATGCGATGTTTGACGAATGAGGTCCGGAGGGATCTTTGGCAAGATTTTTCTCAAATAAGCGCAAGATGCTAATTCTGAAAATGAAAAAGGATGGGTGGGACCCATCAGTCGAGCCCACCAAAAAGAAATTGTGGTGCGAGAAACAAACCAAAGATAAAACTGGCAATGTCTGCGCGATAGTGAAAAAACAAAACCAAAGTTAGTAGAATTGAGTCAATTGCGTAAGGAAAGGAAAGAAAGAGACAATGAAAGCCTTTCAGTCCTCGACATGGCCCAGACCAGGAATTGAACGAAGTCATTGAAACAAAATAATCACGCCACCGCCCCGACAGTAAAAACAGACCTCCCTCCTATAGTGAAGTATGGCCAACTGCTCCTGAATGCGACGTCTATGGCGAGGAGGTTCCAAACGCACCATTAACGACCACAACAGACGCAAATGGGGAGCCCAGATAGTGAGATACGCACCCTTTACTCCTGGAGGAAAACAGGCACTATTAAAAGACTTGCCAACCCAAAAACCCCAGTACGGTAATGTCGACCTTTGGAGGCTCTTAAGAGAAATTTATGACATTCATGATATGCATGAACGGGACGTCCACCAGTTAGTGCGGGTACAGTGCCCCCGGGAAAAATGGGAAAACATGCCTCTTCAATCAAGGAGCGGTGAGTGGTGTCCTTTACTAGATGCCTTGCAGAACGCTAGGCAGATCGCCTATGACGATTTCGTTGAAGCTGTGAAAACAGTCCTTGGTGCACCTATGCCCAATTGGGGAATCATATTAGGCATTAAGCAACAGAAGGGAGGCAGGGCTAACAAGTATGGGGAGAGGATATGGACAGCATATCAGGAATATGCCAGACAAAATAATCCCACGAAGGCCAATCCAGTCTTCATAAAAATGTTTAAAGATGGGCTATTGGCAGAACATCAGAGAGTCCTACAAATGGGGTTAGTGGCAACACAGACCTTTGAGGATATAATGGTCATCATATCATCATCATAGGCAGTCCCTCAGAATCGCTTTCACTCTAAAAATGAGTCCTTATGTGGCTGAACAGTCCAATACAAGGACCACAGACCCTGTCACAGGCGAGACAGGTAGTTGTTGAGGGTAAAGGTGGGTGGGACAGGTTTGCCACATGCTCTTTCCGCTGCCTTGATTTCTGCATGCTCTTGGCGATGAGACTCGAGGTGCTCAGCGCCCTCTCGGCTGCACTTCCTCCACTTAGGACGGTTTTTGGCCAGGGTCTCCCAGGTTGCACTTTATCAGGAAGGCTTTGAGGGTGTCCTTGTAGTGTTTCCTCTGCCCACCTTTGGCTCGCTTGCCGTGAACGAATTCCAAGTAGAGTGCTTGCGTTGGAAGTCTCGTGTTTGGTATGCGAACAATGTGGCCTGCCCAGCGGAGTTGATCCAGCGCTTCAATACTGGGGATGTTAGCCTAGTCGAGGACCGAAACGATGGTGCTTCTGTCCTCCCAGGGGATTTTTAGGATTTTGTGGAGACATCATTGGTGGTATTTCGCCAGCGGCTTGAGGTGTCTACTGTACATGGTCCATGTCTCTGAGCCATACAAGAGAGCGGGTATTACTACAGCCCTGTAGACCATGAGCTTGGTGGTGGATTTGAGGGCCTGGTATTCAAATACTCTTTTCCTCAGGCGGCCGAAGGCTGCACTGGCGCACTGAAGGCGGTGTTGAATCTTCTTATCAATGTCTGTTGTTGATAAGAGGTTCCCGAGGTATGGGAAATGATCCACAATGTTCAGGACCATGCATAATGGTGTGGGCATGCCAAATAGACAACAACCAGTTACAGACAACCCGAACTGTTAAGGTTGAAGTAACTGCTGTAAACATAGAGGGTGAGCCTAAGTGAATCGGTAAATATTTTAATTGTGGGGAAACAAGACACAAAATAGCCGAATATTAGGCCCCCACTAAAAAGTAAAAGGGAGAAGGATCTGTGTGCAAAGATTGTAAGAAGAGAGGCCATAATCACCAACAGTGTCAGGCGTCCGGTGGCGGACAGGCAGGGCAGGGTCCGACACAGAAGGAAAGAGCAGCCGCTGGAGCCATGGAGGAAATGACGAGAGAACAACTCATTAAGATCATAATAATATGTCCTCCGATTGAAAGACAGCGGCCCCCATTAGAACGGACACTGATCCTCGAATCCACACAAATGCGCCGATAGGGGACCGACAGTGTGATATGTTGGTGGACACGGGCGCAACGGTATCAATCACCAACCTTCCCCTCCCAACCATGAGAAAATCACTGACCATAATGGGGGTCAATGGGGTATCGAAAGCCCAACAGAGTAAAAGAATAGTTTTGGAGATCGCCGGGATCTTGATCCAAGCACAATTTTGGGTATGTCCAAATCTAGACGGCACTATACAAGGAATTGACCTATTAGAACAGCTCGGAGCTATCCTCGACCCAAAGGGACGAAGGTTAGTTTGGAAGGTTAACTCGAGCCATAAGAAAACAACCCTATGGGGAGTCCAGAGGCTTGACAAACATGGCCACATCGGCAGTGTGCAGGTTCTGGCCAAGAATTGGACCAAGGATGGTCAGTGGGAGGGAATATATGCCAGCCTTCCTGAGGCATGGGCTAGGATGAAACAAGACTATGGTCTTGTTAGAATGGAACCCATTAAAGTGCAGGGGCCAGAACACAAAGCGCACAGACAATACCCGACACACCCTGAGGCACATGAAGAAGTGACCCAGATAGTATGGGAGTTGGTAACCAATGGGGTTTTGAAGTAGGTTATAGCCACTACCAATTCTCCTGTGTGGCCGGTAAAGAAGCTAGATGGGTCATACATTCTCACCATCGACTACACAACACTCCGATGGTGCTCGCAGGCCGGGGGCCGTGCAGAATGCTGGGCTGGGCTGCTCCTTCCACTCCCCGGGGGGCCTGATATTGGGTACAAATAACTTAATTGAACATAGCAGTTTCCTGGCCTTCACAAAAGCTGTGTCTTGAGATGTGCCCCAAACCCAGTCGTCACCCTTACGTAGCAACATGTGCAAAGGCTCTAACAACGTGCTCAACCCAGGTAGAAAGTTACTGAAATAGTTGAGGAGTCCCAGGAACGAATGCAGCTCCATCACATTCTCTGGTCTGGGTGCATTCTTGATGGCCTTTGACACTGAGTCCGTGGGCCTGATGCCATCTGCTGCAATCTTTCTCCCCAAAAATTCGACTTCTGGCGCCAGGAAAACATACTTGGAGCATTTCAGCCTGAGTTCCAATCTGTCTAGGTGACTTAGAACCTCTTCCAGGTTCTGCAAGTGTCTCGACCAGTGATCAGGATGTCGTCTTGAAACACATTGGTGCACAGAACAGATTTCAGCAAACTCTCCATGTTTCTCTGGAAAATGGCTACAGCTGAGCAAATCCCGAAAGGGCACCTGTGGTATATAAACAGCCCTTTGTGTGTATTGCATGCACGTCAGTCTTTTCGAAGATTCAGCCAGCTCCTGTGTCATGTAGGCGGTGGTTAGGTCCAACTTGGTGAACGACTTTTCCCCCGCTAACGTTGCGAATAGGTCATCCGCCTTGGGCAGCGGTTACTGGTCCTGTAGTGAGACTCTCTTAATCGTTCCCTTGTAGTCTCCGCAGCTTCTGACCATGCCATCGCTTTTCAACACCGGAACAATTGGACTGGTCCACTTGTTGAACTCGACTGGTGGTATGATTCCTTTGCGTTGGAGTCTGTCCAGTTCGATCTCGACTTTCTCCCTCATCATGTTCAGGACCGCCCGAGCCTTGTGATGGACGGGTCGTGCATCGGGGACTAGATGGATCTGCACCATGGCGCCTGTGAAGTTGCCGATGCCTGGTTCGAATAGCGAGGGAAACTTGCTCAGCACTTGAGCACATGAGGCGTCATCCACTGAAGATAGTGCTTTGATTCGTTCCAATTCCATCTAATCTTTTCTAGCCAGCTTCTGCCGAACAGCGTTGGGCCATTGCCTGGAACAATCCACAATGATAGGTCATGCACAGCTCCATCATACGATACCTTCACTGCCGCACTTCCAATGACTGGTATGAGCTCTTTGGTGGAGGTATGCAGCCTTGCATTGATCGGGCTCAGTTTGAGCCTTTGTGCTTTATTGCCCCACAGTTTTACAAAAGCCTTCTGGCTCATTATTGACTGACTCACACCCGTGTCCAACTCCATGGATACTGGAACTCAATTTAATTTGACTTTCAACATTATAGGAGGGCTCTTGGTGATGAAGGTATGTACCCCATACACTTCTTCCTCAGGTTGAGTTGCCTGTGCTGCGTGATCTGCGTCGGGCCGATCATCCTCTGCCACATGGTATTTCGCAGCACATTTGCACATTCGCTGGAGGTGCCCCATTGTTGCTTGAATCAACATTGATGGGTCCGATGATTACACCCGCAGCGCCAACACGGTGCTAATGGATTCACATTCACCCCCGATGGCGGACTCTGAGTCATCACAGGTCTTGTAGACGTATAGGCATTGCCATATGCAGTACGACCTGCTAGCGACATCATTTTATGCACAGTACTTGCCGATGAGCTTCGATGTTGAGAAGATATCTGTTTGGTATTATCGTCCATGGCCATGCATGCCTGGGCGATTGCCATGGCCGTGCTCAGGTCTAGGGTTTCAGCAGCCAGCAGCTTTCGAAGAATGACCTCGTGGTTGATGCCCAGCACGAAAAGTCCCGCAGCATTTGCCCCAACGCAGCTCCAAAATCGCAAGGTCCCGCGAAGCGTCTCAGGTCAGTGACATAATCCGCCACCTCCTGGCCCCCCGATCGATGGTGCGTGTAAAAACGATATCTGGCCATGAGGATACTCTCCTTCGGCCCTAAATACAGTGGTCCCGAACCAGCATGCGCAACTCTGTATATTCCTTCTCTGCTGGTTTTGTCACTGTGAGCAGATTCTTGATGAGGCCGTATATTTTAGGCCCACAGACGGTGAGGAGAACCGCCATGCGCTTGGCCGCATTAGTGACTCCTTCCAGCTCGTTGGCCACGAAGTACTGATTGAGACACTCGACAAAGGCTTCCTAATCATCGCCCTCTACAAATCTCTCTAATATTCCAAAGGCAGCCATGGTTGCGTGAAGGTTCGTATTCTGTTACTCGTCGCCAATTGTTGTGTATAGAAGAACTCCACGAGGCTGAGTACTGTGAGCTAATCTTAGTGTGACCTTAGTCTTCTTTGTTACAACTCCAGGACAACATGGCAGCCAACATTTTATACTGGCCTGTTTTATCCTTTGCAAATAAAATAAACTTACATGTGTTTGATTCCTAACAGACTGTGTCGAGGTTAATTATTTAATCTCCACTTCAGAGCAAAAAGGTATTTTTTTTAAACTGTGAGAGATTGAGAAATGTTGGTGTTCAGAGGAACCTGGGGGTCCATTTAATGCGAATCACTGAAAGTTAACACGCAGGTACAGCAAGCAATTAAGAAAGCAAATGGTATGTTGGCTTTTATTACAAGAGGATTTGAGTATAAGAGTAAAAATGTCTGACTGCAATTATATAGGGTCCCAGTGAGACCACACCTGGAATAATGTGTACAGTTTTGGTCTCCTTACCGAAGCAAGGATATGCTTGCCATAGAAGGAGTGCAACGAAGGTTCACCAGACTGATTCCTGGGATGGGAGATTAACCTATGAGGAGAGATTGAATAGACTAGGCCTATATTCTCTAGAGTTTAGAAGAATTGAAGCATACAATATTCTTACAGGGCTTGACTGGGTAGATGCAGGGAGGATATTTCCCTTGGCTGGGGAGTCTAGAATCAGTGGTCACAGTCTCATAATAAGGGGTTGGCCATTTAGAACATCAGAATTAGGAACAGGAGTAGGCCATCTAGCCCCTCGAGCCTGCTCTGCCACTCAACAAGATCATGGCTGATCTGGCCGTGGACTCAGCTCAATATACCCGCCCGCTTCCCATAACCCTTAATTCCCTTATTGGTTAAAAATCTATCTATCTGTGATTTGAATACATTCAATGAGCTAGCCTCAACTACTTCCCTGGGCAGGGAATTCCACAGATTCACAACCCTCTGGGAGAAGAAAATCCTTCTCAACTCAGTTTTAAATTGGCTCCCCCGTATTTTGAGGCTGTGCACCCTAGTTCTAGTCTCCCCGACCAGTGGAAACAACCTCTCTGCCTCTATCTTGTCTATCCCTTTCATTATTTTAAATGTTTCTATAAGATCACCCCTCATCCTTCTGAACTCCAACGAGTAAAGACCCAGTCTACTCAATCTATCATCATAAGGTAACCCCCTCATCTCCGGAATCAGCCTAGTGAATCGTCTCTGTACCCCCTCAAAAGCTAATATATTCTTCCTGAAGTAAGGTGACCAAAACTGCATGCAGTACTCCAGGTGCGGCCTCACCAATACCCTATACAGTTGCAGCAGTACCTCCCTGCTTTTGTACTCCATCCCTCTCGCAATGAAGGCCAACATTCAATTCACCTTCCTGATTACCTGCTGCACCTGCAAACTAACTTTTTGGGATTCATGCACAAGGACCCCCAGGTCCCTCTGCACCGCAGCATGTTGTAATTTCTCCCCATTCAAATAATATTCCCTTTTACTGTTTTTTTTCCCAAGGTGGATGACCTCACATTTTCCAACATTGTATTCCATCTGCCAACCCTTAGCCCATTCGCTTAACCTATCTAAATCTCTTTGCAGCCTCTCTGTGTCCTCTACACAACCCGCTTTCCCACTAATCTTTGTGTCATCTGCAAATTTTGTTACACTACATTCTGTCCCCTCTTCCAGGTCATCTATGTATATTGTAAACAGTTGTGATCGCAGTACCGATCCCTGTGGCACTCCACTAACCACCGATTTCCAACCTGAAAAGGACCCATTTATCCTGACTTTCTGCTTTCTGTTAGCCAGCCAATTCTCTATCCATGCTAATATATTTCCTCTGACTCCGCATACCTTTATCTTCTGCAGTAACCTTTTGTGTGGCACATTATCGAATGCCTTTTGGAAATCTAAATACACCACATCCATCGGTACACCTCTATCCACCATGCTCGTTATATCCTCAAAGAATTCCACTAAATTAGTTGAACATGATTTCCCCTTCATGAATCCATGTTGCGTCTGCTTGATTGCACTATTCCTATCTAGATGTCCCGCTATTTCTTCCTCAATGATAGCTTCAAGCATTTCCCCCACTACAGATGTTAAACTAACCAGCCGATAGTTACCTGCCTTTTGTCTGCCCCCCTTTTTTTAAACACAGTCATTACATTAGCTACTTTCGAATCCGATGGTACCTCCCCAGAGTCCAGAGAATTTTGGTAGATTATAACGAATGCATCTGCTATAACTTCCGCCATCTCTTTTAATACCCTGGGATGCATTTCATCAGGTCCAGGGGACTTGTCTACCTTGAGATCCATTAGCCTGTCCAGCGCTATCCCCCTAGTGATAGTGATTGTCTCAAGGTCCTCCCTTCCCACATTCCCATGACCAGCAATTTTTGGCATGGTTTTTGTGTCTTCCACTGTGAATATCAAAGCAAAATAATGGTTTAAGGTCTCAGCCATTTCCACATTTCCCATTATTAAATGCCCCTTCTCATCTTCTAAGGGACCAACATTTACTTTAGTCACTCTTTTCCGTTTTATATATCGGTAAAAGCTTTTACTATCTGTTTTTATGTTTTGCGCAAGTTTACTTTCGTAATCTATCTTTCTTTTCTTTATTGCTTTCTTAGTCATTCTTTGCTGTCATTTAAAATTTTCCCAATCTTCTAGTTTCCCACTAACCTTGGCCACCTTATATGCATTGGCTTTTAATTTGATACTCTCCTTTATTTCCTCGGTTATCCACGGCTGGTTATCCCTTCTCTTACCGCCCTTCTTTTTCACTGGAATATATTTTTGTTGAGCACTATGAAAGAGCTCCTTAAAAGTCCTCCACTGTTCCTCAATTGTGCCACCGTTTAGTCTGTGTTCCCAATCTACTTCAGCCAACTCTGCCCTCATCCCACTGTAGTCCCCTTTGTTTAAGCATAGTACATTCATTTGAGACACTACTTCCTCACCCTCAATCTGTATTACAAATTCAACCATACTGTGATCAATTATTCGGAGAGGATCTTTTACTAGGAAATCGTTTATTATTCCTGTCTCATTACACAGGACCAGATCTAAGATAGCTTGCTCCCTTGTAGGTTATGTAACATACTTTTCTAAGAAACAATCCCATATGCATTCTATGAATTCCTCCTCAAGGCTACCCCGTGCGATTTGATTTGACCAATCGATATGTAGATTAAAATCCCCCATGATTACTGCCGTTCCTTTTTCACATGTCTCCATTATTCCCTTGATTATTGTCCGCCCCACCGTGAAATTATTATTTGAGGACCTATAAACTACGCCCACCAGTGACTTTTTCCCCTCACTATCTCTAATCTCCACCCACAATGATTCAACATTTTGTTCATTAGAGCCAATATCGTCTCTCACAACTGCCCTGATATCATCCTTTATTAACAGAGCTACCCCACCTCCTTTCCCTTCTTGTCTCTCTTTCCGAATTGTCAGATACCCCTGTATGTTTAATTCCCAGTCTTGGCCACCCTGCAACCACGTTTCTTTAATGGCCACCAAATCATACCCATTTGTAATGATTTGTGCCGCCAACTCATTTATTTTGTTTCGAATGCTGCGTGCGTTTCAGACTGAGATGAGGAGAAATTACTTCACTCAAAGTGTGGTGAATCTTTGGAATTCTCCACCCAAAAGGGCTGTGGATACTCAGTCATTGAGTATATTCAAGACAGAGATCGATAGATTTTTGAAAATTATTGAAATCAAGGGATATGGCAATAGTGGAGCTGAGGAAAAAGAACAGACATGATCTTGTTGAATGGTGGAGCAGGCTCGCGGGGCCAAATGGCATACTCCTGCTCCTAATTCTTATGTTCTTATGTTCTTATACTTCCATGGTGGCCGACGGCAGCCGCGATCTAATAGAGTGCAGGGATGATCAATCGCGGCCAAAGAAAAGGAAAATAAATTGCTCAGGGAGCTTTTACAACAGTTTTGAGTTACCTCAGTGGTGATTCCTTGAAACACCACTCCGCAAGCAGCCAGTCTACCTTCCAACACCTCCCTCATCTGCCCGTGTTGATGCCCGGTGATTCTGCAGGGATCGGAACCGAAATTCGAATCCAGGGCGCCACCGGGGCGCTGCACAGCTGGATGATGTCACGATCACCGGCGCGCAAGCGATCATGGTGCTAGGGATTACTGCCACCGCAAACCTCGATGGCAATTTCGCGGGCGTCGGTACTCTCGCCGTGCCTGGTCACAGAGCCGGTACTACCCCGTTATCGCCCCCCGTAGGTACTAACGGAATGTGCAAAGGAGACTAATTGCTAGCCCTAGCACATAACCTAGGCTGACACTGAAGGAGTGCTGCACCATTGGAGGTGGCATCTTTTGGATGCGATGTTAAACCAAGGCCCCATCTTCCTTCTCAGGTGAACGTAAAAGATCTCATGGCACTATTTCAAACAAAGAAATGGCGGACTAATTAAACAAATACTTTGGTTCTGTCTTCACTAAGGAAGACACAAATAACCTTCCAGAAATACTTGGGGACCGAGGGTCTAGTGAGAAGGAGGAACTGAAGGAAATCCTTATTAGGCGGGAAATTGTGTTAGGGAAATTGATGGGAATGAAGGCTGATAAATCCCCGGGGTCTGATAGTCTGCATCGCAGAGTACTTAAGGATGTGGCCCTAGAAATAGTGGATGCATTGGTGATCATTTTCCAACAGTCTATCGAGTCTGGATCAGTTCCAATGGACTGGAGGGTAGCTAATGTAATACCACTTTATAAGAAAGGAGAGAGAGAGAAAACGGGTAATTATAGACCGGTTAGCCTGACATCAGTAGTGGGGAAAATGTTCAAATCAACTATTAAAGATGAAATAGCAGCGCATTTGGAAAGCAGTGACAGGATAGGTCCAAGTCAGCATAGCTTTATGAAAGGGAAACCATGCTTGACAAAGCTTCTAGAATTTTTTGAGGATGTAACTGGTTGAGTGGACAAGGAGAACCAGTGGATGTGGTGTATTTAGGTTTTCAAATGGCTTTTGAAAAGGTCCCACACAAGAGATTGGTGTGCAAAATTAAAGCACATGGTATTGGGGGTAATGTACTGACGTGGATAGAGAACTGGTTGTCAGACAGGAAGCAGAGAGTCAGGAAAAATGGGTCCTTTTCAGAATGGCAGGCAGTGACTAGTGGGGTGCTGCAGGGCTCAGTGCTGGGACCCCAGCTATTTACAATATACATTAATGAATTTAGATGAAGGAATTGATGTAATATCTCCAAGCTTGCAGATGACACTAAGCTGGGTGATGGTGTGAGCTGTGAGGAGGATGCTAAGAGACTGCAGGGTGACTTGGACAGGTTAGGTGAGTGGGCAAACGCATGGCAGATGCAGTGTAATGTGGATAAATGTGAGGTTATCCACTTTGGTGGAAAAAACACAAAGGCAGAATATTATCTGAATGGCAGCAGATTAGGAAAAGGGGAGGTGCAACAAGACATGGGTGTCAAGGTACATCAGTCATTGAAAGTTGGCATGTAGGTTCAGCAGTCGGTGAAGAAGGCAAATGGTATGTTGGCCTTCATAGCTAGGGGATTTGAGTATAGGAGCAGGGAGGTCTTACTGCAGTTGTACAGGGCCTTGGTGAGGCCTCACCTGGAATATTGTGTTCAGTTATGTTCTCCTAATCTGAGGAAGGGCATTCTTGCTATTGAGGGAGTGCAGCGAAGGTTCACCAGACTGATTCCCGGGATGGCAGGATTGACAATGAAGAGGGACTGGATCGACTGGGCCTGTATTCACTGGAGTTTAGAAGATGAGAGGTGATCTCATAGAAACATATAAAATTCTGACAGGTCTGGACAGGTTAGATGCAGGAAGAATGTTCCCAATGTTGGGGAAGTCCAGAACCAGGGGACATAGTCTAAGGATAAGGGGTAAGCCATTTAGGACTGAGATAAGGAGAAACTTCTTCACTCAGAGAGTTGTTAACCTGTGGAATTCTCTACCGCAGAGAGTTGTTGATGCCAGTTCATTGGATATATTCAAGAGGGAGTTAGATATGGCCTTTACGGCTAAAGGGATCAAGGGGTATGGAGAGAAAGCAGGAAAGGGGTACTGAAGTGAATGATCAGCCATGATCTTATTGAATGGTGGTGCAGGCTCGAAGGGCTGAATGGCCTACTCCTGCACCTATTTTCTATGTTTCTATGTAAGAGCAGAGCAGTTCTCCCTGGTGTCCTGACCAATATTTATCCCTCAATCAACATCACTAAAACAGATTATCTGGTCATTATCTCATTACTGCTTGTGTGAACTTGCTGTGCACAAATTGCTGTGCATTTCCTATATTACAACAGTGACTACATTTCAAAAATATTTAATTGGCTGTAAAACTCTTTGGGACTTCCTGAGATTGTTTAGGTGCTGTATAAATGCAAGTTATTTCTGTCTTTCTTCTTTCTTTCATAAAGTTCACTTGAATGGAAAAGTGCTAAATATGTCATAAATGGAAATTCATTGCATTCAATTGTTTCTTTTTAATGAATTAACAGGCCTCAGCTAAGTCAGGTATAAAGAACTGGTTAGGGCCCTTTGGTCTCAGGTTGCTGTGATTTTTGCCGAAACTTCAGATATTCCCACTAGTAATGCTCTAGCATTCATTAACTGGAAAATATGAGACTACCTACCATTGAGCATACTCAGAAAACTGAGAAACACATTTGATTTGGTGAATGAGTGCACTGGTTTCAACATGACAACTATAAGCTTTCCATTTTCAGTTCTCTTAATCTTAACTGATTTTATAGTTAGATATTCTTCTTAATATGTACCATTTCATTATAAAACATATCTGTCCATCATTTATTTAAATTGTATAATTTTAGCTGGTATGAAATTACAAATACCGTAAAAAGAATGAAAGTACTGGAGCTCTGTTTTGGTTTTCTCATAATCTGGAATACAGTTGTAACATTATTCACCATCAGTCTTTATATTGATTTCACACAATAGTGAATTCACAAAAGCAGAACGAAGCAGAATTAAATGTTGCTGGTCACAGCTGGAATGTTTGCCAAACTCTTCATGCATTAAGTATACGCTTTGTACATCAGCATAGGAGCACAATCATGGATTGCTGACAAACAGAGTTCAGTTCACAGACTGAATAAATTATCTAGATGCACAGTAGCATCTCTAATTGAACTTATAATCAGCTAAAACTCGAAACAGTTTCGTGTATAGATGACAAGGTCAGCTTTTCAAAGCCGGATGGGTGAAATATGCTAAGAGCAATCCCGTATATTCGCCAAAATTGTAAGGGCATTTTCTATTTATTTAACATTAGATTGATATTAACTTCAATTCTGAAATGAAACACAAATCAGCAATTTTCAATTAACTAATTAGCCTGAAAAGTTTGACCAGAAAATCAACAACATTGTACTTTTTTCACATTTCCTCTTTTCTCTTAGTATTATCTCAAGACAGGGGTCTTTGCACAAAGTTTTCTTGCTTAGTCTAGCTTAGTCTTTTATAGCACATTCATCCAGAACAGCCACTTTAATTACCAATGTGAGTGTCCCCTGGCTGAATGTGAAAACAAAGGAAAGATGGACATTTTCATGATTTAAATTGTAACTATAAATGTCTGATGTTAAAAAAAAAGATCAGTTTAAAGGGAGAGAAAAATCATGTATGACAATCTACTGATCTTTTTGGGATATTTTTCCGCTGTTTGCTAATGTTAGTCAAAACACGATATGAGTATAAGGTGGGTTTCTCTCCTTTGTGTAATCCAAGTACCTCCAATATTGTGTGCCTAATAGAGGAAAAGTCACAAAAGACTTTGGAGTAGATATTTGCCTTGGGGGTAGCATAAAACAGGTGTGTCGTATAACAGATCTGCCATAGTTCCCCCATCCCCAAAGAAAAATGACTGATGTAATGTATGCACCTGTTGCATTGTAAATGGCTTAGCCAGTCACGTGATGTTCACAAGATTCAATAAAACCTTAGTCAGTTGGGTTTAAATCATCCACAATGAGGTGTGCATTTGTGAGCCTAATGGCTGAACTGATAACATGTAGTGTGATTGTTAAACCTTTGTTAATAAACCAACTAGTTCTTAATAGCAATTCTTAAGCAAAGAACCCATGAAGCAAATATATTACAGCTGGAGTTAAAAAAGAATACAGGGAGGTGGAATCCAGGTGCAACCTTGCTTGACCAAACTTTCCAATCCTTTGACAGGAGATCTGCCCCAGTTGCACCTTTATCCAAACCAAAATGTAAGGCCCTTCGAATTTGTCTTCAGGCCCTCTTCATTGGGTCATGAGAACCCTGCCCAATATTGACCTAAATTGCTTAAAGAGCCCATTAATGGATACTGTGGGTGGAACATTTGCCATAACTTCTGGGGGGAAAAATTTCCGCTCAGCATTTGATTCCCTCCTGCCATCTAATAAACCTGGTAAGGTCATATTTAAAGAGCACCCACAGTGAAACTCATTCTATCCCTTGGCACAAGGAAAATGCGCTAAGATTCTCCAGCTCCATTGACAGTTGTACCCTTATGGTAATGGATGGCAACTGAAAGCACACACAGTAAAATGGCAGGATCAACAAGATTAATGTTGCACATGGGGCCCATCGCTGCTTTGGATCCCCTGCGGCCCTGGACAACGTGGACCATTTCCCATATCTCGGGAGCCTCTTATCAACAAAGGCAGACATTGATGCGAAGATTCAGCATCGCCTCCAGTGCGCCAGTGCAGCCTTCGGCCTTATGAGGAACAGAGTGTTTGAAGACCAGGCCCTCAAATCTACCACCAAGCTCAAGGTCTACAGGGTTGTAGTAATACCCGCCCTCCTGTATGGATCTGAGGCATGTATGATGTATAGAAGGCACCTCAAGTCGCTGGTGATATATCACCAACGATGTCTCCGCAAGGTCCTGCAAATTCCCTGGGAGGACAGGTGCACCAACATCAGTGTCCTCAACCAGGCTAACATCCCTAGTATTGAAGCACTGACCACACTCGATTAGCTTCACTGGGCTGGTCACATAGTTCGCATGCCAGATACGAGACTCCCTAAGCAAATTCTTTATGCGGAGCTCCTTCATGGTAAATGAGCTAAAGGAGGACAGCGGAAACGTTATAAGGACACCCTCAAAGCCTCTCTGGTAAAGTGCGACATCACCACTGACATCTGGGAGACCCTGGCCGAAGACCACCCGAGGTGGAGAAAGTACATCCGGGAGGGTGTTGAGCTCTTCGAGTCTCAACGCAAAGAGCATGAAGAGGCCAAGCGCAGGCAGCGGAAGGAGCGTGCGGCAAACCAGCCCCACCGACCCCTTCCCCCGATGAATGTCTGTCCCACCTGTAACAGGGTCTGTGGCTCTCGTATCGGACTGTTCAGCCATCAAAGAACTCACTTTGGGAGTGGAAGCAAATCCTCCTCGATTCCGAGGGACTGCCTATGATGATGATGATGGATCACTCCTGTTGGTTTCACCAGTTCAAGAGAGGATTTTAAAACAGGCAATTCATGAAGCTGACTATATATTCTATACAATGAACATAAATGATGACTTTTCACCAGTTTTGTCAAAGGTTTTTGTTGGGAATGCAACTTCTTAAGGGAAAAGAGGACAAATGAAGCTACGAACAGCAATAACTTTTCAGCTTATTTTTTCAGGTATGGAGAGAAGGGGCAAACCACCCAAAGAGGGTGTTAGTTAGCGTATAGCACATTCAAAGCGGCTACCTTATTAGCTTATTAAGTGTAGTGGAGTTACAGTGTGTTCCGGAATAGGATACAACAGTTTGGTTCTCAGGGAGGATGTTTCCCTTGACTGGGGAGTCTCAGAAAAAGGGGTCAGCCATTTAGGACTGAGATGAGGAGAAATTTCTTCACTAAGAGGATGGTGAATCTTCAGAATTCTCTACCGCAGAGGGCTGTACAGGTTCAGTCATTAAGTATATTCAAGACAGAGATCGATAGATTTTGAATATTAAGGGAATCAAAGGATATGGGGACAGTGTAGGAAAGTGGAGTTGAGGTAAAAGATCATACCATAAGAACATAAGAACATAAGAATTAAGAGCAGGAGTAGGCCATTCGGCCCCTCGAGCCTGCTCCGCCATTCAATGAGATCATGGCTGATCTTCTACCTCAATTCCACTTTCCTGCACTATCCCCATTTCCTTTGATTCCCTTAATATCCAAAAAGCTATCGATCTCTGTCTTGAATATGATCAAAGACTGAGCATCCACAGCCCCTTTTGGGGTAGGGAATTCCAAAGATTCATCACTCTCTGAGTGAAGAAGTTTCTCCTCATCTCAGTCCTAAATGGCCGACCCCTTATTCTGAGACTGTAACCCCTGGTTCTCGACTCCCAGCCAGAGGAAACATCCTTCCTGCAGCTCAATCATGATCTTATTGAATGGCAGAGCAGGCTCAAGGGGCCGAATAACCTAGCCTGCTCCTATTTCTGATGTTTTTATGTTCTCCTGATGGTTCAGTTTGCTTTGCTAAGGAATAACCAAGTGTTACAGAATTTAAAGTGCAAATTATTGATATTCCCTACTCAGCACTATCCATCTTAAAATTAAGCTCTTTAACAGTTTTGTAGCTTGAGTATATTCAGAAGAAACAATGGAAACCATGTTTAAGTGACAATACTGTGGGAGATTTGCCAGACATTTTGTCTGTTTGTTGATTTATGGAATCTAATGGTTCTGTCTGGAGTGCGCACAGTTCAGCTTTTTTGGCAGAATTATAAATGTATTCTTATCATCAAGGACATTTCAAACTACTGAATGGCATTCTCGAAGGAAACGATTTATTCTGTTGCATTCGAGTATGTCCTGACGTAAATCAGACCCACTGTGTATTAATGTTGCACGCAACAAAGCATATTAAGAAACTTTTCATTAAAAGGAAAACTTCCGTGCACTAAACATGTACACGTTAAGCTGCACAAGCATATACTCAGAAACCAAATTGACAGAGAACAGCACTTCTTTAATACTGAACTATCATTTTGTGAACAAAGGCTATCACGCCTAGATTTTGCTGATATGCAAATATGGGTCATTAAAATAACAAAGCATTAGATTACAGCGCATGATCTGGTTAAATATATAAACCTCACATCTTACATCCTAGTGTCATGTCCATCAAAGCAGCCCTTTGGGTAAAAATTAAAATGGGAAAGGTAAGACGCTTTATTGTAAAGTTTAGCAGTTATTAGTCTTTTATTAGACTTTTACCCATCCTTTAGATTGTATCAAACTAATCTTCCTCTCCTCACTACAGGTCATCTTCTATGAGGACAAGAACTTCCAGGGCCAGAGCTACGAGTGCAGCACTGACTGTTCAGATCTGCACTCATTCTTTAGCCGATGTAATTCTGTCCGAGTGGAGAGTGGTAGCTGGGTGCTTTACGAGAAGCCAAGTTACGGTGGATATCAATACATTCTGACCAGGGGGGAATATCCAGACTATCAGCACTGGAATGGATACAATGACAGCATTAAATCATGCCGTCTGATTCGCCATGTAAGTACTAGCTTAAGTAAAAAAGTAGCAACCGCATTTTTCAGGAGGTCATTCACTGAAGTTTTAAATGTTCTGTTTAAAGTCAGGCTATATCCAGTAACGCTTAATGCTTAAACTTCCCAGAAAGTGGCTAGACTGAGAATAGTTAAGGTGAATAGCATAGATGAATTTAAGGTGAAGCTAGATAAACACGCGAGGGAGAAAGGAAAAGCAGAATGCTGATAGGTTTGACGAAGTGAGGTGGAGCAAAAGCACCAGCATAGACCAGTTGGCCCAAATGGTGTTGTATATTCTGTGTAATTCTATGTAAAACATTTTTTTATTGAATTGTGTACTCATTGACGTAAGGAATGTCAGTGTCAGTATTTCACTTTGGGCATACGGCATCACCATCAGCTTGGGTATAGCTTAGATCTAAAGCCAAAGTAATGCTTCCCTTTCTCTCACCCAATCTGGAAGAACTTGACTGTTAAACGCCAGTCTCTTTTAGAAAGCCCAAGTGAACGGCCGAATGGAGAAATTCATGCTAGGTGTAAAAAGGAACGTTCTTCCAACATCGAGTCGAAGGGGCAGTGCTGGGGCATCGCGGTGGGAGCTTTGCGTTATATCCACTCCATGCCATACCTGACTTTGGATTGCTTGCTGCTGATCCTGTGCGGCTAAAGCAGAGACATTGTATGTTCCCAGCGCTGTTTCCATTCAACGTGATTAGCACAAACATTCACTGAACAGCAAATACAATAACTCTAAATAAAACACGCACAAAACCGTCAAAATAAAAACCTTAAATCTTCTTACTGGAACATTATCACCCTTTGAGAATAGGGAAGTAAAGTAGTGAGAGCTGGGACTCACAGTGACAGCTTGTGATAACATAGACAACTGACCAAAATCAGAATAAAACGTCAACAAATTCTTTGTAATTCCAGTTGTCGTGGGAATGATTTCAAATATATTATTAAATAATAGCTTCTAATAACAGTATTGAAATGCTCATTCATTTATTCAGTTTATGGCATCAGCTAAACTCTGTTGCTATCTAATCATTGCTAGTATCTATTACTCTCAATTACTTACTTCACTGTGCAGCCATTATAAACCACTGCACTGTCACCAGTTAATCTAAAGATGTGCTATTTATACCATTATTATGATTGTGTTATTAAACAGCTATACATTTTTTATAGTTGGAGAATTAGACCGTCGAATTATAAACAATACAGAACAGAAGGGAACTATTTTGCTCTTGTGTCTGCTGCTGCTAATTCTGTAATTAGAATTGTCTGCTCCAATTCCATGTGATTTCCCCATATCCATTTATATTCTTTCTCTTCCAATACTTTTCTAATTCAGTTAAATAATGGTATCATCTCTGCTGCAGCAGTCACTTGTGGGAAAGGATTCCTTGTTCTAATAACTCTCGTGAAAATAAATATGTTCTAACTTTCCTGGTTGTTTTTCTAAATGACGAACGTTCGTTAAACATTGGCTCATAATTTATGGCGGCCTCTTACTAAGTACTATCTTTACTGTTTATCCACTTACTTACAAAATTGTGTGATGCCTGATAGAAATTGGAGAGCTTGTCTGTTCTATTTGTGAAATTATCCTCCATATTTCTTCCTGTCCTTTTCAAGTTAACATTTTGTAGTTATATAAAAGCACACAAAATAAGTTATTATTTTTGTGCTATCTTTTTTTCTACGCAAAAAACCACAATGGAGGATGATTTTGTGCGATAGTATAAACGGGTGGTAGCGTGTCGCTATCCTGATTTGTATTTACATTGAAGTCAATAAAAATTGGGAGAGAGATAAAACGGGCTGTCGATTCGCTGTTAGGTGTTTTACACAATCGCACAGTCAAAGTGACCCCCATTGAATTTTTATTACATTCAACCATCATTTTAATATGAGGACTCATCAAAACTTGAACCATGAGCTAGATTTTATACAATTACATTTTATATTTTTAAGAGTATCTGTTGGGGACTAGACTGCAAAATAAATAATAAATCTATGCTATTTTCTACAACCAGGACATAAAATAAAGTATCCAATGAAATGAAACACATAGTGGTAGATCTTGACGTTTGGCGATGGAGTAAAATGGGTGACAGTGAGATAACAGTCAGTTTTACATTTCTCCCAATTTTTATTTGCATTGGCGTCAATAGAAAATCAATAGAGATGTAAAAGGGGCTGCCGATTCACCTCCATCCATTTTACACTATCGCACAGTCAAAATCCAGCCAATACAATTGCTTTAAGACAGTGTCTATTATATTTCAGTTGAGTTGCTTAGAAGCTATGTAGCAAGTATTCAACTCTTTATAATGTTAGCAAATTACTAATGATCATTTATTCCATTATAATACCGCAGGCCACTGGTGGTTTATACAAAATTAGAATCTACGAAAGGGCAGACTTTGGTGGACAGATGATGGAATTCACTGATGATTGTCCATCTATCCATGACCGTTTTCCATACCGTGAACTCCAATCCTGCCAAGTGCTGGAAGGTGCCTGGGTCTTCTATGAGCACCCTAACTACAGAGGGAGACAGTACCTGCTTGAGAGAGGAGAATATAGGCGCTACAGCGACTGGGGTGCGAGCTTTCCAATTGTGGGATCCTGCCGTCGCGTTTCGGAGTTTTAGAAGGTCACAGTCTGTGACCTTTCCCCATACGATTGTCTTTTAACATCAAATAAAGTTTGAGAAGCAGCATGTTTGAATTCTTTTTTTAGTGATATATTTATGTTTGAGTATATTTTACAAGCTGAAAAATTGAATGTTACAATAAGAAGTTTAAAGGCACAAACTAACAGCTCGATTTAAAGCACATATGTGTGAAAAAGGATACAAACAAAAACACTACTAAAACATTTGAAATAATGCAAACTATGAAGCAATATTAACTGATAAATACATTAAATCAAACTTGTGCTAAGCTAAACCTTTATTATTTGTCAAGGAGATTTTAAAATTACCAATACGTGAAAAATGTAAAACTAATATAAAGCCTTATTCGTCTTAAATCATTGAGAATTTGCATTTCAAATGAGAAGCACATTGCATAACTTTACTCAGGATTTCCAAATAGTTCTTTCACATTGTGATGCCAACATACTTGACATTAATGCAAAGGCTATAAATTCCCAAAGACAACCTAACATCCACTCAAACTGGGTGTCTTCCCATCGCAATCCCCGATCCACCTACAAGCATGGTTTCTCAGGTTCTAGGTCTGAGCAATTTGCAGTGTCGCATTGCCTGCTTTCAATATTATGGAAGCTAGTACTTGTACTGGTGACTTGCCCAGAACCATTGCATGCAGGAGTTGGTATTGCTGATTCACCGAGAGGTTGTACTTCTCTTTAAACTGTCTGACGGAATGCTTTTCAAATCAGGGGGCGGTAACACTTAAAAGGCGCGAGACCCGAATGTCTAGGCCCCGATCTTTTACCTGTCCTCCCACTTTGATGCTCGCAATCCATCTGGCATTTTCATTTTTATGAATCAAATAGATATAAAAGCCATTTTTGGGAGAAAGCATTTGTGCTATTTGTTTCACATTCCTCTCACTTGGTTTTCAACAGGATTTGTTTTCTGAACATGTTTTCTGCCTTGCGCTGTTTTGTTCTTTTGTTGTCAACTGTTACTTTTCAATATTTCTATTGTTTTCTTTTTCCTACAATCTAAAGGCTTTTAAAATCCCAAGTTTGGCAACACTGCACCAATAGGATTCACTGTACCCCAGATCTCTTATTTTTCAAAGCTTTTACTATGGACCTTGGTACTTAGGGTTCTTAATTCCCAAATAAATGAACCTTTCAGTTATTTTCTGATAATTTGATTAAGCAGCTATCTCAGTCTTCATCCTCTCCATGTCACAGAGAGGATATGGCAAATGGTTTAAAGAAAACACAAAGACTGAAAAATCTGTTATATTGATGTTAATTGAAGGATAAATATTGGTCAGGGAGAATTTCCTTGCTCTTCCTCAAAATCGTGGCATGGGATCTTTTATATCCAAAAGAAGGCATCTCCAACAATGCAGGACTCCCTCACTGCTGCATTGGAGTGTCAGCCTAGACTTTATACTCAGCTCCATGGTTTGAGACTTGAACCCACAACCTTCTGACTCAGAGGCAAGGGTGCTACTATTGCGCAACAACAAAAGAACAGGGTGAAAAATTGATCTTCAAATACTACATTATCTCATTTTTCATTGCAAGTTTCAGGGTTTAAAATAAAAAGCATATTTCCCGTGATTCATTTATTTAAAGGCAAATACTAACCAGAATATGAAGATCTCTCTCAGTTGAACATTCATAGAAACTCTGACATTATAAGCATGTTGCAAACACTTCTGGAAAATATGGTGTTAACTACCCACAGCCAGGAGCTCTTAAGTTAGTCATGGATGAATAGCAAACAATAAAAATGCATTGCAGAGAAGCACTGAAATTACAATAATTCCCTAATGTTCAGTGACTAGATAGTGAGGTTAGTGAAAGATGCACTGAAATCTAGATATCCCCAAAATGTGTGAAGATAGCTTAGAAATTATAACGTGTGCCTGTTTTAAATGTAGAGTTTCTATTTCAACCAATTTTCAACATAGGTTACAGATTCAAACATTTTTTGCCAAGGTCCATCATACAGAGTGCTACCAGTGTTAAACACAGTTGTGGAGAAGACGAGATAAATCCAGAAGTCGTGGCCAGGCGCTGTCAACATTTTTGTGATGCATTATTCTATCTATACAATGAAACAAACCCCATCAATTATAAAACACAATTCCTACCCTCCTTATAGCCCCCTCTCCCTTGTCTTAGTTATCTATCCCATTTAACATTCACTCGGACTTCCTTTCCTTGTGTGGTGGTAAGATGTGGCGGACAACTGGTTTAGCCATTCAGTGCCAGATCTGGCTGGACCACATAAAGCATTATCAGGTCCTACTTTTGTCTGCCAAAACTGCTCGTTACAAGTCTCACACCATGGAGCTGAGTATTCCAGGATCATTCTGGAATGCAAAGATAAACCCCGGTTACTATTCTCTACTGCTAACTGTCTCCTTAAACCCCTTTCCCCTGTCTCCACCACACTCATCTCTAACAACAAATATGAGGAGCTCATGGACTTCTTTGTCTCAAAGATTAAGAACATCCAATCAGCTGCCTCTACCACTTCCCTTCCTTCCCCTAGCCCACTGGGCCAGACCTCCTCTGAGGTTGCCCCCTGCCCTAGACCTGAACTTGCATCTTTCTCCAGTTTCTCTCTGATCTCCTCTCTTGGCCTCTCTATGCTCATCTTGTCCATGAGACCAACTTCCTGCTCCCTTGACCCTATTCCCACTAAACTGCTGACTACCCAACTTCCTTTTCTGACTCCCATTTTATCTGACATTGTTACTGGTTCTCGCTCCTCAGGTACTGTTCACCTCTCCTTCAAATCTGCCGTCATCACCACTCTACTCAAAAAAACAACTCTTGACCCCACTGTGCTTGCAAGCTACCACCCCATCTTAACTTCCCTTTCCTGTACAAAGTCCTTGAACATGTTGTTGCCTCCAAAATCCATGCCTATCTTTCCTGGAACCCCATGTTTGAATCCCTTCAATCTGGTTTCTGCCCCTGCCACAGTACTGAAACGGCTCTCAGCAAAGTCACAAATAACATCCTTTGTGAATGTGACAAAGGTAAACTATCCCTTCTCATCCTTCTCGACCTGTTTGCAGCCTTTGACACGGTTGACGACTCCATCCTCCTCCAACGCCTCTCCACCATCGTCCAGCTGGATGGGACTGCACTTGCCTGGTTCCATTCCTATCTATCTAATCATAGCGAGAAAATCTCTGCAATGGCTTCTCTTCCCACCCCCACATCGTTACCTCTGGTGTCCCCCAAGGATTTATCGTTGGCCCCCTCCTATTTCTCATCTATATGCTGCCCCTTGGCGATATCATCGAAAACACGGAGTCAGTTTCCACATGTACACCTACGACACCACCATTTCTCTCGACCCCACCATGGTCACTAAATTGTCAGATTGCTTGTCCGACATCCAGTACTGGATGAGCAGAAATTTTCTCCAATTAAATATTGGGAAGTCCGAAGCCATCGTCTTTGGTCCCCGCCACAAACTGTGTTCCCCAGTCACTGACTCTATCCCTCTCTCTAGCATCTGTCTGAGGCTGAACCAGATTGTTCACAACCTTGGTGTCATATTTGACCCTGAACTGAGCTTCTGGCTACATATCCGCGGCATAACTAAAACCGCCTATTTCCATCTCCGTAACATTGTCCGTCTCTGCTCTGCCTCAGCTCATTTGCTGCTGAAATCCTCATCCATACCTTTGTTATCTCTAGACTTGACCACTCCAACGCACTCCTGGCTGGCCTCCCACATTCTACCCTAAATAAACTCAAGGTCATCCAAACCTCAGCAGCCCATGTCCGAACTCACACCAAGTCTCACTCACACATCACCCCTGTGCTCGCTGACCTACATTGGCTTCTGGTTAAGCAACGCCTCAATTTTAAAATCCTCATCCTTGTTTACAAATCCCTCCATGACCTTGCCCCTCCCTAGCTCTGTAATCTCCATCCGCCTCACAACTTTCCAAGATATTTGCACTCCTCAAACTCTGCCCTCTTGAGCATCCCTGATTATACCTGCTCAACTATTGGTGGACGTGCCTTCAGCTGCCTGGGCCCTAAGCTCTGGAACTCCCTCCCGAAACATTTCTGCCTCTCTACCTTTCTTTCCTCTTTTAAGACGCTCCTTAAAACCTACTTCTTTGACCAAGCTTTTGGTCATTTGTAATAATTTCTTCTTATGTGGCTCAGTGTCCAATTTATTAGTTCTTTCTTATAACACTTCTGTGAAGCGCCTTGGGATATTATACTACATTAAAGGCACTATATAAACACAAGTTGTTATTGTTGCTGTTGGTGGTATCATTCAACCTTTGTTTGGAAGCTGAGTGCTGACACATGACTAGTTATGCACATTGTTGAGGGTTTAGCTTGTTTATAATCTATTTTGTATGTCTCAACAAGCTTTACTTTATGCTCCTGCATCCAACACTCATCTAAAGATTGTATCAAATAAAAGTTGGCCCTGGGTTTGGCCCAATAGAGGTCGGGTGCCCTGCCACAGGCACCCTTTTTTTTTTGCTGCCCATATTGTCCCTGTGGTGTTCTCAACAGAATGAAAAGTACGTAACACCAACCCATCCACTAGATGGAGTGCTAACCATTCTTATGCAGAGTATAAAGTTAGTTTTTGTATTTCTTACAGTTTCAGAAAAAAAATTGAATTCCTGATACCGGTTTAATTTCTCACTGGATTTTCATAATAGTTCCAATTGTACTGGTTGCTTTATTCTTGTATACTTTATTCCAACATTTTGAGCTGCCAAATCTTTTTCCTCTTTATGTGCTTTACCACCACTTCAGGGGTTACATAAGAACATAAGAAATAGGAACAGGAGTAGGCCATACGGCCCCTCGAGCCTGCTCCACCATTCAATAAGATCAGCACTGATCTGATCATGGAATCAGCTCCACTTCCCCACCCGCTCCCCATAACCCCTTATCCCCTTATCATTTAAGAAACTGTCTATTTCTGACTTAAATTTATTCAATATTCCAGCTTCCACAGCTCTCTGAGGCAGAGAATTCCACAGATTTACAACCCTCTGAGAGAAGAAATTCCTCTTCATCTCTGTTTTAAATGGGCAGCCCCTTATTCTAAGATTTTGCCCTCTAGTTCTAGTCTCCCCCGTCAGTGGAAACATCCTCTCTGCATCCATCTTGTCAAACCCCCTCATAATCTTATACATTTCGATAAGATCACCTCTCATTCTTCTGAATTCCAATGAGTAGAGGCCCAACCTACTCAACCTTTCCTCATAAGTCAACCCCTTCATCCCCAGAATCAACCTAGTGAACCTTCTCTGAACTGCCTCCAAAGCAAGTATATCCTTTCGTAAATATGGAAACCAAAACTGCACGCAGTATTCCAGGTGTGGCCTCATCAATACACCGTATAGCTGTAGCAAGACTTCCCTGCTTTTATACTCCATCCTCTTTACAATAAAGGCCAAGATACCATTGGCCTTCCTGATCACTTGCTGTACCCCCAATCTATCCTTTTGCGTTTAATACACAAGTACCCCTAGGTCCCGTTATACTGCTGCACTTTACAATCTTTCCATTTAAATAATAACTTGCCCTTTGATTTTTTCTGCCAAAGTGCATGAACTCACACTTTCCAACATTCTTCTCCATCTGCCAAATTTTTGCCCACTCACTTAGCTTGTCTATGTCCTTTTGCAGATTGTCTGTGTCCTCCTCACACATTGCTTTTCCTCCCATCTTTGTATTGTCAGCAAACTTGGCTACGTTACACTCAGTCCCTTCTTCCAATCGTTAATGTAGATTGTAAATAGTTGGGGTCCCAGCACTGATCCCTGCTGATCCCTGGGTTCTGGGTGATGTAACTCTTAAAGTCCAACTCCTACTGATGTTAGGTTGACTGGACTATAGTTTATATCTCGTTCCTTTCCAACCAACATATACATCAATAAATGAATGATAGAGTTCGATAGTACAAAGGGGCTTGAATTAGCAGAGTTATCACTTTCACTCAATAGTAAAAAGAGGTCTTGGAATTATTGGCTGTGGTATTTACCAGCAGCATTTAGAATAGGTAAATGAAGTGAAAGGTGGATGTTCATTTTTAATATGGTTATCCTGATTAAAAGCGGCACGGGCTGACTGTTCCATCCATTTAGGTTGGTGTATATGATGTTTGGAAAGGAAATTCTAGACCAGTCAACCTAACATCAGTAATAAGCAAACTTCTAGACGTCATTATATGGGAAAAAAATGTATACACACTTAGAAAGACATAGGTTAATTAGGGACAGCCAGCACCAGGTGGAGCAGATGATGGAATCTAGAGCCTGTATGGCCCCAGAATGAGCATTCTTGAGAAATGCTATTATTGGTGTCACAGCCTGCTGCAGAGAGGGCTTAGCTCTAGTCTCTATTAAGTGAGACCCCAACACTGCACAAAAAGGCCACAAGATAGCTAAAAAAACAACAAGGCTATGGGAGCGGATGGAATCCCTGCTGAGGCACTGAAGTATGGCGGAGAGGCACTACTGGTGCAAATACATGACCTCATCTCTCTCATCTGGAGGAGGAGAGCATGTCGGAAGAGAGGCAGTGATTGTAACCATCTTTAAAAAGGGGGACAAGTCCAACTGCGGCAACTACAGAGGAATCTCCCTGCTATCAACCACTGGGAAAGTCATTGCCAGAGTCCTCCTCAACCGTCTTCTCCCCGTGGCCAAGGAGCTCCTCCTGGAATCACAGTGTGGATTTCGTCCCCTCCGGGGCACAATGTACATGATTTTGCAGCGCGACAGCTGCAGGAACAATGCAGGAAACAGCGCCAGCCCTTATACATGGCCTTCTTCGACCTTACAAAGGCCTTTGACACTGTCAACCGCGAGGGTCTATGGAGTGTCCTCCTCCATTTCGGATGCCCCCAAAAGTTCATCACCATCCTCCACCTGCTCCACAACGACATGCAGGCTGTGATCCTTACCAACAGATCCATCACAGACCCAATTCAAGTCCGGACCAGGGTCAAGCAGGGCTGCGTCAACCCTCTTCTCACTCTTCCTCGCTGCCATGCTCCACCTCACAGTTGATAAGCTCCCTGCTGGAGTGGAACTAAACTACAGAACCAGTGGGAAGATGGTCAACCTTCACCATCTCCAGGCCAGGTCCAAGACCACTCCAACCTCTGTCGTCGAGCTACAGCACACGGATGACGCCTGCGTCTGTGCACACACATAGGCTGAACTCCAGGACATAGTCGACGTATTTACCGAGGCAAATGAAAGCATTGGCCTTACGCTTAATATTAGCAAGACAAAGGTCCTCCACCAGCCTGTCCTCGCCGCACAGCACTGCCCCCCAGACATCAAGATCCATGGCGTGGCCCTGGACAACATGGACCACTTCCCCTATCTCGGGAGCCTCCTATCGACAAGAGCAGGCATTGACGACGAGATCCAACACCGCCTCCAGTGCGCTGGTGCAGCCTTCGGCCGCCTGAGGAAAAGAATGTTTGAAGACCAGTCCATCAAAACTGTCACCAAACTCATGGTCTACAGGGCCATAGTAATACCCGCCCTTCTGTATGGCTCAGAGTCGAGGACCATGTACAGTAGACACCTCAAGTCGCTGGAGAGATACCACCAGCGATGTCTCCGCAAGATCCTGCAAATCCCCTGGGAGGACAGACGCACAAACATTAGCGTCCTCATCCAGGCCAACAACCCTAGCATTGAAGAACTGACCACACTTGATCAGCTCCGCTGGGCAGGCCACATAGTTCGCATGCTAGACACGAGACTCCCAAAGCAAGCGCTCTACTCGGAACATCTACGGCAAATGAGTCAAAGGCAGGCAGAGGAAACACGAGAAGGACACCCTCAAAGCCTCCCTGATAAAGTGCGGCATCCCCACTGACACCTGGGAGTCCCTGGCCATCGACCGCCCTAAGTGGAGGAAGTGCATTCGGGAGGGCGCTGAGCTCCTCCAGTATCGTCGCCGAGAGCATGTAGAAATCAAGTGCAAGCAGCGGAAGGAGCGTGCGGCAAACCAGGCTCCCCGCCCACCCTTTCCCTCTACAACTATCTGTCCCACCTGTGACAGAAACTGTGTTTCTCGTATTGGACTGTACAGCCACATAAGAACTCATGCTAAGAGTGGAAGCAAGTCTTCCTCGATTCTGATGATGATGATGATTAAGGTGACCACATGCTACAGACTCACAGTTGACCCTTTCACACTCTCTGGGATATTTTGGAAGCACCTTGGCAGTCAGCCCAATGCATTCAGCATTGAGCATTTGTTGGTGCACACAAATCATTTAAAGTCTGCAGAGATGCAATTGGTCTTCGCCAGTAGCATGAAATGGGTTCATCACGAATCGACAGCCCGTTTCACACCATGACTGACCTTCTTTTCCATGGCTGCTGATTCGCTATGAGCCCATTTAGACCTACTGGCAAAGACCAATTTCACGCTCAACATCTCTTTCATCTTCAGCAGAATTAGGACACAAGTTGAACCCCGAGTGAGCTGTTTCCTAGGCCAGCCTTTCCACATGAACCTGCTGTGCTCAGCGAGTCACTCAATACAGACCCCTCTAACTCAATATCTTGAAACAGGGAAGAGTGACAATGGCTAGCATGTAGTGGCAGGGGTAAGCAGTAGCAGATGAGTGACAGGTTTTTATGCTGGACGTGTGACTGTGCGATGGAGAGATTTAAGTAGAAAGAGAAGAGAAAAGGAAGATGCCCAGAAACTCTGCTGTGCCAGCTTGAAGCCTGGCTATCTCCGATGCTACATGGCAATAATGTCAATGGTGGCCTATTCCATTGGTGCCAATATCTGTAGAGTGGCGGAACCTCCGCCTGTTCTGGTAGTCTCCCTTCTGATGTGTGCCAGCTTTTCCCGTAAGAAGGGTGGAAGTGGATTAGTCTCACCCTGTTTAAGGGTTTTCAAGATGTATGAGGCAGTTATGCACAGTGTGCTTGATGATAGGAAGAAGCAGCCACTGTGGCTAAGAGGGAGAAGTACACGTCATGAACAATTTTGCTTACTTTGGGCTGAATTTTCACCACCATTCTGCGCCGTTTTTTTAGGCTACGCTGTTTTTTTGGAGCAGACTAAAATCTGCACGTTTCGCCAAAATTTCTGCGCCATCATAAACTAGTTCCGCCGGTTTTGTTTAGTTCCTGATTTTTTGATGTCACTGGGGGCGGAATCTGCCTGGTACACCATTTCTGGCCATTAAGCGAGTTTGGCCAAGTAGGATTTTTTCAAAAACGGCGCAGTACACCATTTTGAAAAATCTGACCTGAAGTTAAGAAAATTGGTGCAGAGAAGAGAAAATCGGCACAGAGAAGACGCCATTGTTTTAGCGGAGCTGACGACACGGCACCGGGGCGGGGGGGTCCTTTCGGCCCATGATAGGAACGGCCGGCACCTTGGACAATGGACCTTTCAGCCCAGGATAGCAGCAGCACCAGGGGTAGGGGTGACCCATTCGGACCGGGATAGCAGCAGCACCGGGACGGGGGCCTTTCGGCCAGCGATCTTGCCGGCTTGCGCTCCGTACCTTGAGCCCGGTGATCATCGGAGATGAGACAAAAGCAGTTTGTTGCAGAGCAAATATAACAAATAGTAAATATTGCCCCCAGTCTTCATTTTATCCCGTGTATTGTGTGCCCCAAATCTCTGCCTCTTCACGAAGGAAGACACAAATAATGTTCCGGAAATACTAGGGGACAGAGAGTCAAGCGAGAAGGAGGAACTGAAGGAAATCCTTATTAGTCAGGAAATTGTGTTAGGGAAATTGTTGGGATTAAAGGCCAATAAATCCCCAGGGCCTGATAGTCTGCACCCCAGAGTACTTAAGGAAGTGGCCCTAGAAATAGTGGATACATTGATGATCATTTTCCAACTCTGGATCAGTTCCTATGGACTGGAGGGTAGCTAATGTAACACCACTTTTTTAAAAAGGAGGGAGAGAGAAAACGGGGAATTATATACCAGTTAGCCTGACATCAGTAGCGAGGAAAATGTTGGAATCAATTATTAAAGATGAAATAGCAGCGCATTTGGAAAGCAGTGACAGGATCGGTCCGAGTCAACATGGATTTATGAAAGGGAAATCATGCTTGACAAATCTTCTCGAATTTTCTGAGGATGTAACGAGTAGAGTGGACAAGGGAGAACCAGTGGATGTGGTGTATTTGGACTTTCAAAAGGCTTTTGACAAGGTCCCACACAAGAGATTGGTGTGCAAAATTAAAGCTCATGGTATTGGGCGTAATGTATTGACGTGGTTGGCAGAAAGGAAGCAGAGAGTCAGGATAAATGGGTCCTTTTCAGAATGGCAGGCAGTGACTAGTGGGGTGCCGCAGGACTCAGTGCTAGGACCCCAGCTATTTACAATATACATCAATGATTTAGATGAAGGAATTGAGAGTAATACCTCCAAGTTTTCAGATGACACTAAACTGGGTGGTGGAGTGAGCTGTGAGGAAGATGCTAAGAGGCTGCAGGGTGACTTGGACAGGTTAGGTGAGTGGGCAAACGCATGGCAGATGCAATATAACATGGATAAATGTGAGGTTATCCACTTTGGTGGCAAAAACAGGAAGGCAGACTATTATCCGAACGGCGACAGATATGGAAAAGAGGAGGTGCAATGAGACCTGGGTGTCATGGTGCATCAGTCATTGAAAGTTGGCATGCAGGTACAGCAGGCGTTATAAGAACATTAGAACATAAGAACATAAGAATTAGGAACAGGATGAGGCCATCTAGCCCTTCGAGCCTGCTCCGCCATTCAACAAGATCATGGCTGATCTGGCCGTGGACTCAGCTCCACTTACCCGCCCGCTCCCCGTAACTTATTGGTTAAAAATCTATCTATCTGTGATTTGAATACATTCAATGAGCTAGCCTCAACTGCTTCCTTGGGCAGAGAATTCCACAGATTCACAACCCTCTGGGAGAAGAAATTCCTTCTCAACTCGGTTTTAAATTGGCTCCCCTGTATTTTGAGGCTGTGCCCCCTAGTTCTAGTCTCCCCGACCAGTGGAAACAATCTCTCCGCCTCTATCTTGTCTATCCCTTTCATTATTTTAAATGTTTCTATAAGATCACCCCTCATCCTTCTGAACTCCAATGAGTAAAGACCCAGCCTACTCAATCTATCATCATAAAGTAACCCCCTCATCTCCGGAATCAGCCTAGTGATTGGTCTCTGTACCCACTCCAAAGCTAATATATCCTTCCTTAAGTAAGGTGACCAAAACTGCACGCAGTACTCCAGGTGCGGCCTCACCAATACCCTGCACAGTTGCAGCAGGACCTCCCTGCTTTAGTACTCCATCCCTCTCGCAATGAAGGCCAACATTCCATTCGCCTTCCTGATTACCTGCTGCACCTGCAAACTAACTTTTTGGGATCCATGAACAAGGACCCCCAGGTCCCTCTGCACCGCAGCATGTTGTAATTTCTCCCCATTCAAATAATATTCCCTTTTACTGTTTTTTTTCCCAAGGTGGATGACCTCACATTTTCCGACATTGTATTCCATCTGCCAAACCTTAGCCCATTTGCTTAACCTATCTCAATCTGTTTGCATCCTCTCTGTGTCCTCTACACAACCCGCTTTCCCACTAATCTTTGTGTCATCTGCAAATTTTGTTACACTACACTCTGTCCCCTCTTCCAGGTCATCTATGTATATTGTAAACAGTTGTGGTCCCAGCACCGATCCCTGTGGCACACCACTAACCACCGATTTCCAACCCGAAAAGGACCCATTTATCCCGACTCTTTGCTTTCTGTTAGCCAGCCAATTCTCGATCCATGCTAATACATTTCCTCTGACTCCGCGTACCTTTATCTTCTGCAGTAACCTTTTGTGTGGCACCTTATCGAATGCCTTTTGGAAATCTAAATACACCACATCCATCGGTACACCTCTATCCACCATGCTTGTTATATCCTCAAAGAATTCCAGTAAGTTAGTTAAACATGATTTCCCCTTCATGAATCCATGTTGCGTCTGCTTGATTGCACTATTCCTATCTAGATGTCCCGCTATTTCTTCCTTAATGATAGTTTCAAGCATTTTCCCCACTACAGATGTTAAACTAACCGGCCGATAGTTACCTGCCTTTTGTCTGCCCCCTTTTTTTAAACAGAGGCCTTACATTAGCTGCTTTCCAATCCACTGGTACCTCCCCAGAGTCCAGAGAATTTTGGTAGATTATAACGAATGCATCTGCTATAACTTCCACCATCTCTTTTAATACCCTGGGATGCACTTCATCAGGACCAGGGGACTTGTCTACCTTGAGTCCCATTACCCTGTCCAGCACTACTCCCCTAGTGATAGTGATTGTCTCAAGGTCCTCTCTTCCCACATTCCTGTGACCAGCAATTTTTGGCATGGTTTTTGTGTCTTCCACTGTGAAGACCGAAGCAAAATAATTTTTTAAGGTCTCAGCCATTTCCACATTTTCCATTATTAAATCCTCCTTCTCATCTTCGAAGGGACCAACATTTACTTTAGTCACTATTTTCTATTTTATATATATGTAAAAGCTTTTACTATCTGTTTTTATGTTTTGGGCAAGTTTACTTTCATAATCTATCTTTCCTTTATTTATTGCTTTCTTAGTCATTCTTTGCTGTTGTTTAAAATTTTCCCAATCTTCTAGTTTCCCACTAACCTTGGCCACCTTATACGCATTGGTTTTTAATTTGATACTCTCCTTTATTTCCTTGGTTATCCACGGCTGGTTATCCCTTCTCTTACCGCCCTTCTTTTTCACTGGAATATATTTTTGTTGAGCACTATGAAAGAGCTCCTTAAAAGTCCTCCACTGTTCCTCAATTGTGCCACCGTTTAGTCTGTGTTTCCAGTCTACTTTAGCCAACTCTGCCCTCATCCCACTGTAGTCCCCTTTGTTTTCGCATAATATGCTCATTTGAGACACTACTTCCTCACCCTCAATCTGTATTACAAATTCAACCATACTGTGATCACTCATTCCGAGAGGATCTTTTACTGGAACATACTGTTCAAAGAAACAATCCTGGATGCATTCTATGAATTCCTCCTCAAGGCTACCCCGTGCGATTTGATTTGACCAATCGATATGTAGATTAAAAATCCCCCATGATTACTGTCATTCCTTTTTCACATGCCTCCATTATTTCCTTGATTATTGCCCACCCCACCATGAAGTTATTATTTGGGGGCCTATAAACTACACCCACCAGTGACTTTTTCCCCTTACTATCTCTAATCTCTACCCACAATGATTCAATATTTTGTTCATTAGAGCCAATATCATCTCTCACAACTGCCCTGATATCTTCCTTTATTAACAGAGCTACCCCACCTCCTTTCTCTTCTTGTCTATCTTTCCGAATTGTCAGATACCCCTGTATGGTTAATTCCCAGTCTTGGCCACCCTGCAACCATGTTTCTGTAATGGCCACCAAATCATACCCATTTGTAATGATTTGTGCCGTCAACTCATTTACTTTATTTCGAATGCTGCGTGCGTTTAGGTAGAGTGTTTTAATACTAGTTTTTAAACCATGATTTTTAGTTTTGACCCCTCCTGCAGCCCCTTTATATTCATACATATTGTCCCTTCCTATCACCTTGTGGTTTACACTTCCCCCAGTGCTACTCTGCTCTGTTGGCTCCTGCCTTTTGCATTCTTTCTTGGGATCCTGTTCTTCTGAGCTCTCACCCATTCTAACTAGCTCAGAGCCCTCTCCTGTGTTCCGAATACTCCTTGCATTGAGGCACTGAGCTTTCATGCTTGCCTTTTTATTACACTTTGACCCTTTAGAATTTTGCTGTACAGTGGCCCTTTTTGTTTTTTGCCTTTGGTTTCTCTGCCCTCCACTTTTACGCATCTCCTTTCTGTCTTTTGCTTTTGTCTCCTTTTTGTTTCCCTCTGTCTCCCTGCATTGGTTGAATAAGGCAAATGGAATGTTGGCCTTTATAGCTAGGGGATTTGAGTATAGGAGCAGGGAGGTCTTACTGCAGTTGTACAGAGCCTTGTTGAGGCCACACCTGGAATATTGTGTTCAGTTTTGGTCTCCTGATCTGAGGAAGGAAGTTCTTGCTATTCAGGGCGTGCAGCAAAGGTTCACCAGAATGATTCCCGGGATGCCAGGATTGACATATGAGGAGAGACTGGATCGATAGGGCCTTTATTCACTGGAGTTTAGAAGGATGAGAGATCTCATAGAATTAATAAAATTCTGATGGGATTGGACAGGTTAGAGGCAGGAAGAATGTTCCCGATACTGGGGAAGTCCAGAACCAGGGGTCACAGTCTAAGGATAAGGGGTAAGCCATTTAGGACCGTGATGAGGAGAAACTTCTTCACTCAGAGAGTTGTTAACCTGTTGAATTCTCAACCGCAGAAAGTTGTTGAGGCCAATTCGTTCCCTATATTCAAGAGGGAGTTAGATATGACCCTTATGGCTAAAGGGATCAAGGGGTATGGAGAGAAAGCAGGAAAGAGGTACTGAGGTGAATGATCAGCCATGATCTTATTGAATGGCGGTGCAGGCTCAAAGGGCCGAATGGCCTACTCCTGCATCTATTTTCTATGTTTCTCTATTTCTAGAGAAGACTGTTGCGTCATTATTCCATCTCAACAACAAAGCCGCCGGTAAAGAACTCAGGCCGAAACTTTGCAGGGGGTCAGCGGGTGTGATCAGTGACGGGTCGGTTAGGAAAGTGTTTTTTTCCCCAGCGGGTTGGGACCCTAATGTGAACCCACCACCCCTCGCCTTTCCCCGATGTCAGGTCTATCATTGTTGAGCAGACCCGACACGTGGTGGGTTCACAGCTGGGGACCCAATTCAGGTAATTAGTGGCTTGTTTAGAGTTATTTAAGAATTAATTTCAGCTAACCTTTTGTATTTGACAGTTCGCCCACGGTGTCCACACTGGTCATGGACCATGTCTGTCAAGCTGAGGCAGGAGTTCAGAGGCCATTGTAGCTTTTTTCCCACAATTTTGGTATTGCTTTGTGTTACATATAGATATTTAATTTCATTACCCATTACTTAATCCAGATCAATTAAGAAATCAAGGAACTAAACTGTAAACTACATTACTTAAATACAAATGTAATTACAGTTAATTAAATAGAACAAGGTCATATAGGGATGGCAGTGCATGTGGTGTGCCGCAACTGCAGCATGTGGGAGTTTGTGAAGAGCATTGTGATCCCGGACAACCACGTTTGCAGTACGTGCCTGCACCTTGAGGAACTTCAACTCAGAGTTGTTGAGCTGCAGTCTGAAGTGCAGACATTGAAACATAGAAACATAGAAACATAGAAAATAGGTGCAGGAGTAGGCCATTCGGCCCTTCGAGCCTGCATCACCATTCAATGAGTTCATGGCTGAACATGCAACTTCAGTGCCCCATTTCTGCTTTCTCGCCATACCCCTTGATCCCCCGAGTAGTAATTACTATATCTAACTTCTTTTTGAATATATTTAGTGAATTGGCCTCAACAACTTTCTGTGGTAGAGAATTCCACAGGTTCACCACTCTCTGGGTGGAGAGGTTTCTCCTCATCTCAGTCATAAATGGCTTACCCCTTCTCCTTAAACTGTGACCCCTGGTTCTGGACTTCCCCAACATTGGGAACATTCTTCCTGCATCTAACCTGTCGAAATCTGTCAGAATTTTAAACGTTTCGATGAGATCCCCTCTCATTCTTCTGAACTCCAGTGAATACAAGCCGAATTGATCCAGTCTTTCTTGATATGTCAGTCCTGCCATCCCGGGAATCAGTCTGGTGAACCTTCGCTGCACTCCCTCAATAGCAAGAATGTCCTTCCTCAAGTTTGGAGGCCAAAACTGTACACAATACTCCAGGTGTGGCCTCACCAAGGCCCTGTACAACTGTAGTAACACCTCCCTGCCCCTGTACTCAAATCCCCTCGCTATGAAGGCCAACATGCCATTTGCTTTCTTAACCGCCTGCTGTACCTGCATGCCAACCTTCAATGACTGATGTACCATGACACCCAGGTCTCGTTGCACCTCCCCTTTTCCTAATCTGTCACCATTTAGATAATAGTCTGTCTCTCTGTTTTTACCACCAAAGTGGATAACCTCACATATATCCACATTATACTTCATCTGCCATGCATTTGCCCACTCACCTAACCTATCCAAGTCACTCTGCAGCCTCATAGCATCCTCCTCGCAGCTCACACTGCCACCCAACTTAGTGTCATCCGCAAATTTGGAGATACTACATTTAATCCCCTCGTCTAAATCATTAATGTACAATGTAAACAGCTGGGGCCCCAGCACAGAACCTTGCGGTACCCCACTAGTCACTGCCTGCCATTCTGAAAAGTACCCATTTACTCCTACTCTTTGCTTCCTGTCTGCCAACCAGTTCTCAATCCACGTCAGCACACTACCCCCAATCCCATGTGCTTTAACTTTGCACATTAATCTCTTGTGTGGGACCGTGTCGAAAGCCTTCTGAAAGTCCAAATACACCACATCGACTGGTTCTTCCTTGTCCACTCTACTGGAAACATCCTCAAAAGATTCCAGAAGATTTGTCAAGCATGATTTCCCTTTCACAAATCCATGCTGACTTGGACCTATCATGTCACCTCTTTCCAAATGCGCTGCTATGACATCCTTAATAATTGATTCCATCATTTTACCCACTACCGATGTCAGGCTGATCGGTCTATAATTCCCTGTTTTCTCTCTCCCTCCTTTTTTATGGGGCATCAGGGAGGGGAAAATTACCTGGACACTTTGATCCATGAGGCAGTTAGGTAGTGGTGCAGGTCTGGTTAGTGGTCGGGGACAGGATGGTATGATTGTAGCTCAGGCAGGTAAGGAGACCCCAGGTGCAATGTTGGAGGAGCGTCAGCCTTGCCCCATATCCAACAGGTTTTTGCTGCCTATGTGGATGAGGTTAAAGTCTGCAGGATGGATGAGCAGGCTGACCATGGCACCATGGTGCAGGAGGCCATTCAAGTGGAGGGAGTGATAGGGAATTTAGTTGTGGTAGGAGACACTATAGTCAGGGGGATAGATACTATTCTTTGCAGCCGCAGTTTCGAAGGTTGTGTTGCCTGCCAGGGTTAAAGACATCTCCTCGTGGTTGGAGAAGAACTTGGAGTGAGAAGCGAAAGATCCAGTTGTCGTGGTCCACGTAGGAACTAAGGACATAGGTAGGACTAGGAATGAGATTCTGCTGAAAGATTTTGAGGGGTTGGGGTCCAAATTAAAAAGCAAAACCTCAAAGATAATAATCTCTGGATTGTTACCTGAGCCACGTGTCAATTGGTATAGGGATAAACAGTTTAAAAATTAAATGTGTGACTCAAACAGTGGTGTGGGAGGCAGGGCTTTTGCTTCATGGGGCACTGGTACCAGTATTGGGGAAAGAGGGAGCTGTCTGTTGGAACGGGTTCCTTGAACCAGGCTGGAACCAGTGTCCTGGAGAATCGAATAACTCGAGCAGTAGACAGGGCTTTAAACTAATGAAGGGGATTGGGAGGAATCAGGAAAGAGTAAGTTTTAAAGCAGCAAGAGACATGTCAAGGCTCTAGAGCAGAGTTTGGGGTAAAAATAAGCAGAATGGGTCAGGAAGAGACAGAGAGACTAACAAAGGTAATAGGGCATTACTGATTAAGGTGACATCAGGGAAAATTCGAAAAAAGTCAAAGCTAAAGGCACTACATCTGAATGCGTGAAACAGTCGCAACAAAATAGATGAATTAATAGCGCAGATAGAAATTAATAGGTTTGTTCTAATAGCCAGTATGGAGACGTGGTTGCAAAGTGAGCACAGTTTGGAACTAAATATTCCAGGATACTTAACTTTTAGAAGAGATCGATAAAATGGAAACGGAGGCCTGATAATAAAGGATGGGATAAAAACAGTTGAGAGAAAGAATCTCAGCTCCCAAAATCAAGAAGTAAAATCAGTTTGGGTGGTGCTAAGAAGCAGGGTGGAGAAAACATTGGTGGGAGTTGTTTATAGGCCCCCAAACAGTAGTGGTAATGTAGGGCACAGTATAAATCAGGAAATTAGAGGTGCATATAACAAAGATAATGCAATAGTCATGAAGAACTTTAATCTACATATAAACTGGGCAAACCAAATTTGCAGTAATAGTGTGGATGACGAATTCATGGAATGTTTACAAGATGGTTTTCTAGATCAGTATGTTGAGGAACAAACTAGAGAACAGCTTATTTTAGAGGTAGTATTGTGCAGTGAGAAAGGGTTAATTAACAATCTTGCAGTAAAGGGCTCCTCGCCGCTTCCGACCTCCGCTCCTTGCAGATTCCAACCTCTGCTTCTCGCTGCTTCAGTCCTCTGCTTCTCCTGCTCCTGCTGCTGGGTTCCGGCCCCTCCACTAAGCTCCACCATTCTCCAAGAGATGCCACCATTCATCTACCTGCATTCTGATGACATTCTGGAGGTCAGAAGTGACGAGGAGCAGAGGTCGAAAGCGGCGAGGAGCAGAGGTCGGAAGCTGCAAGGAGCAGAGGTCAGAAGCGGTGAGGAGTGGAGGTCAGAAGCGGTGAGGCGTGGAGGTCGGAAGCGGTGAGGAGTGGAGGTCAGAAGCGGTGAGGAGTGGAGGTCAGAAGTGACGAGGAGCAGAGGTCGAAAGCGGCGAGGAGCAGAGGTCAGAAGCTGCAAGGAGCAGAGGTCAGAAGCGGTGAGGAGTGGAGGTCGGAAGCGGTGAGGAGTGGAGGTCAGAAGCGGTGAGGAGTGGAGGTCAGAAGCGGTGAGGAGCGGAGGTCGGAAGCGGTGAGGCGTGGAGGTCGGAAGCGGCGTGGAGCAAAGGTTGAGAGCGGCGAGGAGCAGAGGTCGGAAGTGGTGAGGAGTAGAGATTGGAAGCAGTGAGGAGCGGAGGTTGGAGGCGGCGAGGAGAGGAGGTCAGAAGCGACGAGGAGCAGAGGTCGGAAGCGGCGTGGAATGGAGGTTGCAATCGGGGAGGAGCGGAGGTTGGAAGCAGCATGGAGCGGAGGCCATAAGCGGCGAGGAGCGGAAGGAGGGACCGATGAGGAATGGAGGTCAGGACTGGCAAGGTCTGGAGGTCGGGACTAGCAAGGTCCGGGGGTCGGGATGGGCGAGGTCAGGAGTTGGGACCAGCAATGTCTGGAGATCAGAAACGGAGAGGAGAAGATGGACGAGGCACAGAGGAGCGGCGAGGTCGGAGCCCAGAGGTAGAGCAGCGTGGACCAATAACAAGGCTGTGAGGTCGTGAGGCTCACATTGCGTACTATGAATTCCACGTAGAGAGAGGTCCTGTTGGAAGGCTGCCCTAGTCGCCCTTGAGAAGTACTTTTCGCCTACCTTAGCCAACCTTAGACTTGACCAAGCCTCCCTCGGGGTTCTCGCCCTGGTTTTGTGTCCATGATCCTATTACCAATGTCGAGGTCCTGTCGCCAGTCGTCAATTCTGTAGGGGGTTTGTTTTTACACTCTACCCTGATTCTTAGACCTCGAAACTTATAGGGGAAAGAACAACACGTGGCACAAAATTTAGGCTTAATCCAGTGTCAGTTTTATTACGCAAAAACTAACTAAAACTACAGAACTAGACGTCTGAGAGAAATCGACTGAAGACATACAATCACCTTTCCAAGTTGTAGCTATTGTAGGTTTGTGTTCGTTGATTCCATGACCGGTTGGCCGTTCTCTGCAGTGCTGTTCCTTCCATGTGCGTTCCATACCTCGCTTTGCTTCGGTATCCGTTTCCCGCCAAACGATGATGGACGACTGGAGGGCGTTCTGAGCTGCATCTAGCTCACATATTTATATCCACGTTATGACTGATCTCCCGCCACTGCGGTTTCTGATAATGTGTTTGCATCAGTATGTTGTTTTGTGGTGATCTTGGTTGATTGGCTGCAATAATGGACTCGACTGTTCCTAGTTTGCACATGGAGTCTACAAGGCACAAGATGGCTCCTCATCTTAACACCTCATTCCCCAAAAATGTGCACCTGATGTGATCCCTTTGTTGTCCGGTCTTCTTGCAGACTTGGTGTCTCCAGCGAGCTTTGTTTTTTTCCCCCCTCTGGCCAATCAAATTCAGAGCCTCATCAGTTAACGTATGAAAATGTAACAACTCCATTGTTGTTATGTATAAAGTCAGTCTGGTTCCTGACCACAGAGTGTGCTTAATTGGGGTGAGTCACCACCTGCCCTCATTGTCCAGTTAATTTCAAAAGCTCGTATCAAATCAAATTAATCAACTTTTGAGTCCATGGCCTCATTCTGTGCTTTTTGGAAAATTGCAATCTTACAGTATGTAAAAAGGAAAAGATTAACAAAATTAAATGTGGGTCCCCTACAAGATGAGACAGGAGAAATTATAATTCAGAATAAGAAAATGACAGAGAAATTAAACAAATACATTGTGGCTGTTTTCACGGAAGAAGACATGAGAAACCTGCCGGAAATAGTGGAGTACCAAGGGTCTAATGAGAATGAGGAACTGAAAGAAATTAGTATTAGTAAAGAAAAAGTAAGACTGGGGAAATTAATGGGACTGAAAGCCGGTAAATCTTCTGGATCTGATGGTTTAAATCCGAGGGTTTTGAAAGTGGTGGCTATAGAGATAATGAATGCATTGGTTGTCATCTTCCAAAATTCCATAGATTCTAGAACGGTTCCCACAGATCAGAAGGTAGCTAATGTAACCCTGGTATGTAAGAAACAAGGGAGAGAGAAAACAGGGAACTACAGAACAGTTAGCCCGACATCAGTAGTAGGGAAAATTCTCAAATCTATTATTAAGGACGTGGTAACAGGGCACTTAGAAAATAATAATAAGATTGGGTAGAGTCAACATGGATTTCCAAAAGGCAAATCATGTTTGACAAATCTGTTCGAGTTTTTTGAGATTGTAACGAGCAGAATAGATAAGGGGGGACCAGTGGATGTGGTGTATTTGGATTTTCAGAAGGCATTCGATAAGGTGCCACACAAGAGGTTATTGAACAAAATTAGGGCTCATGGGATTACGGGTAATTGAGAATTGGTTAACGGACAGAAAACAGGGAGTAGGAATAAACAGGTCATTTTCAGGTTGGCAGACTGTAACTAGTGGTGTACCCGCAAGGATCGACGCTTGGGCCCCAGCTATCACAATCTATATCAATGATTTGGATGAGGGAACAAAATGTAATATTTCCAAATTTGCTGATGATACAAAGCTGGGTGGGAATGTAAGTTTGAGGAGGATGCAAAGAGACTTCAAGGAGAAAAAGACAGGCTAAGTGAGTGGGCAAGAACATTGTGAAATTTAGCGACTGGGCAAGTCCCATCGTCCCCATCATGAAGCCTGATGGGTCCGTACGAATCTGTGGGGACTACAAATCTACCATAAACAGAGTCTCCCTACAGGACCAGTACCCGCTGCCCAGAGCAGAGGACTTATTTGCCACATTGGCTGGAGATAAACTTTTCTCAAAATTAGACCTCACATCTGCGTATATGACGCAAGAATTGACCGAGGAATCCAAGCTACTCACCACCATCAACACACATCGAGGCCTTTTCATGTACAATCGATGCCCATTCGGCATCAGGTCGGCAGCTGCCATATTCCAGCGCAACATGGAGAGTCTGCTCAAGTCCATCCCGGGGACGGTTGTATTTCAAGACGATATATTTATCACGGGCAGGGACACCGACTCCCATCTCCGTAATTTGGAGGAAGTACTAAAGCGGTTGGATCGATAAGGCCTACGAGTCAAGAAATCCAAGTGCCTGTTTCTCGCACCCGAGGTTGAATTTTTGGGCAGAAGGATTGCCGCTGATGGAATCCGCCCAACAGAGTCCAAAACAGAAGCAATTCGCCTGGCACCCAGGCCCCGAAATGTCTCAGAACTGCAAGCCTTTCTCAGGCTACTCAATTACTTTGGGAACTTTATGCAGAACTTAAGCACGCTGCTGGAGCCTATCCACGTGCTACTCAGGAAGGGGTGCGATTGGTTTTGGGGGATGCCCAGGAACACGCCTTCAATAAGGCACGCAACCTTCTGTGTTCCAACAGTGTTTTGACTTTCTTTGACCCAGGTAAAAAGCTAGTTCTCACATGCGATGCGTCAGCGTATGGGGTCGGGTGCGTTTTGCAACATGTCAATAGTGCGGGCAAATTACAACCCATAGCTTATGCCTCCAGGTCACTTTCCCGGGTGGAGCATGGGTACGGAATAGTAGAGAAGGAGGCGCTCGCGTGCGTGTACGGTGTCAAAAAGACGCACCAATATCTTTTCGGGGCCAAGTTCGCATTAGAAACCGACCACAAGCCCCTCATGTCCCTCCTATCCGAGAGCAAGGCAATAAACGCCAACGCCTTGGCGCGAATTCAACGGTGGGCACTCATGCTGGCGTCCTACGACTATACCATAAGGCACAGACAACTGTGCCGACGCGCTCAGCAGGTTACCCCTGGCGACCACGGAAGGGTCTGACGAACAGGACTGTGAGATAGTCATGGCAATCAATGCCTTTGAGTCCACAGGTTCGCCCATGACGGCTCGCCAAATCAGAGCCTGGACGGCCAGCGACCCCACGTTATCCTTAGTAAAAAGATGTGTCCTAACCGGTGACTGGACAGAGGCTCGCGATGCCTGTCCCGAGGAATTAAAACCCTTTCACAGGCGCATGCATGAGCTATCACTACAAGCAGACTACCTGATGTGGGGCAGCCGAGTAGTCATGCCTCTGCGAGGCAGAGAGGCATTTGTCCGGGAGCTCCACCGCGAGCACCCGGGGATCGTTCTCATGAAGGCCATAGCCAGATCCCATGTCTGGTGGCCTGGTATTGACACGGACCCGGAGCTCTGCGTCCAAAGGTGTACCATTTGTGCCCAACTCAGCAATGCCCCCAGGGAGGCTCCACTGAGCCCCTGGTCCTGGCCTACCAAACCGTGGTCACGGGTGCATGGGCAAAATGTTCCTCGTAGTTGTAGATGCATTTTCAAAGTGGATTGAATGCACCATTTTAAACTCGTGCACAACCTCCACCACTGTGGAGAGCATCGCAACCATGTTTGCAATGCACGGAATCCCTGACATATTGGTCAGTGACAATGGTCCGTGCTTCACCAGCGCAGAATTCCAAGACTTTATAATTGACCACGGCATAAATCACGTCAAGACGGCACCGTTCAAGCCGGCCTCCAATGGCCAGGCGGAGAGAGCAGTGCAAATCATTAAACAAGGCATGCTTAAAATCCAAGGTCCCACGCTGCAGGGTCGCCTGTCGCGACTGCTGCTGGCATACAGATCTCGTCCGCACTCACTGACTGGGATACCCCCCGCGCAACTGTTGATGAAAAGGACTTTAAAAACAAGGCTCTCATTAATCCTCACAGACATGCACGAAATCGTTGAGGCAAAGCGCCGTAAGCTGACTGAGTACCATGACAGAAATTCGAGGGGGAGATGGAATGAGATAGGGGACAAAGTGTTTGTACTAAACTATGGCAGGGGTCCCAAATGGCTTGCAGAGACAGTAACGGGCAAGGAAGGAAACAGGCTACTGGTAGTACAAATGGACAATGGCAAAACCTGCCGGAGGCATGTAGACCAAGTCAAAAGCAGATTTACCAACAACACTGCAGAACCAGAGGCAGACTACAATGTGGAACTCGCACCACACCTGGTGGACAGACAGAGGGAACGACCTGAGGAAAGCGCAATCCCAACAGACAGCCCAGGCGAGTCAACAACAATCACACCAATCGAAACAGACAGCCCAGGCGAGATACCAGCAACCACACCCAAAGAAAAACAGACACCAAGGCAAACAACTGAACCACAACTCAGATGCTCCACGCGAGAGCGTGGACCACCTGAGAGACTGAACCTATAAAGACAATAAGACCTTGGGGGAGGGTAATGTCATGTATCTCACATTATTATATATAACTGTATCCCAACATGCTGTACATGACTGTAATAAGAAATTACCTGTAACCACCAGCATACCTTACCACCAGGGGTGCACTTGCAAGAGACAGGTATCTAAGGACAAGTCTCAGGCAAGTGCAGCATTCCAGAGCTGTGAAATAAAGGTGCAGGTCCAGAGTGACCTTGACTTCACTACATGCCTCGTGTGAATCTGTACTGAGGGGACAGGACTTTACAAACATGACAAATGGAATATAATGTGGAGAAATGTGAAGTTATCCACTTTAGTAGGAAAAATAGAAAAGCAGAGTATTTTTTAAATGGTGAGAGATTGGGAAGTGTTGGTTTTCAGAGGGATCTGGGTGTCCTTGTACACAAATCACTGGAAAATTAACATGCAGGTACAGCAAGCAATAAAGAAAGCAAATGGTGTGTTGGCATTTATTACAAGAGGATTTGAGTATAAGAGTAAAGACGTCTTACTGCAATTATATAGGACCCTGGTGAGACCACACCTGGAGTATTATGTACAGTGTTAGTCTCCTTACCTAAGGAAGGATATACTTGCCATTGAGGGTGTTACACTCATAATAAAGGGTGAAACTGAGTACTGTGTGTAATGAGCAAGTGTGACCTTAGCTCCTTTAATAAGATTCCAAAGTGCAGGTACCTCTTGGGTGGCCTGCTTATATACTGTGCTCCCAAGGGATGCTGGGATCCCTTGAGACTCTGACAGGTGGGCCCTCTGGTGATCAGGTGCCATGCAAGTTACAAAGGGTTAAATACATAACATCACTCCCCCATGAAGTCAACAGTACACTTATTTACAAGGTGAGACGATCTGGGGCTTTATGCTCCCTTGTCGATCGTCTCGGTACAAATGCGGGTGTGGGTGGGTTGGTCAGTTCTTCACTTTGCCGGGCTGCTGGGGAAGATGAGATCAGTTTTGTGGTCAACCATGATGTCAGTTGCCACTTTTGTGTCTGTTCGAGGGTCAAAGTTGCTGATGTCCTCTTCGGGTTGTTCGTAGCTGTTGGTGAACCACAATTTGATTTGGTCCAAATGTTTTCTGTGCATTTGTCCATTGGCCAATTTGACCTGAAACTCCCTACTCCCCTCTTTGACTGTGACCGTGCCAGCGAGCCATTTGGGACAATGTCCATAATTGAGCACAAACACAGGATCATTGATCTCAATATCGTGTGACAAATTTGCGCGGTCATGGTACACACTTTGTTGATGCCGCTTGCCCTCCATGTGATCATGGACATCAGGGTGGACAAGAGAGAGCCTAGTTTTAAGCGACCTTTTCTTGAGCAGCTCAGCTGGGGGAACCCCGGTGAGTGAGTGGGGTCTGGTGCGGTAGCTGAGCAGCACTCGGGACAACCGAATCTGCAGGGAGCCTTCTGACACACTTTTCAAGCTTTGCTTGATGGTCTGAACTGCCCGTTCTGCATGGCCGTTGGATGCGGCCTTCAACGGGGCAGATGTGACGTGTTTGATCCTGTTGCGGGTCATGAATTCCTTGAATTCAACACTGGTGAAGCATGGCCCATTGTCGCTGACGAGGACATCAGTAAAGCCGTGCGTGGCAAACATGGCTCGTAGGCGTTCAATGGTGGCCGTGGACGTGCTTACAGACATTATTGCAGAACCAATCCATTTTGAGTAAGCGTCCACGACAACTAAAACATTTTGCCTCGGAATGGGCCCGCACAGTCTACATCGATCCTCGACCACGGTTTGGAGGGCCACGACCACAAACTTAGTGGTGCCTCTCTGGGGGCATTGCTCAGCTGAGAGTAAGTGTTGCACTGGCACATGCATGACTCTAAATCTGAGTCGATGCCGGGCCACCACACATGAGATCTGGGTCTGGCTTCCATCATTATGATATGTCCTTGCTATACAGTATAAATGCACACGAGGCCCATACTTGAGAGAAGGTCACTCTCTGACCAGTTACTTTTATTGCCAAGACCACAAGTGATGAAGGTGGGTGGAGCTTCTCCTTTTATACCTGAAAGTCCAGGTTAGGAGTGCCTCCCACAAGTTCGCCCCTTGTGGTCAATGTTCTCAAGGTGTACAACTTAGGTCAGCTTATACATGGGCTACAATCATAGTTGAATATATGACATCACCTCCCCCACAAAGTCTTATTGGGATCACAGTTAAGTCTCTCTGGTGGTTTACGCTCCCTTGTAGAGCGCCTGAGTTGGAGCTCCGGTTGTTGGGCGCTGGCCTGAGTGTCTGCTGTTTGCGGTGCCTCAGGCCTGTCCGGACTGTCCACAGTGACTGGGCTCTCTTCCACTTGGTTCCAGTCACCTGTGGTGGAGTAAACTCTACGTGGGTGAAAAAAGTGTGCCACCGGATAGCGTCACAAAGAGTTCCTCCGCTCTCGGTAGCGGGTACTGGTCTTGGAGTGACACCCGATTGATGGTGGCCTTGTAATAGCCACATATCCTGACTGACCCATCTGCCTTGAGCACCGGCACGATCGGGCTCGCCCAGCCACTGAATTCGACTGGCGAGATGAAGCCTTGCCTCAGCAGGCGATCCAATAGCATTCTATCTTATCCCGCATCACGTACGGCACCGCTCTGACCTTGTGGTGTACTGGTCTGGTGTCCGGGTTTATGTGAATCACGACCTTGGCCCCCATGAAAGTGCTGATGCCGGGTTGAAATAATGAGTCAAATTTGTCCAGGACCTGTGAGCATGATACTCGTTCCACAGAAGAAATTGCATTGACATCATCCATTTCCAGTTCATGACAGCAAGCCAACTCCTCCCCAGTAGTGCGGGACCGTCCCCCAGGAGAATCCAGAGTGGCTACCTGTTCTCCGAATCTTTGTGGGTCATGACTACCGTGGCGCTGCCTAGCACCGGAATGATCTCCTTTGTATATGTCTGTAGCTGTGCATCAATTGGCAATAATTTTGGCCTCCTGGCCTTGGACACCCACAAACTTTCGAACTGTTTGATACTCATCAGGGACTGGCTGGCCCCTGTGTCTAGCTCCATTAATAGTGGAATGCCATTGAGGAGCACTTTCATCATTATCGGTGGCATCCTGGTCTATGAATATATGTGCTCCACATGAACTCGCTGAACTTCAGCTTCCAGCGATTTTCTCCAGTATTCAGTTGGCCTCGTTGGGCTTACATCGGGCCCATCCTCCTCGTACATCAATCTGGCTGCAGGCTTCTTGCACATACTCGCCAAGTGACCGCTGACGTTGCAGTTTCTGCATGTATATTGCTGATACCTGCAAGCTCTGGCTGGGTGTTTGCCTCCACACCTCCAGCATGAGCTGGAGGCCCCGTTGTTGGAAACAAAAGGTCCATTACCAGTCCATCGTCTCTGACTGTCTCTGTAACTGTCCTTAAACGCACCATTAACAAGTGTTGATGGCCCCATTACTGGTCACATTGTCCATTGTTATGGCATGAATCGCCGTTCAGCTTGCCATTGTCTCTGTTGAATTCCCCCTTTGGGTTCGACTACATGCTGGGGCATGTCCGATTGCCCTTGTCTGCCTAGAGAACTGTGTGCCACGTTAACAATGTTGACTCCCTGGTCATTTGCCGCATTTGAGCCAAACTTTTTGTCATACATCATTCTGGTCTCTTCCTCCCCTGAGATAAATGTCTGGGCTATCAGAGCCGCCGCTTCCAAGGTCAAGTCTTTGGTCTCAATCAATTTCCTGAAAACCCCAACGTGCCCGATGCCCTCAACAAAAAAGTCTTGCAGCATCTCTGCTCTGCATGCATCCGGGAACTTACATAGGCTCGCCAGTCGCCGGAGATCTGCCACGAAGTCTGGAACGCTTTGCCCTTCTTGCCGCCGGTGCATGTAAAACCGGTGTCTCGCCATGTGCATGCTGCTCGCCGGTTTAAGGTGTTCCCTGGTCAACTTACTGAGCTCATCGCATGTCTTGTCCGCCGGCATCTCTGGCGCTAGAAGATCCTTCATCAGGGAGTACGTTCTGGATCCACAAACCGTCAGGAGATGAGCCCTGCATTTGTCGGCCGAATCCTGTTCCAACCATTCCTTAGTGACAAAACTTTGCTGTAGTCTCTCAATAAAGTCGTGCCAATCATCACCAACACAGTACCTCTCTTCTGTGCCGCTAGTGGCCATGCTTGCGTGCTTTAAATCCCAGTTTCTCGTCACCAATGATATGTCCTTACTATACAGTATAAATGCACACGAGGCCCATACTTGAGAGAAGGTCACTCTCTGACCAGTTACCTTTATTCCTTAGCACTCCAGTGATGAAGGTGGGTGGAGCTTCCCCTTTTATACCTGAAAGTCCAGGTTAGGAGTGTCTCTCACGAGTTCGCCCCTTGTGGTCAATGTTCTCAACGTGTACAACTAGGTCAACTTATACATGGGTTACAATGACAGTTGAATACATGACAATTACCATGCCTAGGTGGGTTTTGTGCAGTTCACATGTGAATGTGTCTCTGCCTTTCTTGGGCAAGACCACGCAATTGCCCCACAATAGACAGTCCGCCTGCAGGGACAACTCGCCTTTGCATCTGTGGAACGGCTTAATTGTCTACTGCATCTCCACTGGAACACCGTTTTTTACTAAGGACAGTAAAGGGTCTTGGCTGGCCCAGGTCCTGATCTGGCAGGCCGTAACGGGGGACTTCTCGTTTTCGAATGCCTCCATGACCATGAGCAAGTCCGCTGGCTGTGCCATTTCCACCCCGGTGGTGGGCAATGGCAGCCGACTGAGAGCATCCGCGCAGTTCTCTGTGCCTGCTTTGTGGCGGATTATACAATTGTATGCCAACAGCGTGAGCGCCCATCTTTGGATACGGGCTGAGGCATTGGTATTACTCCCTTTGCTCTCAGAGAACAGTGATATGAGTGGCTTGTGGTCACTTTCAAGCTCAAAACATGAGGCTAAATAAGTACTGGTGTATTTTCTTTACCCCGTAAACACACGCCAGAGCCTCTTTTTCAACCATGCTGTCGCCCCTTTCGGCATTGGACAAACTCCTGGACACATAAGCAACCGGTTGCAAAATCCCCGATTCGTTAGCCTGTTGTAGCACTCACCCGACCCCGTATGACGACGCATCGCAAGCTGGCACTAATCGTGTACAAGGGTTATACAGGACAAGCAGTTTGTTAGAACACAACAGATTTTTGACTTTCTTAATAGCAGCCTCTTGTGAATTCCCCCATACCTGGGACTTTCCTTTGCGCAGTAACGCATGTAGGGGTTCTAGCAGGGTGCTTAACCCAGGTAGGAAATTACCGAAATAGTTAAGGAGTCCTCGGAATGATCGCAGCTCCATCACATTCTGTGGTCTCGGCGCGTTATTGATGGCCTCTGTCTTGGCGTCGGTGGGTCTGATGCCGTCTGATGAGATTTGCCTTCCCAAGAATTCAACATCCTGTGCCAGGAAAACACACTTCGAGCATTTCAACCTGAGCCCCACGCGATCCAACCGACTAAGAACCTCCTCCAAATTCTTCAAGTGCTCCATGGTGTCCCAATCTATAACCAATATGTCGTCCTAGAAAACCACTGTGCAAGGAACCGACTTTAGCAGGCTCTCCATGTTCTGCTGGAAGATCGCCACGGCCAACCGAATCCTGAACGGGCACCGGTTGTTGATAAACAGACCTTTGTGCGTGTTGATGCAGATGAGGCCTTTTGAAGACTCTTCCAGCTCCTGTGTCATGTAGGCCGAGATCAGATCCAACTTGGTGAATGTCTTCCCTCCAGCCAGGGTCGCAAATAGGTCGTCTGCCTTGGGTAGCGGGTACTGGTCCTGCAGCGAAAAACGGTTGATAATTACTTTATAGTCCCCATAAATTCTAACCGTGCCATCCTCCTTAAGTACCAGGACAATCAGACTGGTCCATTCATTGAATTCCACCATCGCGATGAGGCCTTCACATTGCAGCCTGTCCAGCTCAATTTCCACTTTTTCACGCATCATGTACGGTACCGCCCGAGCCTTGTGGTGGATGGGTCACGGGAACCAAATTAATCTACACTTTCACCCTCAGAAGCTTCCGATACCTAACTCGAACAACGATGGGAACTTGATCAGAACCTGGGTACATGAGGCGTCGTCAACGGATGAAAGCACTCGGATGTTGACCCAGCTCCAGCAGATTTTTCCCAGCCAGCTTCTGCCAAACAACGTGGTGCCATCCCCTGGCACAATCCGCAGCGAGAGTATGTGTACTGCTCTGTCATAGGAGACTTTGGCTTCTGTCATGTTTTCAACCAGCATTTAACCCATGTATAATCTGACCTAATTTGTACACTGTGAGAACAATGACCACTAGGTGGGAGATACTCCTAACCTGGACCTTCAGGTATAAAAGTGGAAGTTCCACCCACCTTCATCACTAGAGTGCTAAGGAATAAAAGACGGGTCACAGACTGTCCTTCTCTCAAGCATGGGCCTCGTGTGCATTTATACTGTGTAGTAAAGACGTATCAATGGCGACGAGAAACTGGGATTTAAACCACGCGAGCATGGCCACTAGCAGAACAGATGAGAGGTACTGTGTTAAGGAATGGTTGGGACAGAGATTCAACATTGTTAAAGCAGCACACAGTTCTCCAGGCAGACAAGGGCAATCGGGCATGCCCCAACATGTAGTCGAACCCAGAGGGGGAGCTCGACAGAGACAATGGTAAATTGAACGGCGATTCACGCCATTGCAAGGGACAATGTGGCCAGTAATGGGGCCATCAACACCTGTTAATGGTGAATTCAAGGACAGTCACAGGGGCAGTCAGGGACGATCGACTGGCAAGGGACCTTTTGTTTCAAACAACAGCTCATGTTGGAGGCGTGGAGGCACACACTCACCGGAGTTTGCAGAGATGAGCAAAATACCTGTAGAAATTGCAGAAGTGAACGCTGGGGGAAATCGCTGGAAGCTGAAGTTCAGCGAGTTCATGTGGAGCACGTATACAGTTCAGACACCAGGACGCCACCGATAATGATGAAAGTGCTCCTCAATGGCATCCCAGTATCAATGGAGCTAGACACGGGGGCCAGCCAGTCCCTGATGGGTATCAAACAGTTTGAAAAGTTGTGGGTGTCCAAGGCCAGGAGGCCAAAATTATCGCCGATTGACGCACAGCTACAAACATACACAAAGCAGATCATTCAGGTGCTAGGCAGCGCCACGGTAGTCGTGACCCACAAAGATTCGGAGAACAGGTTGCGACTCTGGATTGTCTCAGGGGACGGTCCCCTACTACTGGGGAGGAGTTGGCTTGCTGTCATGAACTGGAAATGGGGCGATGTCAATGAAATTTCCTCTGTGGAGCGAGTATCATGCTCACAGGTCCTGGACAAATTTGACTCATTATTTCAACCCGGCATCGGCACTTTCATGGGGGTCAAGGTAGTGATTCATATAAACCCGGACGCCAGGCCAGTACACCACAAGGCCAGAGCGGTGCTGTACGTGATGCGGGAAAAGATAGAAGGCGAATTGGACCGCCTGCTGAGGGAAGGCATCATCTCGCCAGGCGAATTCAGTGACTGAGCGAGCCCGATCGTGCCGGTGCTCAAGGCAAATGGGTCGGTCAGGATATGTGGTGATTACAAGGCCACCATCAATCGGATGTCACTCCAAGACCAGTACCCGCTACCAAGAGCGGAGGACCTCTTTGCGATGCTATCCGGTGGCAAACCTTTTTCAAAATTGGACGTGACCTCAGCTTACATGACCCAGGAGCTGGCGAGTGAGTCGAAGAAGCTGACCGCCATCACGACACACAAGGGGTTGTTTGAGTACAACAGATGTCCGGTCAGGATTCGTTCAGCCACCACGATCTTCCAACAAAATATGGAAAGCCTCCTCAAGTCGATTCCAGGGACGGTGGTTTTTCAGGACGACATCCTCATTACGGGTTACGATACTGAAGAACACCTCCACAACCTGGAGGAGGTGCTTCGCAGACTGGACCGGGTAGGGCTGTGACTGAAAAAGGCGAAGTGCGTCTTCCTAGCTCCAGAGGTAGAATTCCTGGGGATGAGGGTAGCAGCAGACTGGATCAGCCCTACTGCGTCCAAGACAGAAGCGATCCAGAGAGCAACCAGACCCCGTAACACGACGGAGCTGCATTCTTTCCTGGGGTTCCTGAGCTATTTTGGTAAATTTCTTCCCAAATTGAGCATGCTGCTAGAGTCGCTACACGTGCTCCTACGCAAAGGTCATGAATGGGTCTGGGGGGACAGCCAGGAAAGGGCTTTTAATAGAGCACGTAATCTGTTATGTTCCAACACTCTACAACCCATTTAAGAAACTTATGTTAACGTGCGATGCGTCGTCCTATGGTGTCAGGTGTGTGTTGCAGCATGTCAATGTCAAGGGTCACTTACAGCCGGTAGCTTATGCCTCCAGGAGTCTGTCCCAGGCAGAAAGGAGTTACGGGATGGTAGAAAAGGAGGCGCTCGCATGTGTATATGCTGTAAAGAAAATGCACCAGTACCTGTTTGGCAGGAAATTTGAGCTGGAGACAGATCACAAACCGCTAACGTCCCTTTTGGCCGACAATAAGGCCATAAATGCAAACCCATCGGCCCACATACAGAGGTGGCCACTCACGTTAGCCGCCTATGACTATACAATTCGGCACAGACCGGGCACCGAAAACTGCGCCGATGCACTCAGCAGGCTCCCACTAGCCACCACTGAGGGGGCTACCGAACATGCTGCTGAGATGGTCATGGCTGTTGAAGCTTTCGGAAGCGAAGGCTCACCCGTGACAGCCCGTCAGATTAAAATCTGGACAAATAGAGACCCGCTATTGTCTCTATTGTCAAGAAATGTGTCCTGAATGGGGACTGGGCAGCCACGTACAGGGCATGCCCTGAGGAATTTAAACCATTTCACAGTCGCAGGGATGAACTCTCGATTCAGGCCGATTGCCTACTGTGGGGAAACCGCGTAGTCATGCCCCAGATGGGCAGAGAGGTGTTCATCAGAGAACTCCACAATGAGCACCTGGGCATTGTCACGATGAAAGCAATTGCCAGGTCACACGTTTGGTGGCCAGGGATAGACGCAGATCTGGAACTTTGTGTTCGCAGGTGCAACACGTGTGCCCAGCTAGGCAATGGGCCCAGGGAAGCCCCCCTTAGCCCCTGGCCATGGCCCGCCAAGCCTTAGTCACGCATCCATGTGGACTACGCATGTCCTTTCATGGGAAAAATGTTTTTGGTTGTAGTAGACGCCTACTCCAAATGGATCGAGTGTGTCATTTTAAATTCAAGCACAGCCTCTGCCGCGGTAGAAAGTCTATGGGCAATGTTCGCCGCCTACGGTCTACCGGACGTCTTGGCCCATGCTTCACAAGCACTTAATTCCAGGACTTCATGGCAGGCAATGGAATTAACCATGTCAGAACGGCACCGTTCAAGCCGGCCTCAAACGGCCAAGCAGAACGAGCAGTGCAGATAATCAAACAGGGGATGCTCAGAATCCAAGGGGGTTCCCTGCAAACCCGCGTATCACGCTTCCTATTGGCCTATAGATCCCGACCACACTCGCTCACAGGGGTTCCACCCGCAGAGCTGCTAATGAAAAGGACGTTCAAAACCCGGCTATCCCTTATACACCCCACCATGAAAGAAATTGGCGAGAGCAGGCGCCAGCCACAATATGACTACCATAACAGGAATGTGAGGGCGCGATGTATTGATGTAAATGATCCTGTTTTTGTCCTCAACTACGCTGCAAGGCCCAAATAGCTCGCAGGCACTGTGGTTGCCAAAGAGGAAAATAGGATTCTGGTTGTTAAACTTACCAATGGACAAATCTGCCGCAAACACGTGGATCAAACAAAAAGGAGGTTCAGCAACCCCATAGAAGAAGCAGAGGAAGAACAAGAGTTCACTCCACCACAGGTGACCGAACACCGGAACCAAAGGGAGGAGAGCCCAATCACTGTGGGCAGTCTGGATAGGCCTGAGGCACTGCAAACCGCAGACACTCAGGCCAGCGCCCAACAACCGGAGCCCCAACTCAGGCGCTCTACAAGAGAGCGTAAACCACCAGAGAGACTCAACCTGTGATCACAATAAGACTTTGGGGGGGAGGTGATGTCATGTATTCAACCAGCATTGTAACCCATATATAATCTGACCTAAGTTGTACACTGTGAGAACACTGACCACTAGGTGGGAGACACTCCTAACCTGGACCTTCAGGTATAAAAGGGGAAGCTCCACCCACCTTCATCACTGGAGTGCTAAGGAATAAAGGACAGGTCACAGACTGACCTTCTCTCAAGCATGGGCCTCGTGTGCATTTATACTGTATAGTAAGGACGTATCAGCTTCTGCACTGCCAATTACAGGAATTAGTTCCTTGGTTTGTCCTTAGTTTGGTGTGAATGGGGCTGAGCTTGGGCCTGTGTGCTTTTTTGCCCCACAGCCTGTCGAAGGCCATTTTACTCATAATGGACTGACTTGCCCGCCGTGTCCAGCTCCATAGATACTGGAATGCCATTCAGTTCAACTTTCAACATTAGTGGTGGACATTTCTTAGTGAACATGTGTACCCCATACACTTCTGCCTCCTCAGTACGAGTCTCCAATTCAGTCTGATACACTGTAGATCGATCTTCCTCTGCAACTTGGTGGTTTGCAGGGTTTGCAGCTCGCCTGCACATTCGTTGGAGGTGTCCCATTGTTCTGCAACCATTGCATGCATAGTGCTTAAAGCGGCATTGATGGGAACGAAGATCACCTCCACAACGCCAACAAGGTGTTAACTGCCTCGCATTAACCATTGATGGCGGACTCTGGTTTATCTGAGGTTGGGCCGCAGCAGCCGGCGTGTACGTTCTGCCATGTATATTTCTGCTCGAGACCAAAGTTACTTTATGCACAGGACTGGCCGAAACTTCTTTATTCTGCGAAATCTGCTTGGTGTTGTCGCTGGTGGATATAAATGTCTGGGCTATCAATATGGCTTTACTTAGATTCGGTGTTTCTCCAGTCAACAGTTTGCGAAGGATTGTCTTATGTCCAATGACCAGTATAACAAAGTCTCTGAGCATTTGTTCTAGGAATCCCTCAAACTCAGAACATCCTGTGAGGCACCTTAGTTCGGTGATGTAGCTCATCATTTCTTGGCCCTTCGCTCGTTGACATGTGTAGAACCGATATCTCGCCATCAAAACGCTTTCCTTAGGATTTAGGTGCTCCCGGACCAGTGTACACAATTCTCCATAGGATTTCTCTGTTGGTTTTGCCAGAGCTAGGAGATTCTTCATGAGGTCATAGCTTGTTGCCCCACAGACAGTTAGGAGGATCGCCCTTCGTTTGGTAGCGTTCTCATCCCCTTCCAGCTCGTTGGTCACGAAGTATTGGTCGAGTCTCTCCATGAAGGCCTCCCAATTATCCCCTTCTGAGAACTTCTCCAGGATGCCAACTGTTCTTTCCATTTTCGCGCAGTTGGTCATTACCTCGTCGCCAATTGTTACACTCATAATAAAGGGTGAAACTGAGTACTGTATGTAATGAGCAACTGTAACCTTAGCTCCTTTAATAAGATTCCAGAGTACAGGTACCTCATGGGTGGCCTGCTTATATACTGTGTTTCCTTGGGATCCCTTGGGACTCCAACAGATGGGCCCTCTGGTGGTCAGGTGTCGTGCAGGTTACAAAGGGTTAAATACATAACAGAGGGAGTGCAAAGAAACAAAAGAACCAAATGGAGTATCAGATATGATGCAGAGTCTAGACAACCAAGTGAAAGAACTAAAACATTTAGGTCCTACATGCAGGTTGCCCAATGCATTGTCCCACTGAATGGTTGGTTGTGGGTTAGCACCTTCAGTTTCTCATGCGATGAGATGCTGACCTCAACTATGCCTGGTGAAGAAGCTGAAAAGTGTGTCCAGTCCTAGTGTGTACCGTCCCAGTGTGTACCGTCCCAGTGTGTCCAAGCCCAGTGTGTCCAGTCCCAGTGTGTACCGTCCCAGTGTGTCCAGATCCAGTGTGCCCAGACCCAGTGTGTCCAGACCCAGTGTGTCCAGTCCCAGTGTGTCCAGTCCCAGTGTGTCCAGACCCAGTGTGTCCAGTCCCAGTGTGTCCAGACCCAGTGTGTCCAGTCCCAGTGTGTCCAGATCCAGTGTGCCCAGACCCAGTGTGTCCAGACCCAGTGTGTTCAGACCCAGTGTGTCCAGTCCCAGTGTGTCCAGACCCAGTGCGTCCAGTCCCAGTGTGTCCAGTCCCAGTGTGTCCAGATTCAGTGTGCCCAGACCCAGTGTGCCCAGACCCAGTGTGTCCAGACTCAGTGTGCCCAGATCCAGTGTGTACTGTCCCAGTGTGACAAGACCCAGTGTGCCCAGAACCAGTGTGTACTGTCCCAGTGTGACAAGACCCAGTGTGCCCAGACCCAGTGTGTCCAGACCCAGTGTGCCCAGACCCAGTGTATACTTTCCCAGTGTGTACCGTCCCAGTGTGTCCAGACCCAATGTGTCCAAACCCAGTGTGCCCAGACCCAGTGTGTACTGTCCCAGTGTGTACCGTCCCAGTGTGTCCAGACCCAGTGTGTCCAGACCTAGTGTGCCCAGACCCAGTGTGCCCAGACCCAGTGTGTACTGTCCCAGTGTGTCCAGTCCCAGTGTGCCCAGACCCAGTGTGTACTGTCCCAGTGTGTACCGTCCCAGTGTGTCCAGACCCAGTGTGTACTGTCCCAGTGTGTACTGTCCCAGTGTGTACCGTCCCAGTGTGTCCAGACCCAGTGTGTCCAGACCTAGTGTGTCCAGACCTAGTGTGCCCAGACCCAGTGTGTACTGTCCCAGTGTGTACCGTCCCAGTGTGCCCAGACCCAGTGTGTACTGTCCCAGTGTGTACCGTCCCAGTGTGCCCAGACCCAGTGTGTACTGTCCCAGTGTGTCCAGATCTAGTGTGCCCAGACCCAGGTTGTCCAGATCCAGTGTGTACTGTCCCAGTGTGTCCAGACCCAGTGTCCCAAGAGGAGGGTCATAGTAGAGTGATTGTGCATCAGTCCCATTGACAACCCAAATGCCATCTATTCTAAGATCCTTTGAATTCAACTGAAATGGATATGTTTCTGTCCTGATGATATGGACTTTGTGAGCTCCACCTATGACGTGAGGTATGCTTTGTGGACCAGTGGATAAACATTTTATTCTTTGGTCAAAAACTCATGATAAGTAAGTTTTTACTATTTCACTTTATGCTTAAAATGATTTCTGTATATAACTTGAGACTGGAAAAGATCATCATTTGAATAATATTTTATTCACGGATGTGGAATAATTTAGTGCTCTCTTGTATATTTATGTTTGACATGACATCACTCGGATTATCTTCAGCAGACAAATTGCTGTTGTTCAGCAAAGCGTTTCCTAAGATCAACATGCTTATCATCGCATGTTGTCAGTTTGTGTTCAAATTGCAGGTAATTGACTGTAAATATCCTATAATTACAGTATCTACAACAGAACCTGCAAATAAAGATCAAACAAGGCTAGGACTCAATAAAATCTCAAATATTTATTATTTCAGCTTGATTTAACCATTTGTTTGAACAAATCAAACCAGCACAGTGACATTTTAGAAATGCATCATACGACGGAAGGAGCCAACGGATGAACAACTGCTGCCCCAGTCACTGAATCTCCTGTATTCACCGGGTCTCATGAAGTACTGCCTTCCCATGTAGTTGGGATGTTCATAGAAGGTCCAATAACCATCCATCACATTGCAGGAGTGGATGTCACGGTAACGGAAACGATCGTAGACAGATGGACAGTCATCCATGAATTCCGTCATCTGCCCTCCAAAGTCAGGCCTCTCGTAAATCCTCATTTTGTAGGAATTACTGCTGGACTGGAAGGATAAGAGAATCATTGCAGCAATTTTTTTCTATTTTTAATGATTTTATCATCCGCACCAGTAAATAGTAGAACTTGTCAGGATATTTCTGAATCACAAAATGGGCAACGTGCTTTATCTTTAGTCGTGGTTATATAAATAGCCAGATGTCTAAAGGTTATTTACCTTTACAATTTTTCATGGAATATTTTCAATTACTAATTGATCCACAAGACTATGAATGACTGGGAAGTACTATGGAATGTCTTGTTTATTTATCTTTGATAAAGAAGATCAAATAGTCATGAGTGATGACTTAATCGATGATTATTGAAATCTTTGGCATGACTGGAATTATCCAGTATTCCATTCTTGCTTGTTAAAAATTCTGTTGTATAATCCGTTTAAAAGGAAATCAACAATGAATTGTAAATTATATTTAGCGAAGAATATTACAAACATGGGTTGGGACTATTCCTTCCCTGCCAGCACCACCCCTGGGAGCAGGTCAGATGCTATGGATCCAAGGTGCAGTCCACCTGACATGACTTTTACCTGCATGGGTTCAGGCATTAGGATTGTCCCAATGTTCACAGCTATAAGCCCGCCTCTTGGAAGGGGCCTGTGGCCTAAAATCAGGAATGAAAAATGAATAAATAAAACAAGTTTAGAACTTACATATGGGTAGGTACGACATGACCCGATGTTGTCATTGAATCCCATCCAGCGCTGGTAGTCAGGATATTCTCCCTTGCTCAGAACATACTGGTATCCCATGTAATTGGGTCTCTCATACCCCACCCACCAGTCATTCTCCACACGGATGGAGTTACAGCGGCTGAAGTAAGGGGACAGGTCAGCACAGTCAGTATTGCACTCGTAGTGCCGACCCTGGAAGTTCCTGTCCTCGTAAAAGATGATCTGGAGGAAAATAATTACTTCAGGTAATATTTCTGCAAAGAAGTAATAAAATAATACATTATATTGTTCAGTAAAAATATCTTACCTTTCCCATTTTGCTCTGAGTGATTCAGTGACTGTGATGAAGGTCAGTGGAGCTGGGCTATTTATATATCCCTCTGAAAGAGCAAAGTAGCAAAACACATTGTTAGTGAAATCACTATAGACCTATGTAAGCAGAATTGTCCCTGACACCTCCCAACCTTTGTGGCAAAGGTCTAAGTTCATTGCTTTTCCATACTACCATTTTGGGCATCTATGTATTGTCCAACATTCTTATTGTTGTGAGAGGGAGAATCAGCTGCGTATACAATTACTGAATGGGAACTGTGCACACAATGTAGTTTTGAAATAATGGTATGTGATATTTCTATGAACACTTAGCAAATTTGTGTGAAGTTTCTTTATGTGCTATTTTAAAGCAGGCATTGACCTAGTTAAAATAACTGGTTTAATGCCTCCATTAAAATGTAGAAAATGAATTTCATACAACACAAACAACTTAGTAAGCATTTATACACTAAATCCATGGGATAATTTCAATGCCATTTAGCCCCTAAATTCCTAAAGCCATTGAATGGCCTCAGTGGAACTCATTCTAGTTGAAACTTGGTGTGGGGTGAGCTCACAGCAGGTTGGTCACTGTTGATGTGCCCTTGCAGTTGTCGATGGGCTACCCCAGTTATGCAAATGATACTATCCCTGGCATAATAGATGGGGTTTCTGGTTTTGGACAAAGGTTGGGTTGGGCTCTTCTCTGCTGCACTTACATTAGCAGATCAGGGACTCAGAAATTTCCAAGTCTTTGTCTCTGGAAGGAAAGGAACATTTCCCACATGGCACACCCGGGGTGTGAATGTTCTGTTCAATGAGCCAAGGAAAGTATTGCCGAGAATGTTGTGAGTTCAAATCTCACTGTATGGCCTGAGCACATAATCTAGGTTGCTACTTCAGTGCAGTGCTGAGATAGTATTGTACTAGCAGAGATGTCATCTTGCAGATAAGAAATTAAACCGAGGTCCCGTCTGAGATTTTATCACCAAGATATCTTCACCGCTTTCCTCCCTCAGCCTCTGCACCGAACGACTTCTCATCCTCGGTGATTTCAACTACCATCTCAATTCATCATGCTCTCTCTCCTTTGATTTCAAAACCCTCCTATCCTCCCTTAATCTCTCCCTCCATATAAACTCTCCAACTCATATTCACGACCACCCCCTTGACTTTGCCATCTCTCGTGGCCTTGCTATTACTACCGTTTCAATTGCAAATAAGGCCATCTCTGATCATTTCCTGGTAAAACTCTCCACCCACATCCCACTTCCCCCACCCAACCCTACTTTGTTCTGCATCTGTCCCTGGAAAAAACTCTCTCCAAACTTTCTTATAACTTCACTTATCAACTCCAAACTGTCCAGCCTTTGGCCCTCCATTCAGCGTGACACATCTGCTCAACCAGATCCTCACCACCACCTTTGATGCCCCAGTCCCTATTAACACCATTACTCACTCTCACCCTGGCTGTTCCCCCGGTACGGCCCTCATCTTCACTCCCTCCAGTCCAAGGGGCGCAGACTTGAACGGATATGGTGGACAACTGGTTTAGCCATTCACTGCCAGATCTGGCTGAGCCACATAAAGCATTATCGGCTCCTACTCTTGTCTGTCAAAACTATTCACTATTCTAGGATTATTCTGGAATGCAAAGGTAACCACCGGCTACTATTCTCCACTGCTAACCATCTTCTTAAACCCCTCTCCCCTGTTTCCACCACACTCATCTCCAACAACAGATGCGAGGAGTTCATGGATTTCTTTGTCTCAAAGATTGAGACCATCCAATCAGCTGCCTCTGCCACTTCCCTTCCTTCCCCTAGCCCACCAGACCAAACTTCTTCTGAGGGTCCCCCCTGCCCTAGCCCTGAACTCGCATCTCTCTCCAGTTTCTCTGTGGTTTCCCTTCTTGACCTCTCCATGCTCATTTTGTCCATGAGACCCACATCCTGCTCCCTTGACTCGATTCCCACTGAACTGCTGACAACTCAACTTCCTTTTCTGGCTCCCACGTTAGCTGACATTGTTAATTGTTCTCTTTCCTCAGGTACTGTTCCCCTCTCCTTCAAATCTGAAGTAATCACTCCACTCCTCAAAAAAACAACCCTTGACCCCACTGTGCTTGCAAGCTACCGCCCCATCTCCAACCTCCCTTACCTTTCCAAAGTCCTTGAATGTGTTGTTGCCTCCCAAATCCATGCCCATCTTTTCCCAGAACTCCATTTTGAATCACTTCAATCTGGTTTCTGCCACTGCCACAGTACTGAAACAGCTCTCATCAAAGTCACAAATGACATCCTTTGTGACTGTGACAAAGATAAACAATCCCTCCTCATCCTTCTCAACCTGTCTGCAGCCTTTGACACAGTTCACCACACCATCCTCCTCCAACATCTCTTCACAACCGTCCAGTTGGGTGGGACTGCATTCGCCTGGTTCCATTTTTATTTATCTAATTCTAGCGAGAAATACGTGCAACGGCTTCTCTGCCCACTCCCGCATCATTACCTCTGGTGTCACGCAAAGATATATCCTTGTCCCCTTCCTACATGCTGCCCCTTGGTGACATCATCCGAAAACACTGCGCTGGTTTCCACATGTACGCTGATGACACCCAGCTCTACCTCTCCACCACAGGATAGTTAAGATGAATACGTGGCTTGAGGAATGGTGCAAGAGGGAGGGATTCAAATTCCTGGGACATTGGAACCGGTTCTGGGGGAGGTGGGACTAGTACAAACTGGACGGTCTGCACCTGGGCAGGACCGAAACCGATGTGCTAGGGGGAGTGTTTGCTAGTGCTGTTGGGGAGTTAAACTAATAGGGCAGGGGGATGGGAACTATGCAGGGAGACAGAGGGAAGTGTAAAGTCCTTACTCTACAGTATGAAACCACACGAGACACATTCTGGGGACAAGGTCACTCTGTGACCAAGACGATGACCCTGTGTGGGACCTCCCTTTTTACATCTGTGTGATCAGGTAAGGAGTGTCTCCCACAAGTTCACCCCCTGTGGTCAAGGTATGCATCTAGGTTGAGTGTATACAGTAATACAGTGGTGTTACATTGTGGTTACATACATGACATCACCTCCCCACCCACCCCAAAGTCTTATTGGGATCATAGGTTAAGTCTCTCGGGAGGTCTACGCTCTCTCGTGGAGCGCCACAGTTGGGGCTCTGGTTGTTGGACACTGATGTGAGTGTCTGTCCCCTGTGGTGATTCCAGCCTGTCCGGGCTGACCGCAGGGACTGTGCATTCTTCTGATTGCTCTTGTTGGCGGTGTTGTGAGCTCCATCTCATGGTCTTTTTCAGGTTCCTCCGTGTCGATGCTGAACCTATTTTTTACTTGGTCCAGATGCTTATGGCATATCTGACCAATGTTGAGTTTTACCACGATGAGCCTATTCCCCTCTTTGTCAATTACAGTGCCCTCAAGCCATTTGGGCCCCATGGCGTGATTGAGGATGAATACAAGATAATTTATTTCTATACATCTCCCCCTCGAATTATGGTCACGGTACTCGTTTTGTGACTTGCGCTTGCCCTCAACTATGTCGGTCAGGACTGGGTGAATGAGGGACAACTGAGTTTTGAGTGTCCGTTTCATTAGTCGCTCTGCGGGCGGGACCCCTGTGAGCGAATGCGGTCGGGATCTATAGGCCAGCAGTAGACGCGATAGGCGGCATTGTAGGTAGAGTCCTTGAATCCTGAGCGTACCTTGCTTAATGATTTGGACCGCACATTCCGCCTGGCCATTGGAGACCGGCTTGAACGGCGCAGTCCTGACGTGGTTGATGCCATTGCCCGACATAAACTCTTGGAATTGGTAGCTTGTGAAACATGGGCCATTATCACTAACCCGGATGTCCGGAAGCTGTGGGTTGCAAAGATCGCACGTAGGCTTTCCACGGTGGTGGATGTCGTGCATGAATTCAGAATGATGCACTCGATCCATTTCGAGTACACATCTACCAAAATAAGGAACATCTTTCCCATGAACGGGCCCGCGTAGTCAACATGAATGCGTGACCATGGCCTGGTGGGCCAGGGCCATGGGCTGAGCGGGGCCTCCCTGGGAGCATTACCCAGCTGGGCACACGTCGTGCACCTGCGAACACAGTGTTCCAGGTCTGAATTAATTCCAGGCCATCAGACTTGTGACCGGGCAATGGCCTTCATCAGCACAATGCCTGGGTGCTCGCTGTGGCGTTCCCTGATGAATGCCTCCCTGCCTTTCTGGGGCATAGCTACCTGGCTGCCCCATCGTAGGCAGTTGGCTTGGATGGAGAGCTCATCCATCCGTCTGTGGAACGGACTGACCTCCTCAGGGCATGCTCCATGTGTGGGCGCCAAATCCCCAGTCAGGACACATTTCTTAATCAGGGATAGGAGGGGATCTCTGTTTGTCCAGATTTTGATCTGGCGGGCTGTGATGGGGGAGCCTGTGCTGTCAAAGGCATCGACAGCCATAACCATCTTGTGCTTTTCTCCGCTGCCCCCTTAGTGGTGGCCAGTGGAAGCCTGCTGAGTGCGTCAGCGCAATTTTCAGTGCCGGGCCGGTGCCGGATGGAGTAGTCATAAGCAGCCAGCGTGAGAGCCCATCGCTGTATGTGAGCTGATGCATTGGCATTGATAGCCTTGCTGTCTGACAACAGGGATGTTAATAGCTTGTGGTCCGTCTCTAATTCAAACTTCCTACCAAAGAGGAACTGATGCTTTTTTTTATACCATAGACACATGCAAGCGCTTCCTTCTTGACCATCCCATATCCCTGCTCCACTTGAGAGAGCGACCTGGAGGCATAAGCCACAGGTTGTCGTTGACCCTCAGCATTGCCCTGCTGCAACACGCACCCAACCCCACAGGACGATGCATCACATGTCAGAACCAATTTTTTACAGGGGCCGTACAGGGTCAAAAACTTGTTTGAACACAGTAGATTTCGCGCCCGATCAAAAGCCCGTTCCTGACAGTCCCCCTAGAACCAATTGCAACCCTTACGCAGGAGCACGTGTAGCGGCTCCAACAACTTGCTCAAGTTCGGCAGAAAGTTCCCAAAATAGTTCAACAGCCCCAGAAATGAACGCAACTCCGATGTGTTGCAGGGCCTGGGTGCTCGTCGAATCGCCTCTGTTTTGGATTCGGTGGGCCGAATCCCATCTGCAGCAACCCTCCTGCCCAGAAACTCAACCTCAGGAGCTAAGAACACACATTTACACTTCTTGAGTCGCAGGCCTACCCGGTCTAGTCGGCGTAGCACCTCCTTTAGGTTGTGTAGATGTTCCTCGGTGTCTCGACCCGTGATGAGGATGTCTTCCTGGAATACGATCATTCAAGGAATGGATTTAAGCAGGCTTTCCATGTTTCTTTGAAAAATCGCGGTCACTGATCGAATGCCAAATGGGCACCTGTTATAAATGAACAGTCCCTTGTGTGTAGTGATGGTGGTCAGTAGTTTGGATTCGTCGGCCAGTTCCTGGGTCATATAGGCTGAAGTGAGGTCCAACTTGGTGAACAGCTTGCCGCCTGCCAGCGTGGCGAAGAGGTCCTCCGCTCTCGGGAGCGGGTATTGATCTTGTAGGGACACCCGATTGATGGTGGCCTTGTATTCGCCACAGATCCTGACAGAGCTATCCGCTTTTAGGACGGGAGCGATGGGGTTCACCCAATCGCTGAATTCAACAGGCGAGATGATGCCCTCTCTGAACAGCCGGTCCAATTCGCTCTCGATCTTTTCCCGCATCACATACGGCACCGCTTTGGCTTTGTGGTGCACTGGCCTGGCGTCCAGGACGATGTGTATCATGACTTTAGTGCCTTTAAAAGTCCCGACACCAGGTTGGAATAGTGAATTGAATTGTTGTAGGACTTGTGAGCACGAACTTCGCTCCACAGATGACATTGCGTGAACATCCCCCCATTTCCAGTTCATCTCGGCTAACCAGCTCCTCCCCAACAGTGCGGGACCATTGCCCGGGACAATCCAGAGCGGCAGCCGATTCACTAACCCATTGTGTGTGACAGCCAACATTGCACTGCCTAGCACCGGAATGATTTCTTTGGTGTAAGTCCGTAATTGTGTCTCAATTAGTGTTAATTTGGGTCTACTTGTTTTAAGTAGCCATAGCTTCTCAAATTACTGAACGCCCAGGAGCGACTGGCTGGTCCCAGTGTCCAGCTCCATGCGTACTGGGATACCGTTTAATAAAACTCTCATCATCATTGGTGGCATTCTGGTGTATGAACTGTGAATATTCGCCACATGGACCCGCTGAACCTCGGCGTCCATCGATTTGCCCCAAACGTCATCCTGCCTCAAAGAACCCTCTTCTGGTCCATCTGCCAAATATATTAGTCTGGTTGCAGGCTTCCTGCACATTAGAGTTAAGTGGCCACTGAGATTGCAGTTCCTGCAGACAAACTGTTGAAATCTGCAAGATCTAGCTAAGTGTTTTCCCCCACACCTCCAGCATGGGTTAACGTTTCCATTGTTGAGAACAAAGGGACTATGGTCAGGCATTCCGCGCTGACTGTCCCTTTGACTGCTCTTAAGTACCCTATTGGTGGGTGTCAAAGGCCCCATCCCGGGCCGCATTGTCCACTGTGATGGTGTGAATGTCCTTTCAGCCTGCCATTGTCTCTGTTGAAATCCTACTCTGGGGTCTATTGCTGCCTGGGGAGTGTCAGACTGCCCCTGCTGCCTGCGGGGCTCTGAGTCGCATTGATGATGTTGACTCCCTGATCCATTGCCGCGTTAGAGGCAGAATTGCACACGTATATTATTTTCATCTCTTCCTCCCCCGCCATGAAAGTTTGAGCTATCAAGCCGCCGCTTCCAAGGTCAAATACTTGGTCTCAATTAATTTGCAGAAAATTCCTGCATGACCGATACCCTCGATAAAGAAGTCCCTTAGCATCTCCCTCCTGCAGGCATCTGTGAACTTACAGAAACTGGCCAAATGCCGGAGGTCCGCTACGAAGTCCGGTATGCCCTGCCCTTCACGACGTCGGTAGGTGTAGAATCTGTGTCGGGCCATATGTATGCTACTCGCCGGTTTGAGGTGCTCCCCGATCAATTTGCTAAGTTCTTCAAAGGTTTCGGGTGCTAGTAAGTCCTTCATGAGCGCGTAAGTCTTTGGTCCGCAGCTGGTCAAAAGATGAGCCCTTTGCTTGTCGGCCGCTGCATCCCACAGCCATTCTTTCTTAATGAAGCTTTGCTGAAGCCTCTCAACAGAATCGTCCCAGTCTTCCCCAACACAGTACCGTTCCTCTGTGCTACCCATAGCCATTCTCGTGGGTCGTGAATTCCCGTTTCTCATCGCCAATGTAAAGCCCTTACTCTACAGTATGAAACCACACCAGGCACATTCTGGGGACAAGGTCACTCCGTGACCTTAATTCTTTATTCACAGGACTCCAAAGACGATGACCCTGCGTGGGACCTCCCTTTTTATACCTGTGTGATCAGGTAAGGAGTGTCTCCCACAAGTTCACCCCTTGTGGTCAAGGTGTACATCTAGGTTGAGTGTATACAGTAATACAGTGGTGTTACATTGTGGTTACATACATGACAGGAAGTGAAATGATGTCAGAAGCAAAAGGTATAAAAGAGAAAATTAGAAGTGGAGGGCAGAAAAATAAAAGGCAAAAATCAAAAAGGACTACATTACAACATAATTCTAAAAGGACAAAGAGTATTAGAAAAAAACAAGTCTGAAGGCTCTGTGACTCAATGTGAGAAACATTCTAAATAAGGTGGATGAATTAATTGCGCAGAGAGCTGTTATCGGATATGATGTAATTGGGAATACCGAGACATGGCTCCAGGGTGACCAAGGCTGGGAACTCAACATCCAAGGGTATTCAATATTCAGGAAAGATAGACTGAAAGGAAAAGGAGGTGGGGTAGTGTTGCTGGTTAAAGAGGAGATTAATGCAATCGTAAGGAAGGACATTAGCATGGATGAGGTGGAATCTGTATGGGTAGAGCTGCGGAACACCAAAGGGCAGAAAACGCTATGGGAGTTGTGTACAGACCACCAAACAGTCATAGTGACGTTGGGGATGGCATCAAACAGGAAATTAGGGATGTGTGCAATAAAGGTACAGCACTTATCATGGGTGACTTTAATCTACATATAGATTTGGCTGAACAAACTGGTAGCAATACGGTGGAGGTGGATTTCCTGGAGTGTATTAGGGATGGTTTTCTAGACCAATATGTCGAGGAACCAGCTAGAGAGCTGGCTATCCTAAACTGCGTGTTGTGTAATGAGAGAGGAGTAATTAGCAATCTTGTTGTGCAAGGCCCCTTGGGGAAGAGTGACCATAATATGGTAGAATTCTTCATTAAGATGGAGAATGACACAGTTAATTCAGAGACTCGAGTCCTGAACTTAAAGAAAGGTAACTTCAACGGTATGAGGCATGAATTGGCTAGGATAGACTGGCAAATGATACTTAAAAGGTTGACGGTAGATAGGCAATGGCAGACATTTAAAGATCACATGGATGAACTTCAACAATTGTACATCCCTTTCTGGCGTAAAAATAAAACGGAGAAAGGGGCTCAACCGTGACCAACAAGGGAAATTAGGGATAGTGTTAAATCCAAGGAAGAGGCATATAAATTGGCCAGAAAAAGCAGCAAACCTGAGGACTGGGAGAAATTTAGAATTCAGCCGAGGAGGACAAAGGGTTTAATAAGGAGGGGGAAAATTGTGTTCGGGGAATTGATGGGATTGAAGGCCGATAAATCCCCAGGGACTGATAGTCTTCATCCCAGAGTACTTAAGGAAGTAGCCCTAGAAATAGTGGATGCATTGGTGGTCATTTTCCAACATTCTATAAACTCAGGATCAGTTCCTATGGATTGGAGGGTAGCTAATGCAACCCCATTTTTTAAAAAAGGAGGGAGAGAGAAAACAGGTAATTATAGACCAGTCAGCCTGACATCGGTGGTGGAGAAAATGTTGGAATCAATTATTAAAGATGTAATAGCAGCGCATTTGGAAAGCAATGACAGGATCGGTCCAAGTCAGCATGGATTTATGAAAAGGAAATCGTTATTGACAAATCTTCTAGAATTTTTTGAGGATGTAACTAGTAGAGTGGACAAGGGGGAGCCAGTGGATGTGGTGTATTTAGACTTTCAAAAGGCTTTTGACAAGGTCCCACACTAGAGATTAGTGAACAAAATTAAGGCACATGGTAGTGGGGGTAATGTATTGACGTGGATAGAGAACTCGTTGGCAGACAGGAAGCAAAGAGTTGGAATAAACGGATCCTTTTCAGAATGGCAGGAAGTGGCTAGTGGGATACCGCAAGGTTCAGTGCTGGGACCCCAGCTAGTTACCATATACATTAATGATTTAGATGAAGGAATTGACTGTAATATCTCCAAGTTTGCAGATGACACTAAGCTGGGTGGCAGTGTGAGCTGTGAGGAGGATGCTAAGAGGCTGCAGGATGACTTGGACAGGTTAGGTGAGTAGGCAAATACATGGCAGATGCGGTATAATGTAGATAAATTGAGGTTATCCACTTAGGTGGTAAAAACAGGAAGGCAGATTATTATCTGAATGGTGACAGATTAGTAAAAGGGGAGGTGCAACAAGACCTGGGTGTCATGGTATATCAGTCATTGATAGTTGGCATACAGGTACAGCAGACGGTGAAGAAGGCAAATAGCATGACAGCCTTCATAGTGAGAGGATTTGAGTATAGGAGCAGGGAGGTCTTACTACAGTTGGACAGGACCTTGGTGAGGCCACACCTTGAATATTGTGTACAGTTTTGGTCTCTTAATCTGAGGAAGGACATTCTTGCTATTGAGGGAGTGCAGTGAAGAGGTTCACCAAGCTGATTCGCGGGATGACAGGACTGACATATGAAGAAAGAGTGGATCGACTAGGCTTACATTCAATGGAATTTAGAAGAATGAGAGGGGATCTCATAGAAACATATAAAATTCTGACGGGATTGGACAGGTTAGATGCAGGAAGAACGTTCCCGATGTTGGGGATGTCCAGAACCAGGGGTCACAGTCTAAAGATAAGGGGTAAACCATTTAGGACTGAGATGAGGAGAAACTTCTTCACTCAGAGAGTTATGCGCATGTGGAATTCTCTACCACAGAAAGTTGTTGAGGCCAGTTCTTTAGATATATTCAAAAGGGAGTTAGATGTGGCCCTTACGGCTAAAGGGATCAAAGGGTATGGAGAGAAAGCAGGAATGGGGTACTGAAGTGCATGATGAACCATGATCATGTTGAATGGTGGTGCAGGCTCAAAGGGCCGAATGGCATACTCCTGCACCTATTTTCTATGTTTCTATGTTTCTCTCGACCCCTCCACGGTCTCTAAATTGTCAGACTGCTTGTCTGACATCCAGTACTGAATGAGCAGAAATTTTCTCCAATTAAATAATTGAAGAAGCTCCCCACCACAAACTGTGTTCCCTAGCCAGCGATTCCATCCCTGTTCCTAGCATCTGTCTGAGGCTGAACCAGACTGTTTGCAACTTTGGGTCAAGAGGTAACCCAGGGAACTATAGGCCTGTCAGCCTGACATCCATTGTAAGGAAAAGATTGGGCAATGTCCTGAAAGAATAAATGATGAATTTTCTGCAGCAATATAGAATTATAACAGGGAGCCAGCATGGCCTTACAGGAGGTAGATCATGGGCTAGATTTTACACTTTTGTGCTTATCGCCCAAAAATGGGCATTATTTCCAACGTGGGTGTTAAAAAAGGGTTTTCAGATCGCCGGCTTCTTGCCCATTCTCAAAACACCTAGTCTCCAGTTTTGAAAGTGGCCGTTACCGCGAGCGATATGAAATGGGCGGTAGCGTAAAATATTTTTGACCATCTGCCGTCAAGTGTCGCCATCCTTAGCAACGGCATGGCAACGCTCAATTCCCGCGATTCAGGAGGTCAAGGGTCATCATGACATGTGCAGAAGAGGAGACAGAGCGAGAGGGAGCTGAGAGGGAATGAAGACGTGTGTGGATGTGGTGTGGCTGCTTTGGGAGGAAGGAGGGAGACTTTAGAGCTTCACAGCAAGTAGGGAAACAAAAATTAGCTGTTACCAGCCACATATTTGCCCGAATTTGGCCTATAATGGAGAGAGAGGAGGAGGCATCACAGCACAGTGTGGAGACTGACGCTGGAGAGAGCAGTGAGGTGGGAGAGGAGCACATTGGAAGGCGCAAAAGAGCCAGGAGGTTCTCGGACGAGGCAAATGCCTCCCTCCTGCAGGAGGTCGAGTTATGCTGGGGTGAGTTGACACAGGGAGGGCGTGGGAAGCCCAACCCAAAGGCCTACCAGAGGATATGGACCGAGATAGCAGAGGTGGTCTCCTCGGCGACCAACGAGGTTCATGAGGGCAACTACTGGAAATGATCGAACGACCTTGTGGGATCTGCAAGAGTAAGTACTACATTGATTTACATGTACTTATGTATTTATATAATTTGATTTGTAACAGTCATGAGTGACTATCAGCAGATGTGAGGTCTTTCACTTTTACCGGGAATGTTTTACTCAAAGCCTGCCGTCACGGTGCACGTCTTTAGGTAAAGGATGATAATTTTCATAATAATCATGATTAGATCTGTCGGTTATGTGTTGTATCAGTCTCTGTGACTGTATCTAGCAATTATATCATGCAATGATCGCATGCCATGTCATCCTGTCACCTTTTACAGAAGAAGCTATCGATGATGAGGTCTGTGCAAAGGCGAACGGGTGGGGATCCACCAGTCCCCAGCGACATCACTGACATAGAGCAGCGAGTGCTAGCACTCGTGGGGAAGCACACCTGGACAGCCACGGAAGCATAGATGAAGTCCTTACTACTAGGGGAATCAAGGGGTATGGTGAGAAAGCAGGAATGGGGTACTGAAGTTGCATGTTCAGCCATGAACTCATTGAATGGCGGTGCAGGCTCGAAGGGCCGAATGGCCTACTCCTGCACCTATTTTCTATGTTTCTATGTTTCAATCTGCAGACCCTGAAGTGATGCCACGTGATTAAAGCTTACACCATTGCGTGATGTAAAGTCAATAGATGCCACACCCACTCGTTTCCGAACTATAATATATGATAGATGATTTCTAAAATTGTCATAGAAATAATGCTGGCCTAATGAAAATCATTGCAATGCACCATGTGTTGATGGTCATGAAATGTGATGTCTGTGATGATTTTGATAGCGGTGGTGCTTTTGTCGTGCATATGCTGTGTGTAGCGCTGGACTCACCTTGTGACCCTAGCACCCCCTTCTCCTCTAATAACCTCATTTGTGTTTTGCAGCTCAGCCAGCAGCACGTCCCAAGACAAGACCTCAGAGTCTAGAAGGTGGAGGCATGCGGCCCGACTCTCCAGACAATCCTACATCTGGTGCTGAGGAGCTCCGATTCTCATTCATCAATCTGCTAGGTCTGTTCTCCACGGACGGACTTCAAGGAACCTGCATCACCACGCTCCAGAAGCCATTCCACCCCAAGGACAACTAGTGGTCCTCCGGTCATTCTCGCCTCCACTCTGGAAGTACCGGCCCCAAGCACCTCACCACAGGGCACCTCATTTGCCCCCAGGATGGCGCAGACCCTGCGGAGGTCTCGTGGACATGGCAGTTCTGTTTCATGAGTGCCACATGAGAGCAGAGAGATGGTACACTTGTCCAGGAGGACTGTAGACATTGGTGACTAGCTCAACGAAGCATTGGGTGGAATATTCCGACAGTTGGCCACCATGACTGAGTACATTCCACGCATGGCGAAGTCCCTGGATGCGATAGCCAGGAACACTGCTGGCACAGGCCTCCCAGTGGACCCTGAGCACGGCACTCCACCCCTAGGTTCTGCACCACCACTGTGAACGACAGATGAGAGCAAGGACCAAGATCCTGCTTCTGCATCAGAGAATGTTGTTCCCTCGGCACCCCCCGCTCCTGTACCCGTGCAACCACTGCTACTGCCTTCATCCCCCCCAATGATGCACCACCTGAGGAGCTCCTCGGCCAGGCGCCATGGAGCGAAGTGGGCAAGGGGTAGAGGTGGGGAGAAGAAAGGATGGGTGAAGGAAAGTGAGGTGCATGTCCGCAGGTGATGGCTCTGTTATATCTCCATCTGGGTGTATGCAATTTGTTGTAATGTATGGGGGGAGTGGACCACCCTCCTGCTTTGCATTTGTATTCTGTGTTGCTGGACATGTTGACCATTTGATTGATGTCAATGGTGGAAAAAGTGGGGTGTGGGCGGGGGTTCGGTGTTATTGTCTGTGATCCTTATGATTTCAGAACAATGTTGGTATAAAATTTATTTTATCGAACATAACCTTGTTGCGCATTGTCTCAGATAGCTGGACCATTACACACTGGTGATTCCTTACCATGAAAGGATTAAATAAAACTTAACTTCAATCAACGTAAACTTTACCTGGCACCAAAGTGATGGGCACCATTGATGCCTGAGCTGCACACACACAGCAGTGTGTCAGCATTGTCACTCACATCAATGCTCTTTCAGGCAAATCGTTCAGATATCAGCTCCTCACATAAGAGTCTTGCAGCTATGTAGCCACCACGGGCCCTTTCCTGCGGTCTGGAGGGGGTCGTGGACATGGTTGCATAGCCAGCCTGATTGTCTGGTCCTAGGTCAGCATCCAGCCCCTCGTCATTCTCTTCCGCTCTCTCCTGAGGTGGAGCATCAGTCCCTTCTAGCAATTCTTGGCCCCTCTGGATAGCCAGATTGTGCAGCATCGAGCACACGACCACGAATTTACCTACTTGCTCAGGGTTGTATTGTAGCTCCTCTCCTGAGTGGTCAAGACATCTAAAGCGCTGCTTAAGCACAGTTATTGTTTGCTGGCCCCATTGCATTGAAAGTATAATAGCGATTGATCAGAAGCAATGATTTTCTCACTAAAATATACCTAGAGTAAACCCCCAATAGTCCAGAGTCTGAAAATATGTCTGTTGAGATGTTCACTTCATCTGAGAAAAACTCCAGAGCCAATGCATACTCCCCCAAAGTTGAAGCAGCCTTTTGAATGAAGCGACCTGCGATTTTAAAAATGGAGCCACACCGCTGCTGTTCGTTCAGAACAGTTCCACTTTTTCTGGGTGTTTTTTTGGGCGAGCGATATTGTGGGTGATATGTGTGCGAGGTGGTGAAAGTGATGGTGGGCTATCTCCTGGGCGTTAGTTTCATCAAATGTGCTCTTTACAACAAAAAAAATGGGCGGGCGGTATTATTGAATCGCGGCGTTAATTCCATGCAGAAAGTAACGCTGCGCGATATTATGGGCGTTGATTTTGCCCATTCTGATGATTCCACTCCAAAAACAGTGGCCGGGTGGTAATATTTTTTCCCGGCGTTAAGCACATGGGGTAAGTAACCTTCGGCGATAAGTTTCCTAAAAATGCCCGTCAGTTTCCATTTTGTGCCAAAATGGGCGATATATGAGCGTTATACGTCATTTCAACAGTAAAATGGGCATTAAGTGGCCGTTAAGCATGCAAAAAAAGTGGATTTTCCAGCCCCATATCTGACAAAACTCATGTAGTTCTTTGAGGAAATAACAAGCCATGTGGACAGGAGTGACCCAGTGGATGTTAGTTATTTCAATTCCGGCAAAGCTTTTGATACTGTGCCACGTAGGCTAATGGTCTATCAGGTTGAAAAGCTTGGAATAGGTTGGTACTTCGGAAATGGACCAAGAATTGGGTGAAGTAGAGGAAGCAAAGGGTCACTGCACATGATGTTAGATCGCCATGAAATGAGATAACTAATGGGGCCGTTTCTGTCTGCAATGTATATAAATGACTTTAAAGTGAGGACATAAATAAAATTCAAATTTGCAGGTGATCCCAGGCTGGAGAGAATGCAAACAAGAGGGAAGAGGCTGATGAAATACCGAAGGACCTGCATAGACTGGGGAGCTGAGTTGAAGAATGGTAAATATCAGTTAATGTAAACCAATGCAAAGTCATGAGGCTAAAAAAGAATCATAAATGCTAGCAATACAAGTTAAATGATATTGATCTCCAGCACAACAAAAGAGAGTGATTTAGATATACTGGCGGATAGATTGCTGAAGTCATTAGCATCGTAAGCGACAACAATAAACAGGAAATACGATCTGGATAGACTGGCGAGCTGAATAGCCAGAGGAATAGAGCAAAATCTCAGGAAGTGATTCTGGATTTTTTACTGAGTGTTGGTTCGGTCCCAACTGGAATCATGTGCACAATTCTGGTCATCATATTATGAAAAAGCTATCCATGCTTTGGAGAGGTGCAGCAAAGGTAACTAAATTGATATCTGCAGTTTGGCATCTGAGTTATAAGGAGAGGCTGCAGAAGCTAGGAATGGTTACATAGGAGTAGAGAAGGCTTAGGGTAAGCTTACTGAAGTATTGAAGTTCCTAAATGGTATAGATGAGATAAACTTCAAGATGTTTTACATATCACAGACTCCAGAACAAGAGGTCAGAGCCAGAGTGTGGGTGAAAAACAGTTCAGATTTGCTGGGCAGTGGCTACTGCTTTTTTTTTCTTTCATGGAATGTGGGCGTCACTGGCAAGGCCAGCATTTATTGCCCATCCCTATTTGCCCTTGAGAAGATAGTGGTGAGCCACCTTCTTGAACTGCTGCAGTCCATGCAGTCCCACAGTGCTGTTGGGGAGGGAGTTCCAGGATTTTGACCCAGCGACGATGAAGGAACGGCGATATGCTTCCAAATCAGGATAGTGTGTGACTTGGAGGGAACTTGGAGGTGGTGATGCTCCCATATGGTTGCTGCCCTTGTTCTTCTAGGTGGTAGAGGTCGCGGGTTTGGGAGGTGCTGCCAAAGAAGCCTTAGCAAGTTGCTGCAGTGCATCTTCTAAATGATACACACTGCAGCCACAGTACACCGGTGGTGGAGGGAGTGGATGTTTAAGATGTTGGATGGGGTGCCAATCAAGCAGGCTGCTTTGTTCTGGAATGTGTTGAGCTTCTTGAGTGTTGCTGGAGCTGCACTCAGCCAAGCAAGTGGAGAGTATTCCATCACACTCCTGACTTGTGCATTGTAGATGGTGGAAAGGCTCACATGTCATTGACTGCAGAGGGAGGCAGTAATGAATGATTTAAGAGAGAGTTTGATAAGTATCTGGTGAAGAATTTGCTCGCAGGATATGAGAGGTATCGTGGGATATGATATTCGCTAGACACTGGCTTTGGCCAGATGGACTACACTGGTCTTTTCTGGTTCTGTATACTCCTATATTCCTGTGATAAAGCGCAGACAAAAAGGTCTGAAATAGAGAAACAGATTGAGGCTGGAGAGGAGAGATATAGTGCCCAACTTTGCCCCCCCGGTTAAAACGGCGCACCTCAATGAAGAAGAAAAACCGCGCCAAAAACTTACCTCGGTATTCTCGCCACTGCTGGAACGTTGCAGGTCCTTGGCGTCACGCAGCACAAACAGTGGGGAGTGGACCCAGTTCCCGGCGTTGAAAACAGTGCTGGGACCTCTGCACATATGCGCTAGAGTGCGCGCGAATGTGCAGTAGCTCCTCGCCCCCACAAGCTCTGCAGGCTGTGTGGGAGAGGCCCGAAGCACACCGCCCCTAGCCCTGGCCAAATGGGCTCCCTCATCGCCTTTCCCTGCCGCGTTCAGCTCAAGCGTAACATATCAATGACTGAATGATTTCCTGTCTCTCTCGCTGATCCAAAAGACTTTCAGTAGCTTTTTAATGATTTAGGTTGCGGCTAGACGGCAGATTCCAATTTGGGATGAGCATTTGACAGAAAGTGTCTGTCGGCTGTCAGACAGGTGCAGAGAAGACCTTCGTTATGCTGCCGACTGACCTCAGTCTGACTGTTGGTGAGATGCAGTGGGAGAGTTCCAGTTCACATGTGCGTTTCAGTGTATGTTTAGAACTCCAGTTCCTTCGGCAACTCATTTTTAGTGTTAGGGAGGGTATGGGCAGGTACGCCCACTTAGTCGTATTTATTCCGTATTAAAACTGCCTGAAGCACGCCGCCCCTAGTCCTGGCCGAATGAGCTTGCTCATCGGTGGCCAGCTGCTAGTGTTTTTTAGCAATAGAGCTTTGGTGAAGGTAGGACTTCTATTTTTTTATTTGTTTATTTATTTATTTATTGATTGATTATCTGGTCCTAAATTCTTGTTTGATTTACATTCAAGTTTAATCTTCATCTGCTTTCAAAAGGAATTCTGTAAAATAGTTTGGCTGAAACTCTTATTTACAGGATTTGCTATAATGTATTTGCTAGTTTACCAATCCATTTTTAATCTAGTTGTTTAGTGCTTTGTAAGTCTTGGTGTTAGGTGCAGGCCCTCCCAGCTTCCTTGTATTTTTTATTTGTTATTGAATGTTTATTTTTGTGCTTTGTTTAGTGCTTGGTGCTTTAAATGTACTTATGCTTTAAATGTTGTTGTGAAGGTGTTTAGTGCTTTGCAAGGTCCTCTCACTTCCCTTCTACACCGCGCCCCCGCCCCCCCCGCTGCCCCCCGCCCACATCTCTGGCTACCTGCGCTGATTTCTTAGCTCACCGCAAGATTTTTCTATGCGGACACAAGTGGCCACATACGCTGGCCTAAGTTAGTTTCAAGTAACTATTAGCTGTCTAACCTTGCTTAAATGGCCAAAACAGGCGTAAGTGGCTGGTAACGACCCCTTTTGAAAAAAAAATGAAACAAAAAAAAAACCTAACTAACTCACTTACACCGGAGCAAATTAAATGGGCAGAATTGCAACTTTTAAGATACTACAAACAAATCTAGGGCTAGACTTTCCACTTTCAGGCTAAGGCCGAAAAAAATGGGCATTGTTCCAGTGATGCGGGACCTATCGCCTGTGCTGATCGCCGGCTCATGGCCCATTTTATTTTTTGCGATTTTCCACTCGGCCTTAGCCCAGCGATGTCAAATGGGCGATGTCATTTCTCAGCGATCTCCTGATCGCCCAAAGAAAACGGAAGTGAATGAAAAAAAAAGCTTCCCTAGCAACGCATTACTGCGCATGTGCAGGTTGATTTTTTTTTCAGGTTGATGCTTCTTCCTGCGTTTTGAGAGGTCAAGGGTCTTCACACATGCTCAGAAGCTCTGGGTGGGTCTGGGAGAGAGAGAGAGAGATAGAGGAGAAAGGAAGCAGGTCACAATATCTTATCCAAATTACAGATAAATTTAAAGAATGGAGGGAGGTGCAGGAAAGAGAAGGGCCAAACCCTTCAGTGAAGAGGCAAATGAGGCCCTCGTAAATGCTGTCAGCTCCAGGTGGGAGGATCTGACACGGAGTGGGCAGGGGAAACCTCCACCCCATGCATATCGCAGGAATTGGTCCGAAATAGCCGACGTAGTCACATCGGCCTCCAATGAAATGCACACACCGGACCAGTGCTGCAAACAGTGGAACAGCCTACTGGCAGCTGCGAGAGTAGTTGAAATTTATATTTATGTATTATTTAATGATCTAAATAGTAACTAGAATCTGTAATGTTATTGGGTTACATTTAAACATAACTAAATTTTACGCAACCCAGCATAAAGTTAAATGTTCACTTGTTCACTTGTTATCATTACTTAACTGTTCCCTTTCTATTCTTTCTGAAATGGTCACTTGTTGTCATGACTGAAATGGTCACTTGTTGCCATCACTGAAATGGTCACTTGTTGTCATCACTGAAATGGTCACTTGTTGTCATCACTGAAATGGTCACTTGTTGCCATCACTGAAATGGTCACTTGTTGTCATCACTGAAATGGTCACTTGTTGTCATCACTGAAATGGTCACTTGTTGCCATCACTGAAATGGTCACTTGTTGTCATCACTGAAATGGTCACTTGTTGCCATCACTGAAATGGTCACTTGTTGTCATCACTGAAATGGCACTTGTTGCCATCACTGAAATGGTCACTTGTTGTCATCACTGAAATGGTCACTTGTTGCCATCACTGAAATGGTCACTTGTTGTCATCACTGAAATGGTCACTTGTTGTCATCACTGAAATGGGCACTTGTTATCATCACTGAAATGATCACTTGTTGTCATGACTGAAATGGTCACTTGTTGGCATGACTGAAATGGTCACTTGTTATCATCACTGAAATGGTCACTTGTTGCCATCACTGAAATGGTCACTTGTTGTCATCACTGAAATGGTCACTTGTTGGCATGACTGAAATGGTCACTTGCTAGCGTGACTGAAATGGTCACTTGTTGGCATGACTGAAATGGTCACTTATTATCATCACTGAAATGGTCACTTGTTGCCATCACTGAAATGGTCACTTGTTGTCATCACTGAAATGGTCACTTGTTGTCATGACTGAAATGGTCATTTGTATTTATGACTGAAATGGTCACTTGTTGTCATCACTGAAATGGTCACTTATTGTTATGACTGAAATGGTCACTTGTTAGCGTGACTGAAATTGTCACTTGTTATCATTACTTAAATGGCCACTTGTTCCGTAAAATGTTCATTTCTTCTTCTTGTAACGTTTTGGGGATTTTGAGGGAAGGGTGGGTTGGCGCGGGGGGAGGGGGGTTGGAGGGAGGGTGTTGTTCATTAGTTCTTTGTTAATAAAAAAAAAAATTTCTACAACTTTTGAACCTTCTCTCTTACTTACATAATTTTTACAACGTACAGTTCTTCATGCAGATTTGTTTGTTTATTCTGTTTCCCCACGGAATATTATTAAATAACTTCACTATGTAAAAGCTATTTAATAAATAATTCCAATATATGCATAAATAAGATGATAATACCTATTTATATTCCCTGTCCCAAATTTCTGAGTACAATTTGCATCAATTTTACTCTCTAAATAACTCAGAACAATTCTCCACCCTTCCTCAGAGGCTAAAAATGGCATCCGTAGTGCCCATTTCCCTCTCTAAGGCCCTGAAAAAGCAACTATTTTTGAGCACTCTTTTGGGCCTTGCATTGGCCCAGCGAAGTGCATGCTAAGTGCTGAAACTTGCGATGGGCCTTGTGTGGATGATCATTTGGGCAATTATCTCAGCGATCAAAGTGAAAACTTGGGGGCCTATTTTTCTGGCGATATTTTGGGCCTAGTTTCCACTTTTTGCTCAAAATGGGTGATAGAGGTCCATTTTGGGCCATAGATGGGCCTTAGCTGGGCGATGTGAAGTGGAAAGTCTAGCCCCTAGTTACTCAAAAAAAAAACGGAGCAACTCCTGGGGAAACTTGGGCCCAAAGTGACTATCAAACAACAAGCTCTGGATCAAGTTTCGCTGCAGGAAATAGTTATTGAAGAGAAAAGAAGTGCTTGAGATGAAAAATAAAACTGGGCTTCTTGGAAATAGCTTTAACATTGGTAGTTATATTGCAGTGCCAGAGATGATACTTAGGCATGAGATGATGTAGACGAAGGAACATCCATGAAAAATAAGTGGTAGTAGTTATTGGTTGGACCCGCAAGAGCCATGAAGGAGCAATGCCTTTGAAGAATTTAAAAAATAAGATTTTCATTACCCATCAAAAGGCTAGGGGGGGTATTTTGGACCAAGTGTGAAACATCACTAAATGGGTGCAGTGGTAATAAGACGCACCTGTTTGAATATCTGGATTTAACAGACAATTTTGATCCTAATTGCTGGTTACCATCATTTGAACTTGCCTGGAGGTACTAAACAGACACCTGCAGGTTTAGCACTCAAGTTCTGCGTAGATGCAATTTTCGTGGAGCCGTGTATTTGGGCTCCTCACACCCACTTCCACTGAAGGGGCTGGATTTTTCCAGAGCTCAGAGGGTTGGTTCAGAGGCAGATCCGCTGTCAAAATCTAAAAGATTCACATTGGGACCATATCCCGCTCTGAACCTGCCTCTGTGTAAGTTTCCCAAGTGACAGGTCTGCCTGCGTTTTGCAGACTCGACACTAAGCAGCGGGTGAGCCAATTGAAATAGTTAAGAAAAAAAAAGAAAGAAAGACTTGCATTCATAAAGCGCCTTTCAAGCCAACCAGACGTCTCAAAGCACTTTACAGTCACTGAAGTACTTTTGGAGTGTAGTCACTGTTGTAATGTAAGAAATGCGGCAGCCAATTTGCAGCAGCAAGCTCCCACAAACAGCAATTTAATAATGACCAGATAATCTGTTTTTGTTATGTTGATTGAGGGATAAATTTTGGCCAGAACACCAGGGATAACTCCCTTGCTCTTCTTCAAAATAATGCCATGGGATCTTTTACGTCCACCTGGGAGAGCAGACAGGGCTACAATTTAATGTCTCGTCCAAAAGATGGCACCTTCGACAATGCAGCACTCCCTCAGTACTGTACTGGAGTGTCAACCTGAATTTTTGTGCTCAAGTCCCTGGAGTGGGACTGTGAACCCAAAACTTTCTGACTCAGAGTTGGCAGTGCTACCCACTGAGCCACAGCTGACACTAAGATGATGTTTAAAGATAGTTGAAAACCTACTAACCATTTTTCCAGCTTGGGGATCACATCAGATAAGTAGGTCAGGTTTTCAACAACTCTCTATTGCTTTGAATAAGTGACACCTGCAAAAGTGGTATAAAAGATACGATTTCACAGCTGTTCACTTTCCAATCTTAGAAGATGGAGCCTTCAGGATTTGGAAGAGATTTTTCAGCTTTATGTATTTTGCAAATGTTTGGAGTAAACTCTCTTTCCACTGTCACCTCTTTGGAACAACATATCTCACCATTGACAAATCGCTTCTGTCATCTCAACCTCAGCTCCCATCTATTCCAGCAATATCGGTGTTCTTAAAAAAAACTCATCTTGGTCCTCAGAATCCCACCACAATCAGCCCCAACACCAACATCATCAGGCACACCATCATCACCAGGCACACCAGTAGCACCAACAACAACACCAAACTTCTGCACAATCAAGTAATGCTGCACAGGACACTAGACATCAGCACCTGTCCACATTGCTGCCCTGGAGGCTAGGGATGGCCTTACCATAGCCAGATTTACTTCAGTTGATGCTGTACACCCTGGTTGCCACATGATGCACCAGGTTGGCACCACCCCACACCAGCACCATAAAGCATCTGAACAATGCCCAAGCCATTACTTTCATACGCATCACCATTGTGAGGGGTGCCCTTATGTCTCACCATTCACTACAACTCACTAAGCCGCATCTAAAGGTGCACACAAATCTGTCCAAGAATGCAAAGTTTTCAAAATAAAGATTTCAATGTTTGACAACACATTAGCAGAAACTCTAAATGAACATGGGCTAAAAGACCCAAGTGCCTACATTTGTGTGTTGTTAGTTGATATGATTAGACAAGGATGAGGGTGAATGCGAAGGGTGGCTAGTGAGATGGGGATATGATAATGTAGATAGAGAGAGAGGGATGGGTGGAGGATGTGATGTGCAGGGGTAGGGTAGAGAAGGAAGAGTGATGGGGATGTGATGAGTGGTACAACAGGATGAGGTTGAGTGTAGTTTTGCAGTAATGTTTTATGATCTACTGAGATCATTGAAAGGTTGCCCAACTGCAGCCTGGTCCTCCTGACGACATCCCTGCTTGTGCCCTCCTGTGCAATGTGCAACCAGGCTGCGTTGGTCTCCTGGGAAGATCTCTTCCGCTCTTTGGAAGGGTAGAGAATCTCCTTGTATGGTGTGACTCCCTCCATATGCTTTTGGAGAAAGTTGTGAGAGAGCCTGGATGTAACAGTGCACCTCTGTGCAGTGCTTGTCAGTGTATGTAGCACCTCAATGCTGTAGAACACTGACAGCACAACTGTCAAATCAAAGTGGGCATGGTCCCTTTAAGGAACCAGCTAATGACACGTCATCAAATGAGGTCATCAGACTCGCTTTCTTTTAATTGGCCGGGAACCTCGCAAGGCGGGCTTAACAAGCCCAATTAGAGCAAAATCACTTCAGCAGAGCGTGATGGAACCGGGAGTGGGATCGCAGTCCGCCACCTACCTTGACCGCACTTAGACCGTCTCGGTAGGTGAAATCACGGCCAAGGTGTCATTGCAGGATGCATCAGGGACTGAGGGAAAGGGTGCCCAGGTTCTCGAATGTGGCACTGGAGGTCCTAGTGGAGGAGGTCCAAAGGAGGAGGGACGTCGTATACTTGCAAGGGGGAAGGACACCACCTCACCCTCATGTCCCTCTCTCCTGCAGTAGCTGGTGCTACTCTGCCTGGCCTCATGTCCTCCTTCCATTCCCCATCCAAACCAAAGGGGACCCCTAGCAAAATGCCCAAGACCAAGCACTCCCTTTCTCCTGGTGACTCCTATAAGTTGTCCAATAAGGTGGAGTAGCACAGCGCTTACTCTTATTATGTGAAGTCCTCAGAGAATTTCTGGAATGAAGGTTGCACGAGTGTTGGTGATGTCTTGACAAGGTGTCCCAGAAAGTATCCCGATGTGTTTCAGAGGTCCCCTTTACAGCTCCAGCAGCAATGATCACGAAATGGTGCGTATCCCTTTAAGTAGTGTTTGAAATCAATATCAACACCTTGTTTGCTCCCAAACAGCGAGTCGCTGTTAGGAGAGGGCATCGGTTGAAGCGTTAGCCACCAAAATGCTGTGCAGCCTCTTTAATGAACGCTAGCAGGCATTTTAAGTGGCAATCAGCTGTTTAACAAGCTGTTCCTCGTGCTGGAATCAATCCTTTACCAAGACGACGTCTCGCACTAAACATGGCCCAACCGGTGTTTCAGCTTTAGACCCAATCTTGGCACCTCGTTAGCACGTAATATATTCAGCGAAAATTGCCGCCCTAGTTGTTTATCTGAAGAACTCTTGAATTCTATTATCGTTGCATTGGCTCATTAGTAATTTTTTTAAAGCATGTTTTGTTGAGAATTAGAATAGAATCATAGAATGATACAGCAGTGAAGGAGGCCATCCAATGATAACATGATACAGTGACAGGCAGCACATTCAGGGGTCAATGACAGTGATGTACAATAATTGTGTTGACAATGTCCTCTCCCTCTCTCTGTGAAAGCCTCTAGACTCCACTTGTGCACTTCTGATGTCAACTCAGAGCTATCCAATTAGTCCCTCTCCCCTTCCCTTTCCTCATTGTCCTGCAAATGTTTCCTCTTCAAGTATTTATCTAATTCCTTTTTGAAAATTATTAAAGAATCTGCTTCCATGACACTTTCAGGAAGCGCATTCCAGATCATAACAACTCGCTGCATAAATGTTTTTCCTCATCTCCCCTCTGGTTCTTTTGCCAATTATATTCGACCAAAAATTGCAGCCTCGCTGGGTGTAGATGTTGTGTGCACGCACCTGGCGAGGCCTCGCAAATGCCGGTTCTCGGCGTGCGTTGCGCATGCTTTTCTGATCTGTCAAAATTTATTTTGACAGATCCAACGCATCCCTGCAGAAAGGACATCCACAGGGCAGAGATTGGGCTACTTGCCCAACTCTTTCCCAGCGAATGTCCTTCAAACTCTTATGCCTGGTAAAAGCAGGCGTACAGCTTATTTTTACCAGCATAAGAGTTTTAAAATATTGAAAAATTAAATGTAATCACTAATTTTTATATTAAAAACTTTGTCAATTAAGGTAAGTTTATTCTTAAAACATTTTTTTTTCTAAAATGTTTAATTACATTCAATTTCAATTAATTTTAAATATGTGAGGTGTTTTTTTATTTATTGTGCTGTGTTTCTTGTTTTAGGAGGTATTCTCATTGATAATAATGAGAGCTCATAAAAACAGCTCCCATTATTATGAATGAGAATACGAGATAGTGATTGATGGTCCAGGCCCACGTGATTCCAGGTTACGAATACATATCTGGAGGACATGTTCCCATACACTGCATAGTGAATGAAGGCCTCTGAATGAAATCCTACATTCCTCCAGGACCACCAGGTATTTTCGGTGATTTTTTTCGGGTGTGTTGTGTAATGATGTGTGTATCGTCCCAGTACCTTAAATGTAATGTAAGCACAGAGGGCACTGTGGTGGGAAACCTGGAAGTGCCTGCAACAGGTACTATATAAGGCTGACCACCACCCATGAGAGGCACTCTGGAGCTGAACAGTAAAAGGACCAAGGTCACAGCAGTTAGATTTACACCAGACCGTGTGGAGTCAGTGATTTGTGTGCTACATACACCACATTGGCAACGAGGAAGCGGACGAACTCCATGCAACCATGGCTACTCTGGGCTCGCTACAGGATTTTACCGTGGGCAATGATTGGGAGGCCTTCACGGAAAGGCTCGAGTACTACTTCACAGCAAATGACCTGACGGAGGACACGGACGCAATGAGAGATAAGCGTAAGGCGATATTGTGGAGATGAGGTTTACTGTCTCGTCAGGGATTTGCTGGCACCCGGGAGCGCCAGGGACAAGTCATACGAGGAGCTGACTGAACTCATTCGTGACCAGTTGAAACCGAAGGAGAGCATCCTCACGGCCAGATACAAATTTTACCATCACTGCAGACCTGAGGACCAGGATATCACCAAATATGCTGCGGACCTCAGGAGACTCGCGGCGCCGTGTGATTTTGGGGCATACCTTGACGAGGCGTTACGGGACGTTTTCGTTATGGGGATTGGCCACGAGGGCCTCCTTCACAAGCTGCTGGCCACGGAACCCACAGTCACTCTGACAAAGGCCATCAGCATCAGCCGGGCATTTATGACCTCGACTTGCAGCAACAAGCAAATAATCCACACAGTCTCGAACCCGGCAGGCACTGTCCACAGGATAGCACCCACCACGGACAAAACTGCAGAACGTGGCTCTGCCTGGGGCAGAGAGCACGGACCTCGGGGTCCTGGAACTCAGAGTCCGCTGAGGGGGGCCAATCAAGCAGCACCATGCTGGCGCTGCGGAGGAAGCCATAGGGCTCACCGGTGCAGGTTTGTGGAGTACACGTGCAATACCTGCCACGTTAAAGGCCACCTTCAGCGTATGTGTAAAAGAAATCGGACTCACCATGTGACTAAGGAGATGGGGGATGATCTACTGTTCAGCGAGGAGCAGGTAGAAGATGAGGTATTTGGACTAAACATGTGTACTGATGACGATTCGCCCCCAGTGATAAGGGAAGCAAAAATCAACGGAGTCCCTGTGAGTATGGAAGTGGACACGGGCTCGGGTCCGTCGTTGATGAGTCGGAGAACTTTTGATAAACTGTGGATTAACCCAGCTGCACGACCCAAGCTGGTCCCGGTCACGGCGAAGCTGCGTACCTACACCAGGGAACTAATACCGGTTCTTGGCAGAGCGATGGTGCAGGTATCCCACGGGGACGAGTTGCACGGTTTACCTTTTGTGGGTCGTTGCAGGCGATGGGCCGACACTCCTCGGCCGGAGGTGGATGGGGACGGTCCGTGGGAGCTGGGAAGACTTCATCACCCCACAGGCTGCTGCTCCCCGGGTCTCTAGAGAGCAGCGCCGACCGAGCTGGAGCTGCAGCCTCAATCCCCCCACAGGCAAGCCCCAGGCCCGGACCTCAAGCCACAGAGATCCTGCAGCCTCAGCCCCCACAGGCAAGCAGCCCTGCACAGAGGGACTTAGTGGGGGGGGGGGGGGGCGGGTGGTGAGCCGGCGGGGTGCGAGGGATCCAGGATGGCCGGCAGATCAGAAGAGCCCCGCCGAGGAGCTGTTAGCGTCGGGCGGCGGCAGCAGCTGGAGGTCGGCGGCTGCATGGGAGGCCGCTACAGAGGCCGCTGGGGAGGCGGCAAGTGCGGCCGCTGGAGAGGCCACGACGGCAGCAGGAGAGGCGGCAAGTCAGGTGGCAGCGGAGGGGAGCAGAGGCTGCGACGGTAGAGGGCATCCGGAGCGGCAGAGAAGAAGATGGCGGCGCCCAAGGAGAAGCCTCGTGGAATCCTCCTGCATCAAAGATGGCGCTTTAAAAAGGAAATGCACCCGGGAGTCTTATAAGGGCTTTACCAAGAGGTGGTCCCCACAAAGGACTTCTGTAAGGCAGAGCGAGTCTAAAATGAGCTATGTTAATGTGAGATGGCGAATTTATAATAAGAATTAATTTTTTAATGCTGAATGGCCACTGTATTTGTGTAAAATAATGGATGAAGTACAATTAATGATCAGGGCTAACAAGGAAATCGAGGATCCGTTACCAGTCAATAACTAGTTAATGTACCAGATAACATGTACCATACTAACGCACTGTCTATGCCTACCTGACTTCCGTTGGACAAGTGTGATGTTATGTATTGATGTGTGTATCGTTGTCCTGCGTCCTGGTTGGGGGGAGGGGGGACGGTGATGTTATGTAATGATGTGTGTATTGTCCCAGTACCTTAAATGTAAAGTAAGCACTATGCCACACCACAGAGGGCGCTGTGGTGGGAAACCTGGAAGTGCCTGCAACAGGCACTATATAAGGCTGACCACCACACCTGAGAGGCACTCTGGAGCTGAACAATAAAGGACGAAGGTCACAGCAGTTAGATTTACACCAGACTGTGTGGAGTCAGTGATTTGTGTGCTACATACACCACAGGGTGGGAGGTATTCGTCCAAAGGAAGCCTCGGATGGCAATTTTCTCCCCATTATATCTGTGTCCTCTGGCTACCAACCCTCCTGCATCTGACAACAGTTTCTAAAAATAGCTAGAATGATGAAATTTCAGTGATAATCAAGAACTGTGAGTGGAAAACATATATAGAAAAAGGATGGAAAGTGAATAAAATGGAAAGAGAGAAACAGAAAGAGCGAATGAAAAGAAAGAACTATAAAGGGAATAAATTAATAGAGTACAGGGGAGGAGACACAGAAAAGGAAACAAGTAACAGAACTGAAAGTTATAGGCGCTAGTTGGCGATTGCATTGTACTGCTGAGTGCTTTAATATGGGCTAGCATCTACAGTTCCCATATCATGAGTGTTCGCTCTCAGCCATGACATCACAAGAAGTGCTCAAGTGGAATCTAGAAGCTTTCACAGAGAGAGGGAGAGGACATTGTCAGCAGTCATTGACTCCTGAATGTGTTGTATGTCATCTTATCATTTTAGCAAAAAGGATATGTTTTTGCCCTCATGTTAAAGGATTTGTGAACTCGAGTATGAATAAAAATATCAATTCAGGATATTTCTTTCACTTTTGTCTTGCAGTCAGAATTCCATGAGATTTCAAGAAGAATAGTTAATTTTAGGTGATGTCGTATTTTATACTGTGATTATTTTCTGAATTTGATTAGAGATTGTCAATCAGGGATGTCTAAACTGCAGTCCCTGGGCCACATGTGGTTCCTGAGGCCTACAGGCTATCCTGTGAAGCTGTCCTACTACTGTCTATTTTTCTGCTGATTGCCCCTGTTTGAATGTTCTGCATTGGGAGGTTTGGAAACAACTGTTTCTCTCGCTGTTGCCTCATTGGTAGCTAAATGCAAAATCGCAACGCCAAGCTCTATTACTATCAACAATGTGAAATGTATGCCAATTACTGGTAACATGGATTTAATCTTCCCAGCTATCCAAAAGATCTATGATACCTATCTATGAAGACCAACATTTTGGACACCCCTTCTGCAAAGGGTCATCACTCAAATAGTATTTTATTCACTAATCAGGAATAGTTTATATCTCCCTTGTGTATGTACGCTGAACACGAGGATGAACCACCCAAATCTAGAATCCCTGGATGTCAAGGGGCATACAACGTAGGATAAGGCAAAAAACAGAAGTTTATGTCAGATAAGGAGGCCTAAATACTGCAGAAAGCCTAGAGGAGTACCGAAAATGCAGAGATGAAATTAAAATGGAAATTAGGAAAAAAAAGAGAGGGCATGAAATAATATTGGCACGTAAAATCAATGAAAACCCAAAGTTGTTTTATAAATACATAAAGAGCAAGAGGATAACTGAAGAAAGAGTAGGGTCCATTAGAGATTAAAAAGGTAATCTTTGTGTTGAGGCAGAAGACGTGAGCATGGTTCTTAAGGAATACTTTGCGCCTGTCTTCACAAAAGAGAGGAACAATGCAGACATTGTAGTTAAGGAGGAGGTAGGCAAAACATTAGATGAGATAAGCATAGTGAGAGAGGAAATATTAAGTGGTTTAGCATCTTTGAAAGTAGATAAATCGGCAGGCCCAGATGAAGTTTATCCGAGGCTGTTAAGAGAAGCAAGAGAGGACATAGCTGAGGCTCCGAGCATGATTTTCCAATTCTCTCTGGCTACAGGTGTGATGCTGGAGGACTGGAGGACTGCTAACATTGTAGCATTGTTTAAAAAGGGAGAAAGGGATAGACCGAGTACTTGGAGGCCAGTCAGCCTAGCCTCGGTGGTGGGCAAATTATTGGAAAAAATTCTGAGGGACAGTATTAATCGTCATTTAGAAAGGCACAGATGAATCAAGTACAGTCAGCATGGATTTGTTAAGGGAAGGTCATGTCTAACAGTGGGAGTATGAAGGCTATGCTTGAACTGTATAAAACACTAGGTAGGCCACAGCTAAAGTACTGCTTACAGTTCTTGTCACCACATTACAGAAAAGATGTGATTGCACGAGAGGAAATGTTGCCAGTACTGGAACATTTTAGCTATGAGGAAAGATTGGATAGGCTGGGGTCGTTTTCTTTGGAACAGAGGAAGCTGACTTAATTAAGGTGGATAAAATTATAAGGGACCTAGATACAGTGGATAGAAAGAACCTATTTCCCTTAACAGATATATCAATAACCAGTAGCATCAATTTAAAGTAATTGGTAGGAGGATTAGAGGGCAGTTGAGGAGAACTTTTTTCAACCAGAGAGTGGTCAGGGTTTGGAACTCACTGCCTGAAAGGGTGGAAGAGGCAAATAATGATCAGGAGAGACACAAGACTCAATAAAATCTCAATTATTTATTATTTCAGCTTGATTTAACCATTTGTTTGAACAAATTAATTCAGCACAGTGACATTTTAGAAATGCATCATACGACGGAAGGAGCCAACAGATGAACAACTGCTGCCCCAGTCACTGAATCTCCTGTATTCACCGGGTCTCATGAAGTACTGCCGGCCTCTGTAGTTGGGATGTTCATAGAAGGTCCAGTAACCGTCCATCACATGGCAGGAGTGAATGTCACGGTAACGGAAATGATCGTAGACAGAGGGACAGTCATCCATGAATTCCATCATCTGCCCTCCAAAGTCAGGCCTCTCATAAATTCTCATTCTGTAGGAGTTACTGCTGGACTGGAAGGGTAAGAGAATCATGTCAGTAAATATATTAAGCCCCAAAATGGACAAAAGATTTATCACAGTTATAAAACTAGCCAGAAATTTACAGATAATTTATCTTTATACTTTTTAGTCTGGTTTAAATTATTACTTGATGCACAAGTTATTCAATGAGTGGGAAATATTATGGGATATCTTGTTTGTTTACATTTGTGGTTATAATTAGTTATCAGTGGTGAATTCTTGAATCATCTTCATGACGGGTAAATATCAAATATTCCACTTGTGTCCTTTTCAGCTACTTGTACTTTATCAATTCAAACGGAAATCAAGCATTGATTGAGTGTAATTTATATTTAACAAACTCCTTTACAAAGATGGGATGTATCTTAATATGCCTCAATGAGTTATGGATGATAGTTTTCATGGTCGTTCAGTGGTGAGTGACACGGCGAATATTAATTTGCTGGGGAGAAGAATTAAATTGACAAGAATGTCTTAGCCTGTATAATATTTTAAATGTTAACTACCATTGTGTTCAATAAAAATCAACTTCTGTGGTATTAGAAGTTGAAGTGCTTAATAGTTACATCAGTGTTAGAAAGAACAATGAAAACTGACTAAAAACAAGTTTAGAACTTACATATGGGTAGGTGCGACATGACCTGATGTTGTCATTGAATCCCATCCAGCGTTGGTAGTCAGGATATTCTCCCCTGCTCAGAACATACTGGTATCCCATGTAATTGGGTCTCTCATACCCCACCCACCAGTCACTCTCCACACGGATGGAGTTACAGCGGCTGAAGTAAGGGGACAGGTCAGCACAGTCAGTACTGCACTCGTAGTGCCGACCCTGGAAGTTCCTGTCCTCGTAAAAGATGATCTAGAGAAAAATAATTACTTCAAGTAACATTTCTGCAAAGCAGTAATAAAATAATATCACAATATTGTTCAGTAAAAACGACTTACCTTTCCCATTTTGCTCTGAATGATTCAGTGACTGTGACGAGGGTCAGTGGAGCTGGGCTATTTATATATTCCTCTGAAAGGGCACAGTAGCAACACACATTGTAAGTGAAATCACTGTAGACCTATGTAAGCAGAATTGTCCCTGACACCTTTCATCTTTTGTTGCAAAGGTCTAAGTTCATTGCTTTTTCACACTACCATTTTGGGCATCTATGTATTGTCAAACATTCTAATTGCATTGAGTGGAAGGTTCAGCTGCGCATACAGTTACTGAATACGTAGTGTATTTCCAAACAATTGGTCTTAAACTCATAATCTTAAAAAAATTGCATTTTATTGCATGAGGTTAAATGGAATTATTGCAACATATCAGGACTTTAATGTGGACAAATGTGAAAGTACTTCACTTTGGATTGGAGAGGTGACCAGAAGCTTGATGGGAAAACTTAATTTTCAACAGGCTTTTAAGGGTCCAGAGAATTAGAGAGATTTGGAGAGTGAGTACCACAGAATAACACTGCAGCAAATTTCAATCATTCTATGAGATTTAATATAATAAGTATCTCCTTTTGATGCCCCCAATATATTCATTATGACAAATCTAAGATATAGTCAGTTATATATAAACACAAAGTGCATTGCTCAGCTTCCATCACAAATTCTATGATAGCTTCTAGATTGTGTGCAACTTTATTGCAAAAGCCTCATGAAAGTATTATTAATTTATTTCTATATTGCTTATAAATCTAGGGACATAGCACAATGTGTTTACAGTGAGTCACAAATTATTTGTTAACTAGTATTATTCATTGAGTAAAATTCATGATCTTCTAGCCAAGTGGTTATTATTTTTAAGTTGTTATTTCCATTCAAATATTAAACTGGTAATATATGATACATATTACAATATTGGTCAATTTTTAGCACATTATCAAATAGCAATCTGTTTGTTCCGGTACCGTTCATCAATTTTACTTTATATCATAGTTGAACAACGTTATGGAAAATAAAATTTGCAGAGGTTACAATAACAGTGAGATATGAACTTTGAAAGATGGAAATGTACCTCAGGGTTGTTATTCCATGCCCAGGAAACTGACAATTAAATTAATTTGTTTGTTCCAAAGAGCTTGATAGAGAATGGTACATTACAGACTAAATTAATTTAAAAGCATACCATTTCATTGGGTTTTCATATCTGGTGTGGTCACCTGAGTTTTTGACATAAACTGGAATCAGGTAGCTCAGTAAATAAACAATGTTTAGCGCATTTCTAGTAGAAGTTGTCTACATTGCTCTTTAGTCAATTGCTATAGTGACACTGGCTTCTTGGTATCTGCAGTTCTTTAATCTCTGTAGAAATTCCTACAAATGTGACGTTGAAGTCATATGGATTTTGATTTATTAATAAGCCCAGGAATGAGAACCCTGACCCCTTGTGGTGATATTACAATCCTAGCCTCTTTGGGACTATCCAGGATCAGCCTACTTCTCAGGTCTTCACTCTCAACTTAATGTTGAAGTAACCAAATCCTAAAGACACTGAATGGATTTGAAGGTCGAATCTATCTCTCCCCAAAGGAAAGGAACAATCCGAGAATGTTACCATCCTCCAGATAGCACTTTTTAGCACGTTTCAGCCAGATTATAATGTCTTGGATATTGTAAGGGTCCGGGGGTCTTTCCCCAGTAATGTATCTCTTCACTAAAAGAGTGTACGGAGATATGGTTCAGGAGTTAGCAATACAGAAGACAATTCTAAAATATACAGAGGTTTATTAAAGAATCGATCTGCGATTTACAGCTGGTGAGATAGTCAATCACATTAACAGTTCTTAAAAAAGGTAAAAAATACAATCTTATTTCTATTAGAGAATCTAACTTTTAAATCTAAATTTTGTTACCGTATTACAGTTCTTAAAATTGTTTAAGTAGGATATCCATCAATTATCAAGGTAGCATTTACCTTAAATCCCCGAGTAGCAGAAGACTATAGAGCAAGCACGATGCCTCTGCCCTGCTCTATAGTCGAGAGACGCTTAAGTGAGTCTAAGCGAGTCTAAAAAATCTCATCTGAGCTCTAAATATTTATACATTTCCCAGTTGTTTTTCACCCTAGCTGCAAGCATTTCTTGTTGATCAAGTTAATCAGTGCTAGTTATATTTTAGCAGACTTTTGCATCCAGCTAAAACTGTATCAACATATGACCATTGTGAGGTTACCATCTATAGTCAAGGGCAGATGCCATTTGTTTATGCGGTGGGCACTTGTTGTTATAACATGCGTCCCATTTTAAGAAGTTGTAAAGTAACTATCCAGGGTCACAAAAACTGGTCTTGTTTATGGCGTTGGTACTTCAAGTTAGTCAATTCAGCTGAATTAATTACTGTTCCAACATGTGTTGATTGTGAAATTACCATGCTATGGTTAAAGCCTTTTGTTTATGTGGTGGGCACTCCAAATTAGTCAATTCAGCTGACTACTGTTTCAACAATTGTCTTATTTTAAGAATATAAAGTAACTATCCAAGGTCGATCCTTCAAGGCTAGAATTCCTTCACACCATCATTTCAAGGAGGACAGCTCACTATGATCAGAATGGAGCTTCGATATGAGATCATCAGTGTGTCTCTAGACTCAAATAATAAAATAATGTTTCATCATAGTCTGTTGCCTCTTCCATATATTTTGCAGTGGGTGTGTTTCCTGACATGAACTTGGGATGCCTACAAGCCATAACAACATCACTGATACAGCTGACTATTAGAGAAAGCTACAATGAGGGATACATTTTCAAGAGGGAGTTAAACTACATATGGTTCCTTTGTTGATGAGAGTAGTGACAAAGAATGCTTGTCAGTTAAACTGCAGACTTTAAAACATGTCATACTGAAAGGGTCAAAATATTTAATACTGGATAATATGAATAAGAGCGTGAGATGGAAGCTTTCTATACAGTTATCAAAAGAATAACTGTGGAAGTCATTTAACATCACAGGAGAAAGATCCATTTCAAAATATGTGGAAATGATTGGAATAAAGATTTTGTTTTACAACAACATAATGAACTTAATGATGGAATTCCAGTCAAAAGTATATTAAAATCCATGTAATTACTGATACGCAATAGTCTCGACTAATTTGTATGGAACGCATTTTGTAAGCTATTCAATGACTTGGATTTCCCTTGGTATTCTGACTGAAGAGAGTGATTGTTACCATGGGTTAATTTTGGGGAATAGGGTCAAAATGGAGGAACTGCATACAGTGTGTAATCACAAGAGTTAGAGATTAAAAGGCCGATTCATCAAAAATGGTTCCAGTTAGTAAATTAAGTAGAAGCGAATCAGCCCTCATTCTCATAGCTGATGTAAGTGGTTTCCCTTAGGTGTTTTCGACACACCCCCCACTTTACAATAGTACTAGAGCTGGGAGTGATTACTGTGCTGAACAGATGAATGAGTCAGAGACGAATATCTTGGTCTCAACCGGCAATGCTTTTATTAAAGTTAACGCACATACCTGAAACCAGTAAAACCACACACACCCTGGTGTGTAAAAGAAACAAATGCAGTACAACACACAGTCTGGCCAATCTAAACAGGCCCCGATCGCGAAGTACCCACGTCTAAAACTTCCCCTGAAAACCCCTAAGATTTGGTTGGGAGAACACACGATGCCCACTCACACCATAGCTGTGATCTTAAAATTGTGTGTGCAGAGATGATGCTCAAATATTCGTTGGCTTACTCGCTGCTTCTCTTGATGAAAACGTATCTCTTCTGGATTCTTCTCTCCGTCCCATACGAAGGGTTCGGTCCTTGTAGAGGCAAATCAGCGAGAGCAAGAGAGAGATGCTGTGGTTAGACAGCCTCTTTTATACTCCAGTTCCTTTGCCTTTTCAGGCCGAATAAAGATTGTTGTTGTTTCGAGACTGTAATGTCTTTACTCAGTAGCACAAAACCCACATGAGGCACATTCTATGGACAAGGTCACTCTATGACCTGAACCTTTATTCACAGGACCAAGAAGTGATGACCCTGCATGGGACCTCCCTTTATATACCTGGATGACCAGGTAAGGAGTGTCTCCCGCAAGTTCACCCCCTGTGGTCAAGGTGTGCATTGCTTAAGTATATACAGTATTGCAGTGGTGTTACATAGAGATTACATACATGACATCACCCCACCCCCCCCAAAGTCTTATTGGGATCATAGGTTAAGTCTTTCAGGTGGTCTATGCTCCCTTGTGGAGTGCTGCAGTTGGGGCTCTGGTTGTTGAGCCTTGGCGTGAGTGTCTGTCACCTGTGGTGATTCCGGCCTGTCAGGGCTGACCGCAGGGACTGTGCATGCTGCTGAATGTTCTTGTTGCTCGTTTACTGGCGGTGGTGTGAACACTATCTCATGATCTTCCTCGGGTTCCTCAGTGTCCATGCTGAACCTTTTTTTCACTTGGTCCAGATGCTTACGGTATATCTGCCCATTGTTAAGTTTTACCACAATGACTCTGTTCCCGTCTTTGTCTATTACAGTATCCTCAAGCCATTTGGGCCCCACGGTGTGGTTGAGGACAAATACGGGGTCATTTATTTCTATACATCTCCCCCTTGAGTTTCGGTCATGGTACTCGTTTTGGGACTGATGCTTGCCCTCAATTATGTCGGTCAGGAATGGGTGAATGAGGGACAACCGAGTTTTGAGTGTTCATTTCATAAGTAGCTCAGCGGGCGGGACCCCCGTGAGCAAGTGCAGTCGGGACCTATAGGCCAGCAGGAGGCATGATAGGCGGGATTAAAGTGAGGGTCCTTGAATCCTGAGCATGTCTTGTTCAATGATTTGGACTGCACGTTCCGCCTGGGTATTGGAGGCCGGCTTGAACGGTGCTGTCCTGACGTGGTTGATGTCATTGCCCAACATGAACTCCCGGATTTCGTAGTTTGTGAAACATGGGCCATTAGTGCTAACAAGGATGTCCGGCAAGCCGTGGGTTGCAAAGACAGCACATAGACTCTCCACAGTGGTGGATGTCATGCACGAATTCAAAATGATGCATTCGATCCATTTCGAGTACGCATCTACCACAATGAGAAACATTTTTCCCATGAACGGGCCCGCGTAGTCAACATGAATACGTGACCATGGCCTGGTGGGCCAGGGCCACGGGCTGAGTGGGGCCTCACTGGAGGCATTATCCAGGTGGGCACACGTCGTGCACCTGCGAACACAGTGTTCCACGTCTGAATCAATTCCAGGCCACCAAACATGTGACCGGGCAAATCATTACAAATGGGTATGATTTGGTGGCCATTACAGAAACATGGTTGCAGGGTGGCCAAGACTGGGAATTAAACATACAGGTGTATCTGATGATTCGGAAAGATAGACAAGAAGGAAAAGGAGGTGGGGTAGCTCTGTTAATAAAGGATGATATCAGGGCTGTTGTGAGAGACGATATTGGCGCTAATGAACAAAATGTTGAATCATTGTGGGTGGAGATTAGAGATAGTAAGGGGAAAAAGTCACTGGTGGGCGTAGTTTATCGGCCCCAAATAATAACTTCACGGTGGGGCGGGCAATAATCAAGGGAATAATGGAGGCATGTGAAAAAGGAACGGCAGTAGTCATGGGGGATTTTAACCTACATATCGATTGGTCAACTCAAATCACACGGGGTAGCCTGGAGGAGGAATTCATAGAATGTATACAGGATTGTTTCTTAGAACAGTATGTTATATAACCTACAAGGGAGCAAGCTATCTTAGATCTGGTCCTGTGTAATGAGACAGGAAATATAAATTATCTCCTAGTAAAAGGTCCTCTCGGAATGAGTGATCACAGTATGGTTGAATTTGTAATACAGATTGAGAGTGAGGAAGTTGTGTCAGAAATGAGCGTACTATGCTTAAACAAAGGGGACTACAGTGGGATGAGGGCAGAGTTGGCTAAAGTAGATTGGAAACACAGACTAAACGGTGGCACAATTGAGGAACAGTGGAGGACTTTTAAGGAGCTCTTTCATAGTGCACAACAAAAATATATTCCAGTGAAAAAGAAGGGTCGTAAGAGAAGGGATAAACAGCCGTGGATAACCAAGGAAATAAAGGAGAGTATCAAATCAAAGACCAATGCGTATTAGGTGGCTAAGGTTAGTGGGAAACTAGAAGATTGGGAAAATTTTAAACAACAGCAAAGAATGACTAAAAAAGCAATAAAGAAAGGAAAGATAGATTACGAAGGTAAACTTGCGCAAAACATAAAAACAGATAGTAAAAGCTTTTACAGATATATAAAACGGAAAAGAGTGACTAAAGTAAATGTTGGTCCCTTAGAAGATGAGAAGGGGGGTTTAATAATGGAAAATGTGGAAATGGCTGAGACTTTAAACAATTATTTTGCTTCGGTCTTCACAGTGGAAGACACAAAAACCATGCCGTAAGAGGACCTTCAGACAATCACTAGCACTAGGGGGGTAGCGCTGGACAAGCTAATGGGACTCAAGGTAGACAAGTCCCCTGGTCTTGATGAAATTCATCCCAGAGTATTAAAAGAGATGGCGGAAGTTATAGCAGATGCATTCGTTATAAGCTACCAAAATTCTCTGGACTCTGGGGAGGTACCAGCGGATTGGAAAACAGCTAATGTAACACCTCTGTTTAAAAAAGGGAGCAGACAAAAGGCAGGTAACTATAGGCCGGTTAGTTTAATATCTGTAGTGGGGAAAATGCTTGAAACTAGCATTAAGGAAGAAATAGAGGGACATCTAGATAGGAATAGTGCAATCAAGCAGACGCAGCATGGATTCATGAAGGGGAAATCATGTTTAACTAATTTACTGGAATTCTTTGAGGATATAATGAGCATGGTGGATAGAGGTGTACCGATGGATGTGGTGTATTTAGATTTGCAAAAGGCATTCGATAAGGTGCCACACAAAAGGTTACTGCAGAAGATAGAGGTACGCGGAGTCAGAGGAAATGTATTAGCATGGATAGAGAATTGGCTGGCGAACAGAAAGCAGAGAGTTGGGATAAATGGGTCCTTTTCGGGTTGGAAATCGGTGGTTAGTGGTGTGCCACAGGGATCGGTGCTGGGACCACAACTGTTTACAATATACATAGATGACCTGGAAGAGGGGACAGAGTGCAGTGCAACAAAATTTGCAGATGACACTAAGATTAGTGGGAAAGCAGGTTGCGTAGAGGACACAGAGAGGCTGCAAAGAGATTTGGATAGGTTAAGCGAATGGGCTAAGGTTTGGCAGATGGAATACAATGTCGGAAAGTGTGAGGTCATCCACCTTGGGGAAAAAAAACAGTAAAATGGAATATTATTTGAATGGGGAGAAATTACAACATGCTGCGGTGCAGAGGGACCTGGGGGTCCTTGTGCATGAATCCCAAAAAGTTAGTTTGCAGGTGCAGCAGGTAATCAGGAAGGCGAATGGAATGTTGGCCTTCATTACGAGAGGGATGGAGTACAAAAGCAGGGAGGTCCTGCTGCAACTGTACAGGGTATTGGTGAGGCTGCACCTGGAGTACTGCGTGCAGTTTTGGTCACCTTACTTAAGGAAGGATATACTAGCTTTGGACGGGGTACAGAGACGATTCACTAGGCTGATTCCGGAGATGAGGGGGTTACCTTATGATGATAGATTGAGTAGACTGGGTCTTTACTCGTTGGAGTTCAGAAGGATGAGGGGTGATCTTATAGAAACATTTAAAATAATGAAAGGGATAGACAAGATAGAGGCGGAGAGGTTGTTTCCACTGGTCGGGGAGATTAGAACTAGGGGGCACAGCCTCAAAATACGGGGGAGCCAATTTAAAACTGAGTTGAGAAGGAATTTCTTCTCCCAGAGGGTTGTGAATCTGTGGAATTCTCTGACCAAGGAAGCAGTTGAGGCTAGCTCATTGAATGTATTCAAGTCACAGACAGATAGATTTTTAACCAATAAGGGAATTAAGGGTTACGGGGAGCAGGCAGGTAAGTGGAGCTGAGTCCACGGTCAGATCAGCCATGATCTTATTGAATGGCGAAGCAGACTCGATGGGCCTAGATGGCCTACTCCTGTTTCTAATTCGATGTTCTTATATTCTTATGCCTTCATCAGCACGATGCCTGGATGCTCGCTGTGGAGTTCCCTGATGAATGCCTCCCTGACCCTCTGGGGCATGACTACCCGGCTGCCCCATAGTAGGCAGTCAGCTTGGATGGAGAGCTCATCCATCCGCCTGTGAAACGGTCTGACCTCCTTAGGGCATGCTCCGTGTGCGGGCGCCGAATCCGCAGTCAGGGCACATTTCTTAATCAGGGATAGGAGGGGATCTCTGTTTGTCCAGATTTTGATCTGGCGAGCTGTGATGGGGGAGCCTGCGCTGTCAAAGGCATCAACGGCCATGACCATCTCAGCGCTTTGTTTCGCTGCCCCCTTGGTGGTGGCCAGTGGAAGCCTGCTGAGCGCGTCAGCGCAATTTTCGGTGCCAGGCTGGTACCGGATGGAGTAGTCATAAGCAGCCTGAGTGAGAGCCCATCGCTCTATGTGGGCTGACGCATTGGCATTGTCAGCCTTGCTGTCTGACAACAGGGATGTTAACGGCTTATGGTCCATTTCTAATTCGAACCTCCTGCCAAAAAGGTACTGATGCATTTTTTTTACACCATAGACACACGCGAGTGCCTCCATCTCAACCATCCCATATCCCCGTTCTGCTTGAGAGAGCGACCTGGAAGCATAAGCCACAGGTTGTCGTTGGCCCTCAGCATTACTCTGCTGCAACACGCACCCAACTCCATAGGACGATGCATCACATGTCAGAACCAATTTCTTACAGGGGTCGTACAGGGTCAATAACTTATTTGAACAGAGTCGGTTCCGCGCCCGATTGAAAGCCCGTTCTTGACAGCCCCCCCAAAACCAATCACAACCCTTATGCAAGAGCACGTGTAGCGGCTTCAACAACGTGCTTAAGTTCGGCAGAAAGTTCCCGAAATAGTTCAAGAGTCCCAGAAATGAACGCAACTCTGATGTGTTGCCGGGCCTGGGCGCTCGTCGAATCGCCTCTGTTTTGGATTCGGTGGGCCGAATCCCATCTGCAGCAACCCTCCTGGCCAGGAACTCAACCTCAGGAGCCAAAAACACCCATTTAAACTTCTTGAGTTGGAGCCCTACCCGGTCCAGTCGGCGTAGCACCTCCTCCAGGTTGTGGAGGTGTTCTTCAGTGTCACAACCCGTGATGAGGATGTTGTCCTGAAAAACGATTGTTCCAGGAATGGATTTCAGCAGGCTTTCCATGTTTCTTTGAAAAATCGCGGCAGCTGATCGAATGCCAAACGGGCATCTGTTGGAAATGAACAGTCCCTTGTGCGTAGTGATGGTGGTCAGTAGTTTAGATTCGTCGGCCAGTTCTTGGGTCATGTAGGCTGAGGTAAGATCCAACTTGGTAAACAGCTTGCCGCCTGCCAGCGTGGCGAAAAGATCCTCCGCTCTCGGGAGCGGGTATTGGTCTTGTAGGGACATCCGATTGATGGTGGTCTTGTAGTCGCCACAGATCCTGACCGAACCATCCGCTTTTAGGACGGGAATGATGGGGCTCGCCCAGTCGCTGAATTCAACGGGCGAGATGATGCCCTCTCTCAGCAAACAGTTCAATTCGCTCTCAATTTTCTCCCGCATCACATACGGCACTGCTCTGGCTTTGTGGTGCACTGGTCTGGCATCCGGGATGATGCGTGTCACTACTTTGGTACCTTTGAACGTCCCGACGCCAGGTTGAAATTTATGACTCAAATTGCTGTGGGACCTGTGAGCATGAAATTCGCTCCACAGACGACATTGCGTGCACGTCCCCCATTTCCAGTTAATCTCTGCTAACCAGCTCCTTCCCAACAGTGCGAGACCATTGCCCAGGACAATCCAGAGCGGCAGCCGGTTCACTGATCCATTGTGAGTGACCGCCAACATTGTACTGCCTAGTACTGGAATGATTTCTTTGGTATACATCCGTAGTTGTGTCTCAATGCATTCTAGTTTGGGTCTGCTGTCTTTGAGTGACCACAGCTTTTCGAATTGTTGAACACTCATGAGTGACTGGCTGGCCCCCGTGTCCAGCTCCATGCGTACAGGGATGCCGTTTAATAAAACCTTCATCATCATTGGTGGCGTTTTGGTATATGAGCTGTGAATGTTTGCCACATGAACCCGCTGAGCTTCAGCGTCCATAGATTTGCCCCAAGAGTCATCCTGCATCACAGACCCCTCTTCTGGTCCATCCACCTCGTAAATTAGCCTAGTTACAGGCTTCCTGCACATTCGAGCTCAATGACCACTGAGGTTGCATTTTCTGCAGACAAATTGTTGAAACCTGCAAGTCCTGGCAGAGTGTTTCCCCTCACATCTCCAGCATGAGCTGAGATTCCCATTGTTGTGAACAAAGGAGCAATGACCCAGCATTCCTTGCTGATTGTCCCTTTGACTGCCCTTGAGTACCCTGTTAGTGGGTGTCAATGGCCCCATCCCAGACCGCATTGTCCACTGCGATGGCGTAAATGTCCGTTCAGCCTGCCATTGTCTCTGTTGAAAACATACTCTGGGGTCTATTGCTGCCTGGGGTGTGTCGAACTTCCCTTGCCTGCCTGCGGAGCTCTGAGTCGTGTTTATGATATTGACTCCCTGATCCCCCGCCGCGTTGGAGGCAGAATTGCGCGCATATATTATTTTGGTTTCCGCCTCGCCCGCCATGAAAGTCTGAGCCATCAACGCCGTCAAAGTCAAGTCCTTGGTCTCAATTAACTTTCGGAAAATCCCCGCATGACCGATGCCCTCAATAAAGAAGTCCCTTAACATCTCCCCCCTGCAGGCGTCTGTGAACTTACAGAGGCTGGCCAAACACCGGAGGTCCGCAATGAAGTCTGGTATGTTCTGTCCTTCACGACGTCTGTGGGTATAGAATCTGTGTCGGGCCATGTGTATGCTGCTCGCCGGTTTGAGGTGCTCACTGATTAATTTGCTGAGCTCTTCAAAGGTTTTGTCCACCGGCTTTTCGGGTGCTAGTAGTTCCTTCATGAGCGCGTAAGTCTTAGGTCCGCAGCTGGTCAGCAGATGTGCCCTTCACTTGTTGGCCACTGCATCTCCCAGCCATTCTTTCGTGACAAAGCTTTGCTGCAGCCTCTCAATGAAATCGTCCCAGTCCTCACCAACACAGTACCGTTCCTCTGTGCTACCAGTGGCCATTCTCGTGGGTCGTTGATTCCTGTTTCTCGTCGCCAATGTAATGTCCTTACTCAATGGCACAAAACCCACAAGAGGCATATTCTATGGACAAGGTCACTCTATGACCTGAACCTTTATTCACAGGACCAAGAAGTGATGACTCTGCGTGGGACCTCCCTTTATATACCTGGATGACCAGGTAAGGAGTGTCTCCCACAAGTTCACCCCCTGTGGTCAAGGTGTGCAATGCTTAAGTATATACAGTATTGCAGTGGTGTTATATAGAGGTTACATACATGACAGAGGCTTCCTGTGGGTGTGTCTTCTTCTGGCCCAATAAAGTTTTTTTCTTTGTTTCGAGGCTTTCTGTTTTGAGTCCAGTGATGGGTTTTTGCATCTGACCGGTCTGAGCTTAATGGCTTTCTATTGTTCTGGTATCTCATCCAGATGGAACGGATGAGGCTAAAGAGGTTTTTTATTCTAACCTCGAGACATCCTAGTCCCGTGTCCCCACGGGCGACAAATTGATCCTCCTGGGTGATTTTAATGCCAGGGTTGGCAAAGACACAGCCCTCTGGGGAGGTGTGATTGGCAGTTTCAGCGGTACCCTACTCCTGACAAAATGTCGAGAACATGAACTCCTCATCACCAACACCTTGTTCCGCCAGAGGGACAAATACAAGGCATCGTGGCAACACCCTTGCTCCAAACACTGGCACCTGCTTGACTATGTCATCGTCCGAGCCAGGGATTGCAAGGATGTGCACATTACCCGCGCCATGACAGGAGCTGATGACTGCTGGACAGACCACCGCCTAATCCGATCCATCATCAACATTATCATTGTCCCAAAGCAGAGGGGATAGCAGAAGCAGTTCCGCAAAAAAGTTAATGCCGGGGCACTTAGAGACCCAGCTAAGAAAGCCTTATACAGCCAATGCCTCACAGCCAATCTGGCGTGCCTTGATGACCCTGAGATGCAGAATCCCCAGAGTGCTTGGTCTGCCCTCCAGGCCTCTATAACCAGTGCCTGTGAAGAGATACTTGGTCACTCAACCAGAAAACATCAGGACTGGTTTGTTGAAAATGATCAGGAGATCGAAGAACTAATAGATCGCAAACGCAAAGCATTTCTGAGCCTCAAGAAACAGCCCAACTCGGGAGCTGCAAAACAACATTACGGACGACTCAAGGCTCAGGTCCAACAAAAAACTCGGGACCTAAAGAACAGGTGGTGGATGGAGAAAGCACAGGAGATACAACAACTGGCCGACATACATGATAGGCGAGGATTCTTCACTGCAGTCAAGGCCACGTACGGTCCAAATTCCCAAGGCCGCACCCCATTTATCATGTATTCAACTATAATTGTAACCCATGTATAAGCTGACCTAAGTTGTACACCTTGAGAACATTGGCCAGAAGGGGTGAACTTGTGGGAGACACTCCTAACATGGACTTTCAGGTATAAAAGGGGAAACTCCACCCACCTTCATCATTTGAGGTCTTGGTAATAAAGGTAACTGGTCACAGAGTGACCTTCTCTTAAGTATGGGCCTCGTTTGCATTTATTCTGTATAGTAAGGACATATCATTGGCGACGAGGATAGGATTTAAGCCACGCGAGCATGGCCACTAACAGCACAGAAGAGAGGTACTGTGTTGGTGATGATTGGGACGACTTTATTGAGAGACTACAGCAAAGTTTTGTCACTAAGGAATGGTTGGGACAGGATTCGGCCGACAAACGCAGGGCTCATCTGACGGTTTGTGGATCCAGAACGTACTCCCTGATGAAGGACCTTCTAGCGCCAGAGAAGCCGGCGGACAAGATGTTCGAAGAGCTCAGTAAGTTTATCGGGGAACACCTTAAATCGGCGAGCAGCATGCACATGGCGAGACACCGGTTTTACACGCATCGGCGGCAAGAAGGGCAAAGTTAACACGGCACACAGTTCTCTAGGCAGACAAGGGCAATCGGACATGCCCCAGCATGCAGTCGAACCCAAAGGGGGAATTCAACAGAGACAATGGCTAGCTGAACGGCGATTCATGCCATCGCAATGGACAATGCGGCCAGTAATGGGGCCATCAACACCTGTTAATGGTGCGCTTAAGGACAGTTACAGAGACAGTCAGAAACGATCAACTGGTAATGGACTTTTTGTTTCCAACAACGGGGCCTCCAGCTCATGCTGGAGGTGTGGAGGCAAACACTCAGCCAGAGCTTGCAGGTATCAGCAATACACCTGCAGAAACTGCAACGTCAGCGGTCACTTGGCACGTATGTGCAGGAAGCCTGCAGCTAGGTGGATGTACGAGGATGACGCGCCCGATATTAGCCCTATGAGGCCAAATGAATACTGTGGGAAATTGCTGGAAGCTAAAGTTTAGCGAGTTCATGAGGAGCACATATACAGTTCATATATCAGGACGCCACCGATAATGATGAAAGTGCTCCTCAATGGCATCCCAGTATTAATGGAGCTAGACACGGGGGCCAGTCAGTCCCTGATGAGTATCAAACATTTCAAAAGGTTGTGGGTGTCCAAGGCCAGGAGGCCAAAATTATTGCCGATTGACGCACAGCTATGGATATATACAAAGGTGCTCATTCCGGTGCTAGGCAGCGCCATGGTAGTCATGACCCACAAAGACTCGGAGAACAGGTTGCCACTCTGGATTGTCCGGGGGGGCGGTCCTGCACTACTGGGGAGCAGTTGGCTTGCTGTCATGAACTGGAAATGGGGCGATGTCAATGCAATTTCTTCTGTGGAGCGAGTATCATGCTGGACAAATGTATGTCCTGGACAAATTTGACTCATTATTTCCAACCCGGCATCAGCACTTTCATGAGGGCCAAGGTAGTGATTCACATAAACCCGGACGCCAGGCCAGTACATCACAAGGCCAGAGCAGTGCCATACGTGATGCGGGAAAAGATAGAATGTGAATTCGACCGCCTGCTGAGGGAAGGCATCATCTCGCCAGTCGAATTCAGTGACTGGGCGAGCCTGATTGTGCCGGTGCTCAAGGCGGATGGGTCGGTGAGGATATGTGGTGATTACAAGGTCACCATCAATCGGGTGTCACTCCAAGACCAGTACCCGCTACCGAGAGCGGAGGACCTCTTTGCGACGCTATCCGGTGGCAAACTTTTGTCAAAATTGGACCTGACCTCAGCTTACATGACCCAGGAGCTGACGAGTGACTCAAAGAAGCTGAACACCATCACGACACACAAGGGGTTGGTTGAGTATAACAGATGTCCGTTCAGGATTCGTTTGGCCGTCAGCGAAATAAGGAAAGCCTTCTCAAGCCGATTCCAAGGATGGTGGTTTTTTAAAAACGACATCCTCATCACGGGTCACGATACTGAAGAACACCTCCACAACCTGGAGAAGGTGCGAGGCAGACTGGACCGAGTAGGGCTGCAACTGAAAAAGACGAAGTGCGTCTTCTTAGCTCCAGAGGTAGAATTCTTGGGGAGGAGGGTAGCGTAACACGACGGAGCTGCGTTTATTCCTGTGGCTCCTCAACTATTTTGGTAATTTTCTTCCCAAATTGAGCATGCTGTTAGAGCTGCTACATGTGCTCCTACGCAAAGGTTGCGATTGGGTCTGGGGGGACAGCCAGGAAAGGGCTTTTGATGGAGCACGACGCAATTTGTTATGCTCCAACAAACTGTTAACGTTGTATGACCCGTGTAAGAAACTTGTTTTAACGTGCGATGCGTCGTCCTATGGGGTCGGGTGTGTGTTGCAGCATGTGAATGCCAATGGTCAGTTACAGCCGGTAGCTTATGCCTCCAGAAGTCTGTCCCAGGCAGAAAGGGGCTACGGGATGGTAGAAAAGGAAGCGCTAGCATGTGTATATGCAGTAAAAAAAATGCACCGGTATCTGTTCAGCAGGAAATTTGAGCTGGAGACAGATCACAAACCCCTAACATCCCTTTTGGCCGGCAACAAGGCCATAAATGCAAATGCATCGGCCCACATACAGAGGTGGGCACTCACGCTAGCTGCCTATGACTATACAATTCGGCACAGACTGGGCACTGAAAACTGGGCCGATGCATTCAGCGACCCCCACTAGCCACCACTGAGGGGGCAACTGAGCATGCTGCTGAGATGGTCATGGCTGCTGAAGCTTTCGAAAGCGAAGGCTCACCAGTGACAGCCAGTCAAATTAAAGTCTGGAAAAATAAAGACCCGCTACTGTCTTTAGTTAAGAAATGTGTCCTGAATGGGGACTGGGCAGCCATGTACGGGGCATGCCTTGAGGAATTTAAACCGTTTCATAGGCGCAAGGATGAACTCTCGATTCAGGCCGATTGCCTACTGTGGTGAAACCGAGTAGCCATGCCCCAGATGGGCAGAGAGGTATTTATCAGAGAACTTCACAATGAGCAGCCGGGCATTGTCATGATGAAGGCAATTGCCATGTCACACGTTTGGTGGCCAGGGATAGATGCAGACCTGTAACTTTATGTTCGCAGGTGCAACACGTGTGCTCATAAGAACATAAGAAAATAAGAATTAGGAACAGGAGTAGGCCATCTAGCCCCTCGAGCCTGCTCCGCCATTCAACAAGATCATGGCTGATCTGACCGTGGACTCAGCTCCACTTACCCGCCCGCTCCCCATAAGCCTTAATTCCCTTATTGGTTAAAAATCTATCTATCTGTGATTTGAATACATTCAGTGAGCTAGCCTCAACTGCCTCCTTGGGCAGAGAATTCCACAGATTCACAACCCACTGGGAGAAAAAATTGCTTCTCAACTCGGTTTTAAATTGGCTCCCCCGTATTTTGAGGCTGTGCCCCCTAGTTCTAGTCTCCCCGGCCAGTGGAAACAACCTCTCTGCCTCTATCTTGTCTATCCCTTTCATTATTTTAAATGTTTCTATAAGATCACCCCTCATCCTTCTGAACTCCAACGAGTAAAGACCCAGTCTACTCAATCTATCATCATAAGGTAACCCCCTCATCTCTGGAATCAGCCTCGTGAATCGTTTCTGTACCCCCTCCAAAGCTAGTATATCTTTCCTTAAGTAAGGTGACTAAAACTGCACGCAGTACTCCAGGTGCGGCCTCACCAATACCCTATACAGTTGCAGCAGGACCTCCCTGCTTTTGTACTCCATCCCTCTCGCAATGAAGGCCAACATTCCATTCGCCTTCCTGATTACCTGCTGCACCTGCAAACTAACTTTTTGGGATTCATGCACAAGGACCCCCAGGTCCCTCTGCACTGCAGCATGTTGTAATTTCTCCCCATTCAAATAATATTCCCTTTTACTGTTTTTTTTCCCAAGGTGGATGACCTCACATTTTCCGACATTGTATTCCATCTGCCAAACCTTAGCCCATTCGCTTAACCAATCTAAATTTCTTTGCAGCCTCTCTGTGTCATCTACACAACCTGCTTTCCCACTAATCTTAGTGTCATCTGCAAATTTTGTTGCACTGCACTCTGTCCCCTCTTCCAGGTCATCTATGTATATTGTAAACAGTTGTGGTCCCAGCACCGATCCCTGTGGCACACCACTAACCACTGATTTCCAACCCGAAAAGGACCCATTTATCCCGACTCTCTGCTTTCTGTTAATTCTCGATCCATGTAAATAAATTTCCTCTGACTCCGCGTACCTTTATCTTCTGCAGTAACCTTTTGTGTGGCACCTTTTTGAATGCCTTTTGGAAATCTAAATATACCACATCCATTGGTACACCTCTATCCACCATGCTCTTTATATCCTCAAAGAATTCCAGTAAATTAGTTAAACATGATTTCCCCTTCATGAATCCATGTCGCATCTGCTTGATTGCACTATCCCTATCTAGATGTCCCGATATTTCTTCCTTAATGATAGCTTCAAGCATTTTCCCCACTACAGGTGTTAAACTAACCAGCCTATAGTTACCTGCCTTTTGTCTGCCCCCTTTTTTAAACAGAGACGTTACATTAGCTGCTTTCCAATCCGCTGGTACCGCCCCAGAGTCCAGAGAATTTTGGTAGATTATAACGAATGCATCTGCTATAACTTCCGCCATCTCTTTTAATACCTTGGGATGCATTTCATCAGGACCAGGGGACTTGTCTACCTTGAGTCCCCTTAGCCTGTCCAGCACTACCCCGCTAGTGATAGTGATTGTCTCAAGGTCCTCCCTTCCCACATTCCCGTGACCAGCAATTTTTGGCATGGTTTTTGTGTCTTCCACTATGAAGACCAAAGCAAAATAATTGTTTTAGGTCTCAGCCATTTCCACATTTCCCATTATTAAATTCCACTTCTCATCTTCTAAGGGACCAACATTTACTTTAGTCACTCTTTTCCTTTTCCGTTTTATGTATCGGTCAAAGCTTTTACTATCTGTTTTTATGTTTTGCGCAAGTTTACTTTCATAATCTATCTTTCCTTTCTTTATTGCTTTCTTATTCATTCTTTGCTGTTGTTTAAAATTTTCCCAATCTTCTAGTTTCCCACTAACCTTGGCCACCTTATACGCATTGGTTTTTAATTTGATACTCTCCTTTATTTCCTTGGTTATCCCTTCTCTTACCGCCCTTCTTTTTCACTGGAATCTATTTTTGTTGTGCACTCTGAAAAAGCTCCTTCAAAGTCCTCCACTGTTCTTCAATTGTGCCACCGTTTAGTCTGTGTTCCCAGTCTACTTTAGCCAACTCTGCCCTCATCCCACTGTAGTCCCCTTTGTTTAAGCATAGTACGCTCGTTTGAGACACTACTTCCTCACCCTCAATCTGTATTACAAATTCAACCATACTGTGATCACTCATTCCGAGAGGATCTTTTACTAGCAGATCGTTTATTATTCCTGTCTCATTACACAGGACCAGATCTAAGATAGCTTACTCCCTTGTAGGTTCTGTAACATACTGTTCTAAGAAACAATCCCGTATGCATTCTATGAATTCCTCCTCAAGGCTACCCCGTGCGATTTGATTTGAACAATCAATATGTAGGTTAAAATTCCCCATGATTACTGCTGTTCCTTTTTCACATGCCTCCATTATTCCCTTGATTATTGTCCACCCCACCATGAAGTTATTATTTGAGGGCCTATAAACTACACCCACCAGTGACTTTTTCCCCTTACTATCTCCAATCTCCACCCACAATGATTCAACATTTTGTTCATTAGAGCCAATATCATCTCTCACAACTGCCCTGATATCATCCTTTTTAACAGAGCTACCCCACCTCCTTTCCTTTCTTGTCTATCTTTCCAAATTGTCAAGATAACCCGTATGTTTAATTCCCAGTCTTGGCCACCCTGCAACCACGTTTCTGTAATGGCCACCAAATCATAGCCATTTGTAATGATTTGTGCCGTTCAACTCATTTACTTTATTTCGAATGCTGCGTGCGTTTAGGTAGAGTGTTTTAATACTAGTTTTTAAACCATGATTTTTAGTTTTGACCCCTCCTGCAGCCCCTTTATATTCATACATATTGTCCCTTCCTAACACCTTGTGGTTTACACTTACCCCAGTGCTACTCTGCTCTGTTGCCTCCTGCCTTTTGCATTCTTTCTTGGGGTCCTGTTCATCTGAGCTCTCACCCATTCTAACTAGCTCAGAGCCCTCTCCTGGGTTCCGAATACTCCTCGCATTGAGGTACCGAGCTTTCAGGTTTGCCTTTTTATTAAACTTTGACCCTTTAGAATTTCGCTGTACAGTAGCCCTTTTTATTTTTTGCCTTGGGTTTCTCTGCCCTCCAGTTTTACTCATCTCCTTCTGTCTTTTGCTTCTGTCTCCATTTTGTTTCCCTCTGTCTCCCTGCATTGGTTCCCATCCCCCTGCCATATTAGTTTAACTCCTCCCCAACAGCACTGGCAAACACTCCTCCCTCGGACATTGGTTCCAGTCCTGCCTAGGTGCAGACCGTCTGGTTTGTACTGGTCCCACCTCCCCCAGAACCGGTTCCAATGCCCCAGGAATGTGAATCCCTCTCTGCTGCACCACTGCTCAAGCCACGTATTCATGTGAGCTATCCTGCGATTCCTACTCTGACTAGCTCGTGGCACTGATAGCAATCCCGACATTACTACTTTTGAGGTCTTACTTTTTAATTTAGCTCCTAGCTCCTTAAATTAGTCTCGTAGGACCTCATCCCTTTTTTTACCTATATCGTTGGTACCAATGTGCACCACGACAACTGGCTGTTCACCCTCCCTTTTCAGAATGTCCTGCACCCGCTCCGAGACATCCTTGACCCTTGCACCAGGGAGGCAACATACCATCCTGGAGTCTCGGTTGCGGCCGCAGAAACGCCTATCTATTCCCCTTACATTTGAATCCCCTATCACTATCGCTCTCCCACTCTTTTTCCTGCCCTCCTGTGCAGCAGAGCCAGCCACGGTGCCATGAACCTGGCTGCTGCTGCCCTCCCCTGATGAGTCACCCCCCTCAACAGTACTCAAAGCGGTGTATCTGTTTTGCAGGGGGATGACCGCAGGGGACCCCTGCACTACCTTCCTTACACTGCTCTTCCTGCTGGTCTTCCATTCCCTATCTGGCTGTGGACCCTTCACCTGCGGTAAGACCAACTCGCTACATGTGCTCAGCTGGGTAACGCACCCAGGGAAGCCCCCCTTATCCCCTGATCCTGGCCCGCCAAGCCATGGTCACGCATCCATGTGGACTACGCAGGTCCTTTCATGGGAAAAAGGTTTTTGGTTGTAGTAGACGCCTACTCCAAATGGATTGAGTGTGCCATTTTAAATTCAAGCACATCCTCTGCCACGGTAGAAAGTCTACGGGCAATGTTCGCCTCCCATGGTCTACCGGATGTCTTGGTCAGCGACAATGGCCCGTGCTTCACAAGCACTGAATTCCAGGACTTCATGGCAGGCAATGGAATCAACCATGTCAGAACGGCACCGTTCAAGCCGGCCTCAAACGGCCAGCCGGAACTAGCAGTGCAGATAATCCAACGGGGCTGCTCAGAATCCAAGTGGGTTCCCTACAAAGCCACTTATCACGCCTCCTGTTGGCCAATAGATCCCGACCACACTCGCTCACAGGGGTTCCATCTGCAGGGCTGCTAATGAAAAGGATGCTCAAAACCAGGTTATCCCTTATACCCCCTACTATGAAAGAAATTGTTGAGAGCAGGCGTCAGTCACAATGTGTCTACCATGACAGGAATGCGAGGGCGCGATGTATTGATGTCAATGACCCTGTTTTTATCCTTAATTATGCTGCAGGGCACAAATGGCTTTCAGGCACTGTGATTGCCAAAGAGTGGAATAGGGTTTTGGTCGTTAAACTTACCAATGGACAAATCTGCCGCAAACACGTGAATCAAACTAAAAGGAGGTTGTGCAACCCCATAGAAGAAGCAGAGGAAGAACACGACGTAGCGTTTACTCCACCACAGGTGACCGAACACCGGAACCAAGTGGAGGAGAGCCCAGTCACTGTGGGCAGTCCAGACAGGCCTGAGGCACCGCAAACAGCAGACACTCAGGCCAGCGCCCAACAACCGGAGCCCCAACTCAGGCGCTCTACAAGGGAGCGTTAACCACCAGAGAGACTTAACCTGTGATCCCAATAAGACTTTGGCGGGGGAGGTGATGTCATGTATTCAACTGTCATTGTAACCCAGGCATAAGCTGACCTAAGTTGTACACCTTGAGAACATTGACCACAAGGGGTGAACTTGTGCGAGACACTCCTAACCTGGGCTTTCAGGTATAAAAGGGGAAGCTCCACCCACCTTCATCACTTGAGGTCTTGGTAATAAAGGTAACTGGTCACAGAGTGACCTTCTCTCAAGTATGGGCCTCGTGTGCATTTATACTGTATTGTAAGGACATATCACCACTCCTGGCCAAGAACAGGGAAACACTCATCAAGGACACCGAGGCCCGATGGAAGGAGCACTGTGAAGATCTCCTCAATCAAGTCTCTGCCTTTGACTCAAGTATTCTCGATTCCATCCCGCAGCACGCCACCCACCATCAACTCAGCAAAACTCCAATGTTGCATGAAGTTGGCAAAGCCATAAAACAGCTTAAGAATAACAAGGCTACGGGTGCGAATAGAATCCTTGCTGAGGCGCAAAAATATGGTGGAGAGGCGCTGTTGGCGCGGATACATGACCTCATCTCTCTCATCTGGAGGGAGGAGAGCATGCTGGGAGATCTCAGAGACGCAGTGATCGGGACCATTTTTAAAAAGGGGTGAAGTCCGACTGCGGCAACTACAGGGGAATCTCCCTGCTTTCAGCCAGTGGGAAAGTTGTCGCTTGAGTTCTCCTTGATCGTCTTCTCCCTGTAGCCGAGGAGCTCCTCCCAGAATCACAGTGTGGATTTCATCCCCTACGGGGCAGCTCTCCAGTTGCCGGAAAAATGCAGGGAGCAGCGCCAGCCCTTATACATGGCCTTTTTCAATCTTACAAAGGCCTTTGACACTGTCAACCGTGAGGGTCTATGGAGCGTCCTCCTCCATTTCGGATGTCAACATCCTTCGCCTGCTTCACGATGACATGTAGGCCGTGATCCTTACCAACGGATCCATTACAGACCCAATTCACGTCCGGACTGGGGTCAAACAGGACTGCGTTATCGCTCCAATCCTCTTCTTAATCTTCCTCGCCGCCATGCTGCACCTCACAATCCTCGCCGCCATGCTCCACCTCACAATCCACAAGCTCCCTGCTGGAGTGGAATTAAACTACAGAACCAGTGGGAAGCTGGTTAACCTACGCCACCTCCAGGACAGGTCCAAGATCACCTCAACCTCTGTCGTTGAGCTGCAGTATGCGGACGACGCCTGCGTCTGTGCACATTCAGAGGCTGAACTCCAGGATACAGTCAATGTATTCATTGAGGCATTTGAAAGCATGGGCCTTACGCTTAACATCCATAAGACAAAGGTCCTCCACCAGCCTGTCACCGCCGCACAACACTGCCCTCCAATCATCAAGATCCACGGCGTGGCCCTGGACAACGTGGACCATTTCCCATATCTCAGGAGCCTCTTATCAACAAAGGCAGACATTGATGCGGAGATTCAGATCGCCTCCAGTGTGCCAGCGCAGCCTTCGGCCGCCTGTGGAAAAAAGTGTTTGAAGACCAGGCCCTCAAATCTACCACCAAACTCATGGTCTACAGGGCTGTAGTAATATCTGCCCTTCTGTATGGGTCTGAGGCATAGACGATGTACAGAAGGCACCTCAAGTCGCTGGAGATATATCACCAACGATCCTGCAAATCTCCTGGGAGGACAGGCACACCAACATCAGTGTCCTTGACCAGGCTAACATCCCCAGTATTGAAGCACTGACCACACTCGATCAGCTTCACTGGGCAGGCCACAGATACGAGACTCCCTAAGCAAATACTTTATGCAGAGCTCCTTCATGGTAAACGAGCCAAAGGAGGACAGCGGAAACATTATAAGGACACCCTCAAAGCCTCCCTGGTAAAGTGCAACATCACCACTGACACCTGGGAGACCCTGGCCGCAGACCGCCCGAGGTGGAGAAAGTCCATCCGGGAGGGCATTGAGCTCTTTGAGTCTCGATGCAAGGAGCATGAGGAGACCAGGCGCAGGCAGCAGAAGGAGCGCACGGCAAACCAGTCCTACCGACCCCTTCCTCCGACGAATGCCTGTCCCACCTGTAACAGGTTCTGTGGCTCTCATATCAGACTGTTCAGCCATCAAAGAACTCACTTTGGGAGTGGAAGCAAGTCTTCCTTGATTCCGAGGGACTGCCTATGATGATGATGATGAGTGGGCAAAAATCTGGTAGATGGAGTATAATGTGGGAAAATGTAAGTTTATCCACTTTGGCAGAAAAAATAGAAAAGCAAATTAGAATTTAAATGGAGAAAAATTGCAAAGTGTTGCAGTACAGAGGGACCTGGGCGTCATTGTGCATGAAACACAAAAATTGAGTGTGCAGGTACAGTAAGTAATCAGGAAGGCAAATGGAATGTTGGCCTTTATTGCAAGGGGGATATAGAGTATAAAAGCAGAGAAGTTCTGCTACAGGGTATTGGTGAGGTCACATCTAGAGTACTGCATGCAGTTTTGGTCTCCGTATTTAAGGAAGGATATACTTGCATTGGAGGCTGTTCAGAGAAGGTTCACTAAGTTGATTCCGGAGATGAGGGGATTGACTTATGAAGATAGGTTGAGTAGGTTGGGCCGAAACTCATTGGAGTTCAGAAGAATCAGAGATGATCTTATTGAAACATATAAGATAATGAGGCACTCGACAAGGTGGATGCAGAGAGGATATTTCCACTCATAGGGGAAACTAAAACTAGGGGACATAGTCTTAGAATAAGGGGCCGCCATTTAAAACTGAGATAGGGAGGAATTTCTTCTCTCAGAGGGTTATAAATCTATGGAATTCTCTGCCCCACAGAGCTGTGGAAGCTGGGTCATTGAATATATTTACATTGAATCTAGACACAGTTTTGAGCGATGAGGGAATAAAGGATTAAGGGGAGCAGGCAGGGAAGTAGAACTGAGTCCATGATCAGATCAGCCATGATCTTATTGAATGGTGGAGCAGGCTCGAGGGGTCAAATGGCCTACTCCTGCTCCTATTTCCTATGTTGTTATATTCTTATGTTCACACTTTTATGGTACATGTTGAACATAATTTTCTTTTGGACAGAGTGCCAGCCTCTGTCATGCTGCAGATCTTGACCCGGAGAAAGAGGAAGAATCACAATATCCCATACTTTCTTCCGCTACAGCTCCAAGGCACCTGACTGAAATCAGTGATACTTGTGAATCAGATAGAATGGAGTAAGTGATCTCCAATTCCACGTGTCACTGTTAGTTCTGATGATGCAGTTGAATTTCTGTCTCTGGTTCTCACAGCTGCCATTATTTTGAGCACTGTGGAAATGGCTTCATGGAGCCTGAGAGATAAGGGAAGGCAGGGTCATTTGTTCCAGTCTATTGGACCATAAAATGTGGCCTCTCCAGGTGAGTGATGTGCATGCACCAAGAACTGACACTTGTGAACTGTCAAAATGTCTTTTGATAGGTCGCATGCATCTCCGGGAGAAGGACATTCGCAGGCAGAGATTTGGGCTCTTTGCCCAACTCTTGCCCAGCGAATGTCCTTCTAACTCTTACAGCTGGTAAAAGCAAGCGTCTGGCCTGCTTTTACCAGTGTAAGAGTTTTAAAAGATAGAAAAATAAAATATTATTAATAATTTTTATATTAAAAACCCTGCCCATTAAGGTAAGTTTACATTTACCCCTATTAAAATATATTTAAAAAATTCAAAAAAAGAATTTTTTGTTTAAAACATTTAATTAAATTCAATTGTAATTAATTTTAAATATGTGAAGTGTTTCCTATTTATTTAAAACGTTTCTGTGCTTTTTGGATATCAGCAAACGGGGATCAGCATTCCTGTGAATGGAGATATTCCATTTTCATTGGTTAGTCCGGCCCACGTGATCCCTGGCTGCACATACGCTCCTGGAACACGGGGGCCCATATGTTGGACGGCGAATGGAGGCCTTGGACGCAGGTCTACGTTCCTCCGGGACCACCAGGTACTTTTGTAAAAAAAAATTTGGTCGGAGGCATCCGCCTGAAGGAAGCCTCCAACCGCAATTTCTGGGCCATTTTTATGTATAATACACATTCAGTAACAATCTGTTTCTAATCATCTGTCCATTGGGGCTGTTTAAAGTGAGCAATCAACAACACACAATCAGGAATTAAATAAAAATGTCACAAGCTAACATTGTCGCTTGGCAGCACATTTTTTTTAGTCAATATACCCACATCTCTTATCTTCCAGGATTACATGTCAACTTAAGTGTTGGAATTTTAATTATATTCACAGCCTGTTAGACAGTAAGGGAAGAGGTGCTTGGGTTGCTCTGTGTAGCAACTTTGGTAATGCATTCTAAATGATCATGTTTATTGAGATACTGCATTGAGTTACCATAGCATTTCTTCCTTCAGTTTGTTTACAAGGATGAACTCTAGAACTGAGAACTTCCGCTTGCAAGCCTTGGGGAAGGTGATTCAAGTTTCAGGAGAACTGTGATCTCAAACTGCTCATTAAGGACTTCCTGAAGATGCTACAAGTCGATGTGTGGGAATAGACTGCCCGATCAGCAGATTTTACTCAATATTATGCGCAGTTGTGCGCAGTTTGTCTGAAGGATTATCTGAACAACTTGAAACCAGCACCCCTTTAGTGAATGTATATTTATTCATTCAAAGGATGTGGGCATCTCTGGCAAGGCTGGCATTTATTGCCCATCTCTAATTGCCCTTGAGAATGTGGTGGTGAGCTGCCTTCTTGAACCGCTGCAGTGCTGTTAGGTCGATGCCAGGTGATCCGCCCGTTTAAAAAAAATCTTATTATAGCTTTTTATAGTGTTTTTGATAGGGAAGTTAATTGTCAACCATATAGCTGTGGGTCTGGAGTCACATTTAGGCCAGACGGGGTAAGGACGGCAGGTTTCCTTCCCGAAAGGACTTGAGTGAACCAGTTGGGGTTTTTATGACAATCCGGTAGTTTCATGGGCACCATTAGTGATACTAGCTTTTTATTCCAGATTTATTTAATTAACTGAATTTAAGTAAACAATTTAATGTAACCAAATATTGAAGTGAAATAGACCCGGCCCACCTAAAAAAATCTCCACAAATTTGGCAGTGTGAACAATGCCTGAGTCAATTTAGCACAAGCTGTCCCACTGCTAAATTGGTATGAGGTGCACCCATTTTATGCCCAAAAACCGAGCGCAGTGCATACCAATTTCTACCCCAGTATTTACAGTTACACATTTTGCCAGCATATAATGTCGTTTTAAAGTTACTTATGCAAAAGCAGAACATGAATATCAGTAAGTCATTGAGAAATTCTGATAACATAATAGGTCCTCAAATATGTATTTAAAATTAATAATCCTGGTACTACCTGCTTCCTCTACTCAAATTAAATTGAGAGCTGAACATGTACATTCCATTCAGGAAGTGAGAGAGATAATTGAACATTGAACATCCTGCCAATTTTCCATCTTTCTATATCTGTGAGATACATAGATGGATTACCATCTTCAAAAGCCACCATTGTTGGGTCAGGAAGAAATCATTAGACGGGGATTTACTGGATTGAACCTGCATCCTACAACTCCATAGCAAAATGTATTGGAGTGTCTGTGACCATCAGTTTTTCAAAAATGTTTTGCTCTTTTAATTTTTCTTCATTTTCGTGTCTACTACTTTTTCTCCTTGTTTCAGTATTTTCCTTTCTCCCCTCTCCCTCTCTCCATTCTCTTTATATTTGTTTTTTTGGGAAAATGGTTTTCTCTTCTGTAATTTCAGGAATCTCCCTTTGAAAGAATTCACAGCTGTCAGTTTCATTGAAAATAACAGACAATGCCATAGGGACCAAACTTGAATTAGTTTGATTAATATTCCTAAAATTCCCCCACTCCATGGTGAAAGACCCAAATTGTTTGGAATTTTTCATGTGCCCATAAATGATTTATTTTATGTCTTATAGATTTTCATGACATATTTGGAGTTTGGTTTAGTGATAGCTGGAGTAATCTCCATTTCTGTTTGTTAGATTACCAGGGTGCACTGAATTATCACTTTGATCACTCCTACATGAATAAAACATTAGAGTCTCAAGGAAGATGCTAGTTCTAATCCCACTTGTAACATTCACATGCAGTCTTTCCAAGATAAATGTTTCCAGTCTCAGCCAAGATCTCTTATGAAGAAAGGGAAACTTGTCTCTATTATAATTTTTGGTCTTTGACCTAACCCCACTTGAGAAGCACACCTGTATTGTTTCAGTGTAACATCTCCAACTCCCACACATAGTAACATTTCATTTATTTGTCAGCTCTTTTCACATGTCTTAAAAAGACGCATTAAACGCAGGGATAGATTATAAGCGCATTTATTTAATTTTTAATCATAGCACCCCTACAGCGAAAATGGATTGACTATTCATGTTTTAGAAATCCATGATACGGCGGAAGGAGCCAACAGTTGAGTTGTAGCCGCCCCAATCACTGAATCTCCTGTATTCACCGGGTCTCATGAAATACTGCCTTCCCATGTAGTTGGGATGTTCATAGAAGGCCCAGTAACCGTCCATCACATGGCAGGAGTGAATGTCACGGTAACGGAAACGATTGTAGACAGATGGACAGTCATCCATGAATTCCATCATCTGTCCTCCAAAGTCAGGCCTCTCGTAAATCTTCAATCTGTAGGAACCTCCCCTAGGCTGTGTTAACAAAAAAGAAATGGAAATCATTAATTTGATGTACCACTTGAAAATGGAGCCAAGAAATTGAAACCATGGGGCATAATTTGCAACTTACCGCTAGAATATTAAACTGGCAGTGTGTGTTGGCTACCAGTCGTACAAATCGTCCCATTTTCCTTTCTGTTGGGCCGTTTCTATAATGGGTGCCCAACTCACAACATCAGTTTTATGCCCTTGCCATAATTTGAAGATTACCCTCCGCTCCCCCCCGCCATCTACTTTGTTTTTTTACAATAGTCAACTGTACCTGCAATACCTGTAATAATTCATTTTAAATTTAAATGTAAAAAATTGTTACTGCGAATTGGAAATATGCTTTTAACTATTCAGATTGATACAAATATGTGGGCTGATGATGTAGTTCCAGTGCACTGGGAAATCAGGAATCTGAGAGATGTGTGTGATCACATCAGACGCTGCATGTGCACAGATTTGATCTCACCAGACAGTACTTCACTTTTAAATATCAGTGCAATACTCCCAGCACATAGCAGCTCTTAAAGTTTTCTTGCTACTGAAGAGACGCTGAAATGGCTGAAACAAGATAAAGAGGCCGATGAGCTCTATTTAATAAAAATGCTTTAGTGGTGCTACTGCTGAAACTTCTGTAATGAAGAGTGGTCTTTTTTGGAGCTGAGGGCCATCCTCCAGTAAAAAATACTGTCAGACCTGTGTGGTGAGTGGTGGACAGGGTCTAAGCTGTGTCAGCTGTCCACAAGGATTTTACCCAAATTTTGGAGATCTACCAAGCTTTGCGTACAACACGTGCATAGGCCGTTTGTATTTTACACTCCCGCGTTCGTTGTAATGCATAGTTCACATAAAGCACTGAATAGCCCTGATCACCCAATAATATGGGAATTAATGCCCACAGCACAGTAGAGTGGTGCGCATCAAAGATTGCATTATTGGTCTTCGCCGAAAATTTCAGTTCCACAAAATTATACTTACATATTTGGAGTACATTCATTAATGGAATCTACTCAGAGCTCTAGAAACTTACGTAAGTATACATGTGACATGATCTGATACAGTCATTGAATCCCATCCAGCGTTGGTAATCAGGATAGTCTCCCCTGCTCAGAACATACTGGTATCCCATGTAATTGGGTCTCTCATACACCACCCACCAGTCACGCTCCACACGGATGGAGTTACAGCGGCTGAAGTAAGAGTGCAGGTCAGCACAGTCACCAGTGCACTCATAGTGCCGACCTTGGAAGTTCCTGTTCTCATAGAAGATGATCTGAAACAGCAAATGTGGATAAGTTCTCCCATTATGCGAGCTAGCAGAAACATTTATTTTTAAATTATCCATTCCTGGCATGTGGGTGCCGCTGGCAAGGCCAGCATTTATTGCCAATTCCTAATTATCCTTGCGAAGGTGGTGGTGAGCCACCTTCTTGAACTGCTGCAGTCCGTATGGTGAAAATACTCCCACAATGCTGTTAGGGAGGGATTTCCAGGATTTTGACCCACTCACGATGAAGGAATAATGATATATTTCCAAGTCAGGATGGTGTGTGACTTGGAGGGGAACCATGAAGGTGGTTGTGTTCTTGTGCGCCTGCTGCCCTTGTCCCTCTAAGTGGTAGAGGTCGTGGGTTTGGGAGGTACTGTTGAAGAAGCCTTGGCGAGTTGCTGCAGTGCATCATGTAGATGGTACACATGGTAGCCACATAGGAACAGGGGTAGACTATTTAGTCCCTCGAGCCTGTTTCTCAATTCAATGTGATTATGGCTGATCTGTGACCTAATTCCATACACCCACCTTTGCCCCATATCTCTTATACCTTTAGTTAACAGAAATCTATTAATCTCAGATTTAAAATCAACAATTGTCTCAGCATTAACTGCCGTTTGTAGAAGAGAGTTCCAAACTTCTCCCATACTTTGCGTGTAGAAGTGTTTCCTAACCTCACTCCTGAAAGGTCTGGCTCTAATATTTAGGCTATGTCCCCTAGTCCTAAATTCCCCAACCAGCAGAAATGGTTTATTTCTATCTACCCTATTAGTTCCCCTTAATATCTTGAAAACTTTGATCAAGTCATCCCTTAATCTTCTAAATTCCAGGGAATACAACACAAGTTTGTGTAATCTCTCCTCGTAATTTAATCCTTAGAGTCCACGTTTCATTCTAGGAAAACTATGCTGCACTCACTCCAAGGCCAATATATATTTCCTAAAGTGTGGTGCCCAGAACTGATCACAGCATTCTAGGTATTCTCTAACCAGGGCTTTATATAGCTGCAGCATGACTTCTAACCCCTTGTATTCTAGTCCTCTACATATAAACACCAGCACTCCATTAGCGTTTTTGATAATTTTTTGTACCGTTCAGGTCATTTTAACGATCTATGTACCTGGACCCCTAAGTCTCTTTAGACCTCCACTGCTTCTACATTTTCACCATTTAGAAAGTACTCTGATCTATCTTTTTCGTTGTGCTGGTGGTGGAGGGAATGAATGTTTAAGCTGGTGGATAGGTTGCCGATCAAGGGGAAAGAGTTAGATTCTCTCTTGTTGAAGAAGGTCATTGCCTGGCACTTGCATGGTGTGAAAAAAATAGAGAGGAGAAATAGAGTATGAGAGTAAACTTGCAAGGAACATAAAAACCGACTTGAAAAGTTTCTACAAGTACCTAAAAAGAAAAAGATTAGTGAAGACAAATGTAGGTCCTTTACAGTCAGAAATGGGAGAATTTATAATGGGGAGCAAGCAAATGGCAGAACTTCAGTTCTGTCTTCACGGAAGAGGACACAAATAACATCCCAGAAATGCTAGGGAACCAAGGGTCGAGTGAGTAAGAGGAATTAAAGGTGTAATGTATGTACATAAGGTCTGCCCACCAACAAGGGGCACTACCGAGGGAGGTCCTAGGGTCATAGGTATGCTCGTGCTGGGACTACTTCAACTTTGTATTTTCACTTCTGGAAGCCACTATAGACTGACAACGTTACACGTAGTCACTGGCTCACAGTACGGAGTTCATTGTATCATTTCATACACCACAACTGGCGACAAGGCAAATACGAAACCACGCAAATGTATGTCAAGCACAGCAAGATCGAGTACTGTTGGAACTCTCGAGAGATTCAATGAGGGTGAGGATTGGGGAGATGTCACGGATCATGGCAAATGACCTAAACAAAGACAATGATGCAGAGAAGCGCGGGGCAGTTCTTCTCACCTTCTGTGGCCTCACGATCTATGCACTCATCAAGAATCTACTCTCACCCACTCTTCCTACAGAAAAGAATTAAAAAGGACTGTGTGCTCTAGCTCGGGAACACCTTAAATCCATGGAAGGAACCCTCATATCCAGATATCGCTTCTAAACGCATGTTCGTCCAGAAGGCCAGGATGTAGCGGCATTTGTTGCCGACCTGAGATGTCTTGCAGGGTCTTGCCAATTTTGGCTTGCGTTGGAAGACATGCTATGTGACATTTTCGTGATCGGGGTCAACCATGAGGCGATCTTAAGTAAGCTGCTGGCTGCGGAGGTGCCGGACCTCAGCAAGGTTATCACCATCGCCCAGGCTTGCATGTCCACGCAGAAAAGCATGAAGCAGATATCGCGACAAAACAGGAACTCCACGGCAGGTACTGTGTACAAAATTGTATTGAAGGCCAGCAGAGCTGCACATGGCAGGGTCTATTCGACTGCGTCTGCAAGACCGGGAGCCGCTCAAAGTTCACCATCGAGGGCCTACTCGACTGCATATGCAAGAATGGGAGCCGCTCAAAGTTTGCCATCGAGGGCTTACTCGACTGCGTATGTGAGAACAGGAGCCGCTCAAATGATCAATTAAGCGTAGATCTGACGATGCAGCCAGAGGCATTTGAGAGCTCCGAGGAGGAAATGTATAGCGTACATGCATTCCTAACAAAGAGCCAAATGATAATGATGGAGGTAAAATTACTAACAAAGAGCCAATCAATAATGATGGAGGTAAAATTAAACGGCGTGCCGGTATCCATGGAATTAGACACAGGTGCGAGTCAATCGTTAATGAGCTAGAGGACTTTCAAAAAGCTGTGGGAGACCAATGCAGAGAGACCCAATGCAGAGAGACCCAATGCAGAGAGTCGAATAAATGCAAAGTTGTGTACCAACACCAAAGAGCTTATACCAGTGATCAGTAGCGCAGCAGTAAGAGTGTCGTACGAGGGAGCGGTTCATGATCTACCGTTATGGATTATCCCGGGCAACGGTCCATCATTATTCGGC